>NC_056731.1:650838732-651131232 GCF_019279795.1 Protopterus annectens
GGGGGGCCCCCCACTTATATATATTTCAACCTCCAAGATCGCACTACAGTGAAGAAAGGGCTTATTTCTCGATCCCTCAATGTAGCACGATCTCACCGATTTAGACCTCTACTCAGCAAGACTTCCTGACACCGCTTAGGCTACTGCTGCATGTGGGGAACTTTGTCGGGTGAAATGCCATGTCGCTATTCTGGCATTCTGTAGGTTGCCTTCGGTCTTCTTGGTGCCTGATATTGTGTTGTCGGTTATGGGCTGTTGGTCTACTGAAGTAGACCCCTATATATATATATATATATATATATATATATATATGTACATATATATATACCCCCATAGAAGGAGAAACAAACTGAAGCAAAAAACTCCTGAAGGTAGTACAAAATCCACCAGGTCCACAAGAACTTTTTGGCAGGGGGAAGAAGGAGGGTTCAGAGATCGAACGGTAAGTGAGATGGACAACAAACATGGAATGCAGCAGTGGTGAGTACATAACTTCTTTGTTACGTTGTTCTATCTGCGCCCTCGATTCTTACAATGAGATGGGACAGCGTCCTTAGCACCTTTTCCTGGGTGGCTCAAGTGAGAAAGTACACCTTTAAGAACTACAATGGAACCAAAGGGAGGCTAGTCCTGGAGGTGTGATAAAAGTATGAGGAGTGGTTCAAGTAGCTGCTGCACAAATGTTATCCATAGGAATTCTGGCTTGAAAAGGAGAGGATGATAAATCTAAAAACATACACTAGGTTATTAAATTTAAAAGTCTTTTTTCATGATTCCAATACTGTGTTACAAGATGGTAGATTTACACTCAAACGTCACAGCACTTTTATACCACCTCAAAATCTCACTATACACGTATTTGAAAAACTATGTGAGACACACATAAGAAGGATACTAAGTGAAAAAACAAGTATTACACACAATTTATCCCCAGCGGAACGCTTTTGTCTAAAGGAGCTTACTAGTACCAATAAGTTTAGAATAATGAAACCAGACAAGGGAGGTGGGGTGGTTATTATGTTGACTGACGATTATATTAACAGGATGGTTAGACTTTTAGATGATGAAGATACCTACGAAAAGGTGAATAGACACGATGTGGATAAGGCATACACTAAAATCGATTGGCTGCTTTATGAGTTCTTGATGGATGGAAGGATTGATGCACAAGTTTATCATTACATTACTGTGGAATTCCCAATAATACCATCTATTTTTGGGATTCCAAAAATTCATAAACACTCTAGACAATCCTCCATTTAGACCAATCAAGCTTTCTGCCAAAGGATCAAAGACTGAGGCCTTGGCAGCCTTTTATTGATTTTTAAGTGTAAGAATGTATTAACAAAATTTCCACATATTATCAGAGATTCGGTGGCACTGTTTGGATTCTCTATCCGAGATTTTCTAAATATCATTGATGGTAAATTTGACTTTTTTATGGTCACCATTGATGTCATTAATTTGTTCAGTCTAATTCCACATCAAGAAGGCCTTGAGTTGTTTGAAGTTTGATAACTTTAACAAACACAGCACCACGGCAACTCTGAGTGTAGATTGTTGTCACAGATGCTTGAATTAGTATTAGAAAATAATTTTATAGAAGGCTACTTTAATGGTCAACATTATAGACAAAAATGGTGTCGCCAATGGGGGCCAAATGTGCCCCTATTTTATGCTAACTTGGTCTTGGCAGCATGGGAGGAGGAACATGTTTTTACTTGTAAATTTTGGAGTAACATTTTGTTATATTTAAGATTTTTGGATGATATTTAAATTTTTTGGAAGGGGTCTGAAACTGAGCTCAAAGAATGTATTACATACATTGGGCTAACGACAAGTTTTTTTTAAATTTACAAGTTACACTTCATCAGAAAAGATCAACTTTTTAGATATTACAATATCAATTCAGAATGACAAATTAGAATCAAATATTTATCGGAAAAAAACTTACTCCAATTCGTTTTTACACTTTGACAGCTGTCATCCGAGTCATCAGAAGAGAAACTTAGTAAAAGGCCAGATGGTGAGGCTGTCTAGATTAGTTAGTAGTGAACACACCTTTTTGAAAGAACTTAGTAAATTGAAAAACATGTTTACTTCTAGAGCTTACCCTGAGGAGTTGGTATCTAGAATTAGTCGTGATATAACAAGAAATAGATCAACACTATATAAACCTATCATACATTATGGTTTACCATTTAAGGATACATCCAATGTTAGGAGTGTTGGACACGACACTTTTGTCATCCCTTTTAATGAAAAATCACAACAAATCATTAAAGTGTTACACGACTCATGGGACATCATTACAGAAATTAATATTGATTTAGGGAATATTTTGGGGAATAAACCAAAATGTACCTTCAGTAAAGGGAAAACTTTAAAGAATTTGTTTGAAAAACCTATACACAATGAAATGATTATGAAATCTAAAATGAATAAATGTGGTGGTTGTCGTATATGTAGATTTATCAATAATGGACCATACTTATTAATTTCTAATTATGAAAAGACGATTAAATGTCCCGGGGTTTGTGATTGTAACACTTGCATGGTCGTGTACGCTGCTACATGTACAAGTTGTCAAGCCTTCTATATAGGAAAAACACATAGGAAATTAAAAACTCGAATCATTGAACATACCAGTGACATCAGGACTATGAAACAAACTAGTGCTTTATACATTCACAGTATTGGCTGTGTGAATTTCAAAAAGTTTTTATTTTTTGTAATTGACAGAATACCTCAAGTTATGTTGTACAATGGAGGTGACACTAAGACTTTGTTGGAAGCCAAAGAATGTATTTGGCAATTAAGATTAAATGCTAATAGGTGGCCTGGTATTAATGACCAAGTCTCCATCGCAAGCATATTGAAGTTAAAATCACAATTTATTTAATATAAATTATACTTTTTAGTAGGTTTTATATTACATATATACTGTAAAAAAATTTTTTTTAATTATGAAAGAGATTTAGGAATTAGCTAGATACATTACATTTTTTAATGATTGGTTAAAATTTGTTTTAAAAATTTTTTTAAAACTCCCTATTTTCAATATGTTATATTTATTATATTTATTATATGTTTTATTAAATTAATATTTTTTGTAATGTAATATTGTGATTTTAATAACATATTTATTGTAGTTTTAAGAATTTTTTGATGGTAATAGGAAACTTACATAGTGACTAAATAATTTATGAACACAAAATACTAGGCTATTGACTTCACTAGGTAATTAGTTTCTATATGTATGCTAGATTCACTATTAATGAGGAACACACTCTTCATTATTGTGTGCTGATTGATAGTATTAAGTAATCAAGGAATCTGTATTTAAGGGACGTTGTTTGTTAATTGAATTTGTACTCTGATGATGCCCTAACATGGAAGGGTGAAAGCGCTTAGTACTGTTGTAAGAATATACTTTTTATCGTTTTTTATCGTTTGTGGTCCAGGATTATTTTGAATAAAGGAGAATTAGTACTACGTTCTAGGAGTCAAGGTTCTGATTGCTTTTGCTTACTATTGAAAAGGAGAGGATGTAGCCATTGCTCTAGTGGAATGAGCTTTCACTTTGAATGGTAAATCTCTGTTATTTGAGGCATAGATGTACATAATGCAGTTTGAGAGCCAGTTGGAAAGAGTAGTTTTAGAAAATGAACCACCCTTTTTGCGTCAGAAAAGGATACGAATAACTGGTCAGATTTTCTAAAATCTTTGGTCCTAGTCTATGCACATCTAGTTGATGTAATTTGTATTCTGCCCTGTTGTTGTGATTAGGAAGGAACACTGAAAGCTCAATAGATTGATTTATGTTAATTGAAGAAGAGACTTTGGGTAAAAATGATGGATTAGTTCGCAAGGATACTCTATCATTATGAAAAATCAAATATGGCAGTTTGATCGAAAGAGCTTGCAACACTGATACTCTTCTAGCAGATGTTATAACCACTAGAAAAATGGTTTTCCAGGAAAGGAACTTGAGGTCTGGCGATGATGAGGGCTCAAAAGGTGGTAATGTTAGGTGAGACAAAACAAAATTTAAATCCCAAGGAGGAAGGGATTCCTTAAAGGGAGGTCTTAATAAGGAGGAACCTTTCAAGAAGGCTCTACACAACCTGTGAGACATTAAGTTTGAGATATAGTCACCAATGTGGAAATTTGAGATTGCAGCGAGTTGTACTCTGATAGTTGCTGCAGCTGAACCTTGTTGAAAGAGTTCCGCCAAAAATTCTAAAATAGAATGGATGGGTGCAGAAAAGGGATCAATGTTCCTGTTTTGAGCCCAAAGTGAAAATCTTTTCCATTTGCTAGAATACAGTTTTCTAGTGGAAGCTTTATGAGAGGACATTAAGATATGTTTAACTGTAGGAGTGAAATTCTGAAGCCTGACTAAATTGGGAAGTGGAGCAGCCAAGAGGTCAATTTTAGGGTGTGGCGAGAAGGATGAAGTGCCCCTGACATATGTGTCAGCAAGTCTGGAACTGGGTCCAAAGTCCAAGGCTTCTCCTGCAGATGAGGCCAAAGGAAGGGGAACCAAACTTGACGAGGCCAGTAAGGAGCAATGAGAATTATCCTACTTCCCAAGAACTGTGCTTTCTGAATGACTCTGGATATGAGAGGAAATGGAGGAAAGGCATACAGAAGTCCCGAGGGCCAATCAGGAGCAAGCGCATCTCTGGATGTCTCCCTCAGATGGGGTATTAGGGTAAAGTAGTTGCTGCACTTGGCATTCATGGCAGTGGCAAAAAGATCACAGCAAGGCAAACCCCATGTTCAGAAAATCATTTCCGTTACATTCTGATTGAGAGACCACCTGTGAGGCATTAAAATTGCCCTGCTCAGCTTGTCTGGTATCACGTTTTTCTTCCCCGGAATGTGCATTGCTATTAGAAAACACTGGGAAGAAACTGCCCATTGTCAAACGCTCAGGGCCTTGCGACAAAGGGGGTAAGATCTGGTTCCCCTCAGGTTGTTTATGTACCAAACCACAGACATATTGCCTGACTGTATCGCAACTGTCCCTAGACAGAGAGAGTTGTAAAGTGCTTGCAATGCAAGAAGCACTGCTCTCATCTCTATGACATTTATATGCAAGTGGGCCTCATGTTCTTGCCATGTACCTTGGACTGTTCTCCTCAGATAATGCACCCCCCCCCATCTGAGAAGTGTCCATGGTCACAGTAGCTATGGGTTGTTGTGGAACAAAGGGTCTCCCTATGATCACATGATTGGAGTGTATCCACTATCTTAAGTCATTCTTGCATGATTCTGTTATCCTGATCAGGTGAGACATAGGAAGCTCTTGAAGTGACCATTGGGAAAACAACAGCCATTGAAGGAGCCTCATGTGCATTCTGGTAAGAGGAGCCAGTGTTATTGTGGAAGCCATTGTCCCTAGCAATTTTCAAATTATCTTTGCTTTTGCCTTGATCTTGGGGAGAAGATAAAGTATCTGTTGTCTGAGTGCTAGAACTCTTTCTGTTGGAAGACGTGTTACCATGGAAGCGGTGTCTAGATCTGTGCCTACAAATGTAATATGTTGACAGGGCAACTAGGTAGATTTTTGAAAGTTGACTGTTATACCCAACTGAGTGCAAACAAGTCATTAATTCTAATAAATGTGAAATGTTACAAGAAATACACAACTAAGCAAAGATATGTATGTGGATGCCACCAGACATACCCAACTGGTGGATATTGGCAATCTGTTAGCTGACAGCTTGTCTTACACATCACCCCTCTGTCGCCACTGACCTTCAGCCAAATTATACATGCAAACATTACTCAGTTTTTATTCTACAGAGGCAGCTCATCTGTGCACTCTCTATGGCTAATAGCACAGAATCAATGGGCCTTGACAACATCACAGGTCACCTATAACATGATTCAAAAACATGACCTACCAGACACAGTTGGATCCATGATTCAACACAGTGTCAAGACAGTCTATGTTCCCATAGAAAAGTGCACATCAATATATATCCTTCTGACTGTGGGTGACCATCATCTGATGCATGGAGTTATAGACCCATCCTGACTCTCCTCATCTGTGAGGTAGGCCAATAAGTAATTATGCACCTTCTCTAAAAGGACACAGGTAATATCCCAACTGTGTACCAAACTCATGTGTGATTTGTTCAGGTTACATCATGTCTGTTACATCTGTTCAATGTCCTCAAGAAGGTCAACAAGGGCTTGCATGATAACAACATTATCATTCTGCATAACTTGATCTGGAATTTGACACAAATCCACACTCAGGTATTACTGAGAAACCCAAAACGAGACCTCAAAATGAGGTTGGAAAGACTAAGGGTGGTGGAGTCTCTATCTTCATTAAGGAAAGGCACACCTCCAGACTGATTTGCCAGTATGATGCACTAGAATTACTCCAGGTGCAGCTGACAGTTGGCAAGACATCCATCTAAGTTATAACCAGCTATAGACCCCCATGACTCAGGACACTCACTCCTCCTACCTGGACCTACTTGACTCCATTGAGGAGTACCCCCTAACACCCTGATCTTTGGTGACTTCAACTACCCCACCATAGACTGGGTGAACTATTCCTGCACTAATGCACTCACCCAATGATTCCTTGACTTCATCAATTCTAAGGCACCAGCTCGTCTCATCCCCCACAAGGGGAGATAACATTCTGGAGCTGGTTCTCACCAACATGGGTGAGCGCTGCACCACTCCCATAGTATGCTCTTTCCTGGTGGGCTCCAACCCCCCCCCCCACCCCCACAAGCCATAACTAGGATAAAAAACTTATCAAAAGCTGACTACAACCTCCTAAGGGATGGTACCAGTAGCTTCACACCACTGACCCCCACAGAGAATGCAGACAACTATGCTGAACAGTATGCCAATGCAGTATATAAGCACCTGTACAACTGCATGGACTCAGCCTTACCCAACAGAACTAAAGCCTACTCCTCAATGAAAGAGAAACCTGTCTGGTGGACATCATCTATCAACAGGCTTTACAACAAAATGAAGAAACTGTTGTCCAAGGGTAAAAAGGAGCAAATTCCAAATTGGAAAACAGTTTCTTCATTTTGTTGTAAAGCCTGTTGATAGAGGATGAAGAAACTGTTGTCCAAGGGTAAAAAGGAGCAAATTCCAAATTGGAAAAAACACTACTCAGCTTCAACAAGCAAATTAGATCACTAGTGAAAAACCTCCAAAGGCAATTATGAATTGAAACTAGCCTCCAAAACAAAAGGGAAACCACAAAGCCTTCTTTATTTAAGTCAAGAACCTCCATGGCAAAGCCCAGGTTTGTTCTGAATTAGTACTTAATGGTACCACTTACACCGATCCTGTTGACTTAGTCAACCTGCTAGCTGATAGGTTCAGCGCAAACTTCACCCCGTCCCCCTCAAAGGCCCATTTCACATCCCTGATACTTGTCCCTCACCTCACATCTCCGTAGATCAAGTGTTTGCCCTATCCAAGGCAAAGAACACAGCTTCCATGGGACCTGACAGTATCCCAAGCCGTATTCTGCACCATCTCCAGCAAGAAGTAGCTTCGCCATTGAGCACCCTATTCAACCACAGCCTAATTACAGGCTTCATTCCAGCAGAGTGGAGAACTGCCATTGTCATCCCCTTGCACAAAGGTGGTGCCACTACTGACCCAGGAAACTATCACCCCCCATTAGCTTGACAAGTCTGATCTGTAAAGCCACGGAGCATATTATTATGGATCTCATATACAAGGACATAGGCAATCTCCAAGCACTTGACCCCACCCAATTCAGATTCATCAGGGGCAGATTTTGCTGTTGAACCTAGTTGGGTTCTTTGAGACTGTCACCAAGGCCTTGGATGAGGAAAAGTCAGTACATACAGCTTACCTTGACTTGGCCAAGGCCTTTGACACAATCCCCCACTCAGGTATCATCGAAAAGCTAACACAACTTGACGTAAATACCTGTCTCATCAGGTGGGTGGCCAACTGGCTTACCAATAGGATCTACAAGGTCAAAACAGGCACAACCACCTCCAACAGCAGACCTGTCACTAGTGGTGTTCCCCAGGGATCTGTCCTGGAACCCCTACTGTTTGGCATCTACTTCTCAGAGGTCCAGGCAAAGACAAAGGGCCTGTAGCTGACCAAGTTTGCGGATGACTATAAGTTGGGTACTGTCATTTACTCCCCCAATGTTGTTAACATACTGCAAGAAGGTCTCACAGCAATAAATTACTGGTGCCAAAAGTCATGGCCTTAAGTTAAATGCAAAAAATGTATTATCATACCATTCGGCAAAATCACGGCCCCTACTGATTATCACATCAACGGCAACTCCCTATGCACATAACCTGTGGGGAGAGACCTGGGTACTCAGGTTGACAACAATTTCACATTCAACCATCATGTAGCTGCAGTGGTCAGAAAAGCCTTTTACATGGTTCATCTCATAAGTACAGGGATCGCATCCAGAAAAAAGGAGGTTATTACCTCTCTGTACTTTTTCCTCATTAGGCCTGTAATTGAGTATAACACCTCATTTGGTATGTACCCTTTCAAACACCTGCACCAACTGGGAAGGCCATAGAAATACCTCACAAAGAGAATCCATGGCCTCCAACACCTGTCCTATGTGGACAGGCTCAAATTACTATTGCTCTACTCGGTATCGTACAGATTGCTCAGAGGTGATCTGTGTTTCGCCTACAAGGCAATATTGAACCCTGCCCTACTACAGATGCTCCATATCCGTATGTCTAACTCCTTGTGCATTACCTGCTTGAAAGGTCTAAATCTAATGTGCGAGATCTACAAAACCTACTAGAGAGACAGGTTTGTCTCCCAGAGGCTGCCCCGTCTCTGGAATAGACTTCCCATACATGTCAAACAGAGTACCTCGCTGACCCTCTTCAAGCACAATCTTGATGAGTGGATGGAAATCACAAATCTGTTCCAGGCTTTCCACCTTTGTCCCTCATTGAACAACAGGTGCTGACTGAAGTTTCTTTTTTGGGGTTAAACTCTTAGCTAGGCTTGTAAGGGCCCCAGGGCCATTAGCCTAGCAACCTACTATGATCCTATGATCCTGTAAACTGTCATAATTGGTCATAAACACCTACATCACCAAGTGGGTACACCACTGGATCACATACTTGATAGATATATATGTTGAAGTGTGCGAAATTATCTAAATCTAGAGTCCAGTGAGCAGGTCCTTACCTTCCTGTTCATTATTTAAGTCTTAGATGTCAAGACTGACTTACACATCTGTTGTCCAACCAGCTTTGTGGAGGACTGCAGGTTGTGGAGAATCACTGAATCCAAATGTGGTATTGGTATAATACAGGCAGTATCAACACACACAGAGGATTACTGTCACAACCAAGGAGGCATAGTAGATGAACAAAAATCATGGGGGGACTATTTCCTTTATAAAAGCAAATACACAAGCTAATTATAATATAGATAGCACACCCCTAGATGCAGACCAAGTGTAAAATGACCTGTGTACTCAGGTAGATGGTATGCAGAACGTCCACTAACATGTGCCCACAGTAGTGACTACTCCCTTGTATGTAGCACAACACCTGAGTATGTGTGGGACATCCCCATCAAAGGGCATTATAGTTCCATAGTTCTCATCCCTCATCACACCAATAACTGACTACAATGCACTCTTTTTTATGTAAATCCCAGCACATCTTCCAGGGATGAGTTACTCAAGTGTACCACATTTTCTACACTGAGCTGTCATACAGCTTATCAGTCATACCCAAGTATTCTTTTTGTAGCATAACCATTGGTGGCTGATGGTGTAGAACTCCTTTCAAGATATTATAAAAGATGCATGTGTGATAATGTGTTCCTGTGATGCATTAAAAGCATAGCTAATTGATAACATTGATGGAATGGGTTAAATTTGTGACAGTGTGGATTATGCCATATATATGCCGTGCACGCCTGTCAACTAGCCAGGATTGCTTATAATTGCAAATACATGTGTAACAGTGTCCTTCCTAACACCTCTGGAAGATGTTAATTTTTGGGAAAGGTGTGCTTTATTCCTTCATAAATTGGTGCTAAATCATGACAGTTTTACAAGTGTATTCTTGCAGAACCATTTATAATCACTCACAATCACATATGTAATGTCAAAGACATGGATAAATGGTGGCATTATGCTGATATTGTCCATGATTGTGCATGCGTCTGTCTACTGTTGTCCATGAGGCTGTTACTATATGCCCCACTTGGTTAAGAGCTATGCTGATGTGACATTATTATTCAGGCAACTCAGTTTGCACAGCTTCACAATATGCACCTTCCCCTATTGTATATACAATCCTTGATAAATGTCCGCTGCATTGCTCATGGCAGGATAATTATATCACAAAGAATCCTTTCTATTGATATGTGACCTTGTGTGACAGTCACATAATATACAATAACTGTGTAATGATATGACTATCCACACAGGAAGTGTACACAGCAGTACATACTGTATCATGTAGATATGTGATTAATATTCATGCTACAACTGTCTTATCATTGTGGTGTACATACATTGACATGCCTTTATTTGCTGTACATTACCATGTTTCACATGTCCTCTTTCCCTGTGTTCATTCCTACAATTCATCTGTGTCCCTTTTCAATATACACACTTCCCCTAAATATTTACAATGCAGTCAATGTACCCTTGCTGATCAGTTGCAAAACTTTTATTCAGTATTCCTAAAACAGGTTTCCACACTACTCTGCACTGTATACACTTTGATATAATGTGTTGGAACTGTATACACTGCTTTATTAAAAACCCTGGAAGTAATTGTGGCTTTCTGTGCAATCCTGGTGACCTAGTTTGCCCGAGGTAAACAGGTGCTCGTGTCTGCAGGTGTTTGTGTTGGATTCAGGCACCTAGGCAGCGAGGCATTTCCCTGTGGTACATTTGACTGAGAACACATGGCTGAAGTGACATTCAGTTGCAGAGAAATATGGCTGTTTGCAAATTCCCTGTGGGCAAAGAGAACCACACACTGCCATGCTCACAGCTTTAATAACCAAATTCATGGTGGCAGAAGAAGTAATGAGTGTTGTGCTCAGTGTACAGTACATACTTATGTGACTACAACATCTAGAAGTGTGCTACAGCATTGAGGAAATCTTGCAGGCTACTGTAGTCACATTTATGCTCCAGTATGCGTTTTAGGTAATGTTCCCTAGACACTGTGAAGGGATTAGTGGTCCACACACTCCAGTTATAAAGGCACTGCCCATTGTGCACTGCATTTTACTGCCACTGACATGCCATCTGGCCAGCCTGCTGCTGATGCCTGCCATATTGCCTGCTATCTCATGTTCCCTTGGGGACTATGGACATTGTTTCCCCCCTGTGCATTTGCTTATTAAATCTGTGAGGATGGCAGTGTGCGCTTCTTTTTGCTGACAGGGAATTTGCAAACGGCCATATTTCTCTGCTGCTAAATGTCACTTCAGCCATGTGTCTCCAGTCAAATGTACTACAGGGAAATGTCTCGCTGCCTAGGCGCCTGAACCCGTTTGTGTTGCTTTATACGGTTTCCTGGTTGGCAATACTGTTGCTGGCTATGAAACCATGCTTGTTTATATTTAAATTCGATGCACAGCATACATATGCAATAAGCGATGCTGCTCACTGCTTGAAGACTACATGGAGTTTATTGAATCCCCAGAACTGTATATTCCAAAAACCTTTTCCATCATACCCAAACAAGAAATCTCAAACTCTTCTCCAGGATCGCCTTTGTTCAATAAACCAACTAGCTTTTTTTTCTGGTAACTTCTACAAAATCCTGAAGTTTAAAGTCAGCTAAATGCTATCCACTTGCTTCTCAAAAGTCTTCTGTTTGACTGAGGGAACCATACTACTATCACCAACAGAACAACTCTGTTCTCCCTCCATTGCTGTACAGCTTCTCCTAGCAGCCTTCTCACCAGAAAGAGAAGCAGGAGGTACAACCACAAAATGTTCTGCCTCACAACAAAAAGAATAGGGGAAGTTCCCCAATGCCCTAGCCAAATTTTCCCTAGTAGTATAAATACCACCTTGGGTCACCCCTCAAAAAAGGCTACTAGCATACTGGGCCTAACCCAGTCAACAAAGGATAGATAGATAGATAGATAGATAGATAGATAGATAGATAGATAGATAGATAGATAGATAGATTAGAATACTCACCATGGTCAGGATCTAATGTCATCTAGCAGAATTAATTATTTTATGTGGCCCTTTAATATGTAATCAGGTAAGGAAACCAGTGAGTGCAGAAACAATGTAACTTATTTTACTGAAATATACAAAAAAAGTGAACAGTTAGGCAATGACATTATATTTTTATTTACTGAGGTCATCAGTCTGTTTTTGCATTGAGTTTAAACAGCTTCCAGCCTACTTGACTGCTTTGTTGCTTGTGGTTTTTCGATGAAGGAATTATACAGACTGTGTTCAGATGCCTTTGCTAAGGAACCTGGAAGAGAGAGCGAGAGGGGGGCATATTATTTGCTAGAAAGCATTCCTCAGGTTCTAATTTCTATATTAAAACAAACCTGGCCACAGGCCACATCCTGGGGCACAGAGTTAACCTAACAATAAGATTTAAGAATTGGTTTACAGACTTACCCCAAACAATAAGGTTTAAGAACTGGATTACAGACTAACCTCTAACAATAAGGTTTAAGAATTGGGTTACAGGCTTACCCCTAACAGTAAGTTTTAAAAACTGGGTTACAGACTTACCCTAACAATAAGTTTTAAGAAGTGGGTTACTGATCTACCCCTAACAATAAGGTTTAAAAATTTGGTCAGAGACTTACCCCTATCAATAAGATTTAAGAATTTACTTACCGACTTACCCTAACAATAAGGTACAAGAACTGGGTTACAGACTTCCCCTAACAATAAGGTTTAAAAATTTGGTTCTAGACTTACCTCTAAAAATAAGTTTTAAGAATTGCTTTACAAAAACATCAACATTGCACGGAGTCAGCTGCATGAAATTTAATGAATGGCTACCAGGAAATTCCTTCTTTTGAATCATTTTATTAATTTTTCAGCAAGAGACATGAATAAATGTTACTTGTAAAACTTTAGACACAGTTAAGTAAGAAGCATACATAATTATGTCTACCAGCAGCACTTCCTTCGGCTGTAAAGTGTTCCATTATAAAACAGTATACCAAAAACATCATCAAACACATGAAGCTTCTTGAATTCCTGATATCAACCCTTTTGTACTGCACAACTTAATGTGATAATTTTCTGTTTCATGCCATTCCTCAGGAAAGAATAACTCAGAATATGCCAAATTATACAACTGTAAACTGCATGGGCTACAGCATGACCTTCACTCCGGAATTTTAGGATGCTCACTGTCTGCATACTCTTCATGGTTTCCAAGATGTGGTTAGCTCAGGGTAAATCCTATACTGGCTTCTTCATTTAATGACTTACAGTGGACCTTGTAGAACTCCAAACTTACCTGGGCAAATGAAAGCAATAACATAAAGATCCTACCCACAGAAAAATTATGCTAAAATGTTACTGATCCATCTACAGATAGCCCCTCAAAACAAAATGCTACCATCATTAAAAGTCATTTAGCAGAGATAAACTACCAAGCACAGAAATGCCCCAAAAACAAAAATGAACCTGTATGTCCATTAAAAAAACACCAAAAAAATGGTGACAGCTTGATAGCACAACATGTTTGGGAAGTTAATACAAAGAATACCAGCAATTTTTCCTTTTTTTAGAACTGGAGCCAAATCACTTGAAAGGAGAGTTAGGGTTATGCCATTTACTTTGCTGACAATGCGATTTATTTTTGCATTTCACACCTTGTTATATAACATAATAAACTACACACACACACACACACACACACACACACACACACACACACACACACACACACACACACACACGCACACACACACAAAGCATAATTAGTTTAAGGCCAGATTGAACTTGCATTCGTAAGCACCAGGAAAAATAAATATACCAGCTCGTAGTTCGGCTTACTTGCATTTGTTCGTTGTAGTTCAGCTTAAGTAAATATCCAGCTCACACTCGGAAAAATAAAAAGCATACCAGCTTACAGACTGGCTTAAGTAAATATCCATCTCGCACTCAGAAAAAAATAAAAAGCCTACCAGGCTACCAGCTTGCACTGGCTTGATATCGAACAGCAAGCCAGCCAGGAAAGCCCTTGAGCTCAATTCTGACTGGCTGATGTGGCTGACAGCGCTGATGTAATCGCACATGTGATGATGTAAGCTCCGAAAAGCGTGGAAAATTAAAAACCCTGGAAAAAATTGGAAATGAAGGGGTGCCATTCAGGAATCATGGCACCCCATTATGTGGACCCCAAAACTTGGTAAAAAATGAGTAATTTGGGACAGTTGGGAGGTCTGAACCTTGTATCCTCATCACACAAAACAGTTCATTAGCAGAGCTTTATTTCTGTGTGCTACTACTAGACACCAGGGATACAATATGAATATTACCTTGTCATTGAAAAAAGTTAAATTAAAACAGTGGGAAACGTTCTGATACCTATCCCAGTGGCACAAGAAGCAGTTCACTATCAATGTAGAGTTTTAGTCCTCTACTCTAACTGAGGAGGGTTTGCATTCAGATGAATTTTCTGAAGTATAATAAGCATGAAACACTTAATGGCTCCCATTACTGGCTGACTGTAATAGTTTGTGAATTATGAAGAACAGAGCAGGGGCAAAATCAGGAGCATTTGTGAAGGATGGGGTATGTCCATTTGTGGGGAGCTACCATACCTCTAAATGGCTGTGCTAAAGACTTCCAGACAAAGTCAGGAAGAACACTAAATGACATCTGGGATTATTTTATTACTTGGAGTCACTTAAAAGATGACAGAGCAACAGATCTAGCATCACAATGCAGTTTTGAAACAATAAGAATGTACTGACTATAATCATCTGCAATTTATAAGGGGCAGGGAAGCAATACAAGCTACAATAATGATATTCTGCAAACTAAGAGACAGATAAGAGGTATGACATAGTGTCTGTGTGTGTGTACAATAGAATGTGTGTATAGATGTGGGAGAATGGCTGAGTGGAGTACCTGTGCCAACAGGATGCACAGGCTGACAGAAGTGATTACCAGAAGAAAGTGCTGATTAGCATGAGTGGTAACATTCAGTGACATGCAGATTAGTTAACAATGAGGCCTCTCCTCATTGCAGCTAATATATCTTTTGAATTGCATTTTCCACAATCATGGAAACAACCCCCTTTGGCCACAGCTCTCAGCACCTGCTGTGAAGTTCTTTCTGAATCTCACGAATTGTGTATATATTTATATATGTACACACACACACACACACACACACATATATATATATATATATATATATATATATATATATATATATATATATATATATCCACATATAGGTTCCCTACAATCTATCAAGATGTCAACATTTAGAAGGGAAAAAACTGTACAGCTGATCAAAAAGCAGTTGATCGCACATACTGGCTTTTTCAATATGAGATCGTGGTACGGCTGGGATCGGGGAATTTGCCCTTTCCCCACTATCCTGCAATGTTGGAGTTGGCATATGCAATTAGCAGGGGGTGTTGGGGTGAGGTTGGGTTCACCCCCTTGCAAATAGACACAGTTGTATTCTAAACACCATGCTATTCAGCACAAGAAAATCTAGAGATTTTGCATTTTTATATCACAGGTATGCTCTAATGCAGTAATGCCTCTTCAAAAACTGTTCAGTATTTAAGTATTTTTTTTTTTGTTAATGAGGAGACATAAAAAAGTAAGACTTTTTGACATTTCTCAACAAACTTAAACTAAAACAAAACTTGACATCAGGGTACTACAGATACAAAAGTTGTTCAGCATTCATCTGTGTGCAAAATGGGAGGGGCTAAAAATATGGTACACTGCTTAGGGCTAGTATGTGGGAAGGAGTTAAGCTGAAAAATCATGTAGGTGGGATTTAGAGGCCTGTTGAAACACTGTGGTTCGTGTGGTATGTTACTGCATAGTATTGATGACTTTGGTTCAAAGTAATGCAAATGTGCATAAACACATTCACAGGAGCTGGTGTATGATTCAAATTACACCTCTGTGTACAAAAACCTGATCCTGCTATATGCCATTACTAGTCCAATGATCAGGACTACCATCCATCCAGCCAGCCATCCATCCATCCATCCATCCATCCATCCAGAAAGGCCTGACAGTGTCCTTCCAAAGATATGTCCTAGTATTTTGAGGCACATGGCTGCCTGACTACATCAGAATTTTCCTCTGTAGTCAATCACCCAGCACTGAATTATTTCTATTAACTTCTGACCAGGGCTCTATATGTTTGTCATGTCTGCACATGTATGTAAAAACAGTCATGCATTCATTTGTTCACAGTTCCTTGCTTATGTTTTGTGGAAAATACATCATATATGGTTACAGTTACCCATGCTGCCATTCCTCTCTTTTGCTGTTTCTCTGCCATAGGCAGTAAAGTCAATAAACTAGCCACTCATACCACTGAAATGATCCAACTGTCAAGGCTACTGTACTCTATCCAATGACAAAGTTATATGTTAGTTATTACTGTACACATGAGTAAGCAAGAAAAAGAAATTATGTACTCACCATAACGTTCCATGTTTGTTGTCCATCTCGCCGTTCATTCTTACAATGATGGGTTCGGAGTCGATCTCTGTTCCGACTCGGCCGAATACATAGCTGAAAATCTCAAACTTGGCTCATGGCAAGTAGGTATCCCACAATTCAGTGGTGTAATTCCCCAGATCTTGTTTGCTGCTACTACTGAATGAAATGTAAAACTATATACATATATACCTATATATGGATCCCCTACACTACACCGACACACCACAAACCCGACAGCCAAAACGCCGACACCACAGAGTACCGACAGTCCACATTACTGAACACCGTAACACCGACTCACAAAACACACACAGAAACATCAACGTAAACCACACCAAGCATTCTGACACACTACTACACAAAATTACACACATCAACTAAACTATCACAACTTAAACATAAACAAGAACGTACCTGCAAATCACACACATCCCACTACACCGCAACATCCCATAACGCCATTACCCACGTAACTCACACATCCCATTAACCTACCCAATACCTACATGAAACAATTAAACCTATAAAAAACAAATACTTACACAAACTACAATATACCCTACTGTACGCATGTGGGGGGCTGTGCCCCCCACCCCCCCACTTATATATACCAACTCCAAGATCGCACTACAGTGAAGAAAGGGCGTATTTCTCGATCCTCACTGTAGCACGATCTCACCATTTAGACTTACCAGCAAGACTTCCTGGACACCGCTAGGCTACTGCTGCATGTGGGGAACTTGTCGGTGAAATGCCATGTCGCTATTCTGGCATTTCGGCATTCTGTGTTGTCGGTCTTCTGGTGCTGATATTGTGTTGTCGGTTAAGTGGGCTGTTGGTCTACTGAAGTAGACCCCTATATATATATATATATATATATATATATATATATATATATATATACACACACACAAATATATCCTATCCCCCATAGAAGGAGAAACAAACTGAAGAAAAAACTCCTGAAGGTAGTACAAAATCCACCAGGTCCACAAGGACTTTTTGGCAGGGGGAAGAAGGGAGGGTTCGTAAGAATGAACGGCGAGATGGACAACAAACATGGAATGTTATGGTGAGTACATAACTTCTTTGTTACGTTGTTCTATCTCGCCCTCATTCTTACAATGATGGGACAGCGTCCCTAGCACCTTTTTCCCTGGGTGGCTCATGAGAGTACACCTTTAAGAACTGTGGAACCAAAGGAGGCCCAGTCCCTGGAGGTGTGATAAAAGTATGAGGAGTGGTTCAAGTAGCTGCTGCACAAATGTTATCCATAGGAATTCTGGCTTGAAAAGGAGAGGATGTAGCCATTGCTCTAGTGGAATGAGCTTTCACTTTGAATGGTAAATCTCTGTTATTTGAGGCATAGATGTACATAATGCAGTTTGAGAGCTAGTTGGAAAGAGTAGTTTTAGAAAATGAACCACCCTTTTTGCGTCAGAAAAGGATACGAATAACTGGTCAGATTTTCTAAAATCTTTGGTCCTAGTCTATGCACATCTAGTTGATGTAATTTGTATTCTGCCCTGTTGTTGTGATTAGGAAGGAACACTGAAAGCTCAATAGATTGATTTATGTTAATTGAAGAAGAGACTTTGGGTAAAAATGATGGATTAGTTCGCAAGGATACTCTATCATTATGAAAAATCAAATATGGCAGTTTGATCGAAAGAGCTTGCAACACTGGTACTCTTCTAGCAGATGTTATAACCACTAGAAAAATGGTTTTCCAGGAAAGGAACTTGAGGTCTGGCGATGATGAGGGCTCAAAAGGTGGTAATGTTAGGTGAGACAAAACAAAATTTAAATCCCAAGGAGGAAGGGATTCCTTAAAGGGAGGTCTTAATAAGGAGGAACCTTTCAAGAAGGCTCTACACAACCTGTGAGACATTAAGTTCGAGATATAGTCACCAATGTGGAAATTTGAGATTGCAGCGAGTTGTACTCTGATAGTTGCTGCAGCTGAACCTTGTTGAAAGAGTTCCGCCAAAAATTCTAAAATAGAATGGATGGGTGCAGAAAAGGGATCAATGTTCCTGTTTTGAGCCCAAAGTGAAAATCTTTTCCATTTGCTAGAATACAGTTTTCTAGTGGAAGCTTTATGAGAGGACATTAAGATATGTTTAACTGTAGGAGTGAAATTCTGAAGCCTGACTAAATTGGGAAGTGGAGCAGCCAAGCTGTCAATTTTAGGGTGTGGCGAGAAGGATGAAGCGCCCCTGACATATGTGTCAGCAGGTCTGGAACTGGGTCCAAAGTCCAAGGCTTCTCCTGCAGATGAGGCCAAAGGAAGGGGAACCAAACTTGACGAGGCCAGTAAGGAGCAATGAGAATTATCCTACTTCCCAAGGACTGTGCTTTCTGAATGACTCTGGATATGAGAGGAAATGGAGGAAAGGCATACAGAAGTCCCGAGGGCCAATCAGGAGCAAGCGCATCTCTGGATGTCTCCCTCAGAGGGGGTATTAGGGTAAAGTAGTTGCTGCACTTGGCATTCATGGCAGTGGCAAAAAGATCGCAGCAAGGCAAACCCCATGTTCAGAAAATCATTTCCGTTACATTCTGATTGAGAGACCACTTGTGAGGCATTAAAATTGCCCTGCTCAGCTTGTCTGGTATCACGTTGTTCTTCCCCGGAATGTGCATTGCTATTAGAAAACACTGGGAAGAAACTGCCCATTGTCAAACGCTCAGGGCCTTGCGACAAAGGGGGTAAGATCTGGTTCCCCTCAGGTTGTTTATGTACCAAACCACAGACATATTGCCTGACTGTATCGCAACTGTCCCTAGAGGGAGAGAGTTGTAAAGTGCTTGCAATGCAAGAAGCACTGCTCTCATCTCTATGACATTTATATGCAAGTGGGCCTCGTGTTCTTGCCATGTACCTTGGACTGTTCTCCTCAGATAATGCACCCCCCCATCTGAGAAGTGTCCATGGTCACAGTAGCTATGGGTTGTTGTGGAACAAAGGGTCTCCCTATGATCACATGATTGGAGTGTATCCACTATCTTAAGTCATTCTTGCATGATTCTGTTATCCTGATCAGGTGAGACATAGGAAGCTCTTGAAGTGACCATTGGGAAAACAACAGCCATTGAAGGAGCCTCATGTGCATTCTGGTAAGAGGAGCCAGTGTTATCGTGGAAGCCATTGTCCCTAGCAATTTTCAAATTATCTTTGCTTTTACCTTGATCTTGGGGAGAAGATAAAGTATCTGTTGTCTGAGTGCTACAACTCTTTCTGTTGGAAGACATGCTACCATGGAAGCGGTGTCTAGATCTGTGCCTACAAATGTAATATGTTGACAGGGCAACAAGGCAGATTTTTGAAAGTTGACTGTTATACCCAACTGAGTGCAAACATCCAACGTTAGATCCCTGGCTTGTTGGAGTAGATGCTTGGTGGTGGCAGATAGGAGTCAGTCATCAAGATAGGGAAACACTTGGAATCCTAGACATCTCAGGTGAGCCTTGACTACTGCCATGCATTTGGTGACCACTCTGGGGGATGTAGTGAGACCAAAGGGCAGAGCTTGAAACTGGTAGTGACTGGCTCCCAGTCAGAATCGTAAGTATCTTCTCGATGTCCTGTCCATTTTTATGTGGTAGTAAGCATCTTGAAGGCCTATCAAGCACATTGAATCGTCTTTAAAAAGGGAAGTATAGACTGCAGTGTCACCATTCAGAACTTTGACTTCTTGACAGATTCATTTAATTTGCTTAGGTCTAATATGGGTCACCAGTCCCCTGTTCTTTTTGGCACCAAAAAGAATATTGAGTAAGTTCCATATCCTATTTGGTCTGTGGGGATGTCTTGGATGACTATTTTTGCAGCAACATTTGAATCTCTATAGTTGCTTGCTCCATTAGATTGAGTGGAACATCTGGGATTGTTCTGGTCTGTAGAACAGGATGGGAGAATGGAATGGGGTATCCTCTGGATATTATTTGTAGTACCCATTTGTCTCTTGTGATAGTTTGCCAGGCTTCTGGGTACATGGATAAACATCCCCCGACTGCCTCCAAAGTAGGGTAGTCGGGCTTCTTTTCAGGAGTGCTGAAAAGGGTGCCCGGGAAAGGAATCATGGTTACCCTGGTTCTGTGAGCCCCCTCTGCCTCTGGGGCGGCATCTACCATTGTTACCTCCCCTTCTGCTCCTGAGGAAGGAATCACCCTGTGCATCCTGGAAAACTCTCTGGGATCTTTTGAACCACATTTTCCCACTCTTCTGACATTTAGGATAAGGTCTTGAAGGTACAAAAAAACTTACTCCAAAGGCAGAGAGAGTTTTTCCTTCCTGCTCGCATCGGGTGAGAGTGTCTTTTACTTTGGGTCCAAAGAGTGAGAAACCATCAAAAGGGGCATTAGTAAAAGTAGACTTAAAGGGCTCCGCAAAATTGCACAAGCGCATCCAGGAGTGTCTCCTGAGGGAAACTCTGGAACCCGCTGCCCTGCTCGCTCCATCAGCTGAGTAGGATATCAGCCTAATGGAGGAGTTGGCAATGGAATTTAAGGTGGACAACCGAGAGGAGACCTTCTCATTCACCCACGCTAATGTACCTTGTGTAGAGTATCTCTTCGCTTTTTCAGAAGATCTCTTTGTAGCCTTGTAAAGTGAGATAGGTAGTTTAGCAATCAGAGTGAAAATGTTGCTGACGAAAAGACATGCTTCCCATATCTGTCCATCATTTGAGAGTCTTTGTTTGGAGGATGAACAAATGAGGATGTCTGTGAAAGTTCCTTCTTAGTGGCTGCTTCCACTGCCATAGCATCTACAGGTACCCCCTTAGTGAAAAAATCCTTTCCCGAAGGAGCTGACAAGAATTTGTTGGGCCTCTGAGGGACTGGTTCCATTGTGTCAGGTGACTCCCATGCCTTTCGACTAACCAGGTCCATTAGCTCATCGAAAGGCGGAGACACCCAGGAGGCTGAATTTTGAGACCCGAAAGCCTTCAGGTGCACTGACTTCAACTCAGAAGGAGTGGTGGCCTGCCAGCCGCCTCTCTGCTTCAGAATCTCTAGAATATCTGCAAATGAGATATCAGCAGAGAATGACTATGGGGACCCTTCCAACTCCTTGAGGTCAGTGTCTGAAGTGACAGACTCATCTGGGGAGTCTACATGCTTCTTCTTGCAAGTTTTCTTCTGAGCTAGCTCCTCAGAAGTATATTCTAGGGAGGCCTCAGGGGAGAGGGGTTCACCCAATGGGGGATCATGAGGCTCTGGATCTCTGCTGTCCTGTGGAATGGGTGGTGCCATGACAGTAGCTTGTGCCTTAGGGGGAAGAGTGCGAGTATCCTTCTGTGGCAGTGTATGGGTAGACAACACACTCCTCATCAGCTCAAAGGTGGAACCCCCCAGCTCTGAAAATTCCCTCAGCTCCGAGGAGACAGAGGAAAGCACTGGAAGCAGCGAGATCAGACCCAAGGCTGATGTGGGAGCTGAGCTAACCCGGGCCAATGCTCCGAGGGGTAGGCTTGGCCCGAAGAAGATTGGGGCTGAGAGCCCCCCCATGGCCGACCAGGGAACCCTGGCTCCCAGACTCTCCGGATGGCACCGAGAGAGTCGGAGCAGAAGTCGGCTCCGTGAACACCGAAGGGGTCTCGGAATCGATGGATCCACAGTAAGTGGTACCAAGCACTCTGGCTCCGATGGTCCAGCTTGGCTCGGAGGAGGAACAACAGTGGGTACAATTGGTACAGCAGGCTCTGAGACCAATTGGGTCAGAGCCGAGAATAATTTAGTTAACGCCAGCAACTTCAAGAGTCTGCGCACCACCCGTTCCACGTTATCGTCAGATAAGCTTCTGGTGGACCTGGAGGATAGGGATGGAGAGCGAGACCTATGCAGAATGGGAGATCTCAATGTCAGAGAGACCGGAGAAATATCCATGGACCGGCTCCAAGAAGCGGTGTCTTGTGGCTCCGAGGACTTTGGAACGGAAGAACCAGGTTTGTCAATTAGTATAACCTCCGATGGCTCCAAGGACTGTGGAGCTGAGGAGGTAGTTGCCTTGGAAATTTTTGGTAACTTGACTGGCGGCTCCGACTGAGCCGATGATGCAGGTGAATGTTTTTTCTGGGATTTTTCCTTTTTGGAAAAAGGAGAAGAAGAAGAGGAAGAAGAGTTGTGGATAGCTTCCTCAAAAGTTGGATTTAAGAGCCCTTTAAGGATCAATTTGTTTCTCCTTTCTTGTAGAACCCTTGCACTGAAGAAATGACAAAACGTACAATCCTCTTGAAGATGAATTGCTCCAAGGCAATACACACATATTACATGTCCGTCTGCAAGAGACATTTTTTGTGAACACTTCTGGCATTTTTTAAAGCCCGAAGGCTTATGTTCCCTCTCTTTTGTGTCTTTAGACATGATAAGATCAGACCACAACAATACTACAAGAAAGTTTTAACTATTAAACTGCTAAAAGTAGACTAAGTAATAAACTACGGGAAACATGAAGGAGAGAGACAACAAGGGAGTAAAATAGGGCCTCTAACTGAAACGGCCCTATTTTCTACACAAAACAACACACTAACTACAAGCCCTCTAACTTAAACAGGCAAAGAGCTCTCTAACTTAAACGAGCTTCTAATAAACTACGACAGATACAACAACCACTATGAGAGATAGTTTGTCCTATGAAACGATGGCCAAAGGCAGCACCAAAGGGGATAAAACTATAACTATTCAACTATAATACAAGAAAAGGCACAAGAAATTTAGATATAACTAAATACTAAGCTAACTATTATAAAATAAAACAGTACTACAGGAAATATGAAAAATATAAAGAAATTTTATCACAACTTAGCCACGGCCAAGATGAGAGCATCCAACATCGTAAAGCAGCAAACGAGATCTGGGGAATTACACTACTACATTGTGGGATACCTACTTGCCACAAGTCAAGTTTGAGATTTTCAGCTATATATTCAGCCGAGTTGGAGCAATGATCAGCTCCAACCTCATCATTGTAAGAATGAAGGTGAGATAGGACAACATAACATCGCATATTAATGGGCCTTTTATCCTGAATTAATTTTCTATATGCTTTGTCTCCTCTGATGTCTGCCAGACATCAACTCCTATTTCCTGAACTGGCCTATTTGTTCCTCTTTAGACAGAGATAGCCACAAGCAGCCATCATCCAGCCAGCCAGCAGGGTCTTCTTAGTAATGCCCTAACCCCTTCCCTGGACAAGGCACATGTGGTCCATATCTCCACAGAAGTCACTATGCAATCCTGATGCAGGTGAATGCTTCTGCACATCTGCAGTGAAGGCTATCACTAGGTGGCTTGGGAAGCCATATCCACATCCCACGGACACTTCTATGTCTGCTACCTTGCGACCTGCACTACCACTACCCTCCCAAAGTACAAGTACACACATAGTCTTCCTACCCCAACTAAAGCAGGTTCCTGAGCTGCCAATCAAACTCAGGTCACCTGGATTCTATTTATAGCTTTAGGTCTCTATGACAATGACTCTGGCTGTTTTTCTTAATGTTGTACAGAGAAACAGAGTAAGGTTCAGTGCCAAGTAAAAAAGACTTTAAGGGAACATGCATAATATTATTTTTGCTACATGAATATTCAGAGCGGATCGTGCATATGAGGTACGTGCACATTCCTACTGTCTAGTGTAACTCAGTCACAATAACTGTCTGGTGTATATTTCTCAGCAGTCATATGTATATTTAATGAACATTTGGATTCAGTGCTTCTCTCTCACCAAAATTAGGTATAATACCACAGTCATGTTTCTGCAGGGAAACTGATCTCCAGTTTTTTCAATGGAAGGAACCAAATATGTGGAAGGAGTGGAGGAAGTAGGAACACATTTCCTGTCAGTGTTGCAAGAACTGCATTAATGCTGCTGAAGTACCATTGGACTTGTTAGTATAATAGTGCCAGATCATGGGGCTGCACAACAGGCAACAATTCATTTAAAAGTGAATCTTTACTCACTTGAGCTCTACATTCTCTCCACACCAAAGGGAATCAGCACACTGTAGTTTTAGTGCACCGCAAACATTTCTGAATCCCTATCTTTTAACTACTGCTATTTTTATACATATACCATGCATTTTTCTGTAATGGGCAAAAATATTGAAAATAATTTATTTCACTTTCTTATACTTATTTCATCCTACTGATTTTTCTCCGGACTTTCAGGAAATCAAACTGATTCTCCGGTAGTCCGGAAGTCTGTACAAACTGTACATTCTGTTCAAAAAAAAAAAACAGAGGATCGAGTTAATCGAAACTGACGTACTATTTTTTTTTTTTACAATTACAGCAAATCAGCCAAAAGCAGGCAGCGAGCAAAAAAAAAGAGGGCCCTGCTGTGTGTGCTGCAGTGACATTCACAAAACAAAAAGCGTTATGTATAGAGGGGGGAGGGGGGTGGGGTGGACGGCTGGTGATGAGGGGTGTGGTTTTGTCTCGGTTTTAGCCCGAAAGCGAAGGTGGCAACCCTACTACTGAGTGTTGCTGAGAAGCTACAGCCTATCCCAACACTCAAGAGCTATAAGGCAGAGAAATAAGTCTGTCACTGCAAGCACCCTTGTGGGCAATCTGGGAATCATCAGCTCAACTACAACTGTCTTTGTCATGTAAGAGGAAACTGCAGGACCAACTAAAAGACAAATAATTAGAAGAACAACATTCAGACTCTGCAACAAAAGCATTCCAGCTGGGGACCAAATGCTGAAAGCCAGCAATTCCAACTGCTGTAAGGGCACATTTTCCTATATTTTGTACTTGATGTTTTTATTTTACACAAATACCTTATGTTGTAACAATAATAATATTAATAATAGTAATGACAAACTTTGGCATATCCAAAATAGACACAAGTTAGATAACTATATTTGAATCCCATGGGTTTGCTATCATTTTTATCTGTACTACACAGAAGTTTTGTTTCTCTCCTGAGCACTGTCTTTTTTTTTTTTCCAAAAACTTTTTATTTGTTTGAGCAATATAATAACAAACAAGTATACAGCCAGTAGTGTGAAGTTAATATATAAGGTATAAGCGTACAGGCTGAACATATAGACAAAACCTAACAAATTATATACAATATTTACAACATAATAACGAAGTTAACAATAGTGCTACCAAGATAGAGTAGAAGTAAAATGAAGATGGGGTATAATATATGTCTCAAATCAAATCAAAGGTCTTAGGGCTGTTATTCACTAAGAATGAGGTCAAGAGCTTTATCCCAAACCTTTTTGAAGAGGTTAACTTTCTTGGGGCCTTTCATGATAAGTTTCTGTGCAGAAATATGTGTGAGCGCCAAGTCTTTAAAGTTTTTCCAACAAAGTTTAGTACGATCTGTCCAATTTTTAGTGATATATAATTTCATAAGCGAGCACAGAATAATCAATATATGTATATCAAGCTTGGAAAGATTAGTAGTAGGAATATGGAGAATTGCTATTTCCCAGGAGAGGGTCGATTTATGGTAGCCCATTTTCTCGAGACGGACTTTCAGGGAAGACCAAAGTTTATGAGTGTGGTTGCAGGACCATAGGATATGAAACAGGTCTGCTTTAGGAGCGGAGCAGCAAGGACAGGACGGGGATTTTTTTTAATCAAATTGTAAGGAGTGTAGTATGCGTTGTTACTGATCATTAGTTGGGTGTAAAAGAGTTTTTCAAAAGGGGAGAAATCTAAGGTATTTTTTATAGCAGAGAGTTTTTGTTTCTCTGACAGATGAGAGTTGTAATTGTCCCAATAGTTAGAGAAAAGATCCTGAGCACTGTCTTGTTCTCTGCAGCTCAGAGGAACAGCTACTTCAGGTGGAGTTGAAATGTCTTGTGTTATTATTCATGACTGTAGCTGTACAGGATTGGCAGAATAGTGAATGGCTGAAGAGGAGTAAGTATTGCTGGCAATACAGTAGACTGTGTGGTGAAGCAACAGTCAAAGAATGAAGCTCCCAATTTACAGGTAAATCTATGTCACCATCCTCAACTACAGCCTTGACTTTGGGTACTGAATGGAAGGAAGAACTCACCAAGAAAATATGAGCTCAAAAAGCAGGGTGGTAACTGGATGAGCAAAATAGGTAGGATGGCAAAAGAAACCCAACGAACCTTGGATCCTGGTGTGTAAAAGTTCTCCTTTATTGAATAGAACCAACAAAATCCCGCACAAAGTAAAAAAAAACGACAACGACTAAGCGCTTTCACCCTAGTAGATAGGGCATCTTCAGAGTAATGGAAGGAAGAACTCACCAAGAAAATATGAGCTCAAAAAGCAGGGTGGTAACTGGATGAGCAAAATGGGTAGGATGGAACAAGTGAGCAATGGTAGATCTCCTTTCTGAGGGAAGAGTGTAGGGGCTGTTGCCACTGAGGTCCCTTCTAATGGAGATTGATTAACAAGGTTCTTGAGATGCATATTATCATAGTATTAGGCGGGATGGGTAGATTATTGGCTAAATGCATGGATGCATGGCTGAGATGTCTACAGATTCTGACTGCTTATTGCCCTGTTGGGAGTAGTGTAATTTTCCCCGAGTTTATGACTCCAAAAGTGCTTCTCAGCTACTATATGAAGTCCTCCACCCTAACTCTGTCCTTTCTTGAAGGAATGAATGGATCATCAGGGGAGAATTGAGAAATAATAATTGATGTTATATACATGTACACACACACATACAAATATATATATATATATATATATATATATATATATATATATATATATATATATGTTATTTTGTGTGTGTGTGTTGCTAAATGACTGACTGCAAAAAAATAAAGTGTTTATTTTCCTTTTGTGACCAGTACAATATGGAGTATGAGTGTTTTTGTAGCTTTTCATGTCGTGCAGTTTGGGTAGATACACATATATGCACATGCACACCTACTCACACACATGCATGTTATTTATATATATATATATATATATATATATATATATATATATACATATACATATATGTGTGTGTGTATTGTATTATATCTTGCAGACTCTAGAGGCTTTGCTTAAGATTTAAGTGAACTTAATTTACACTGTGATAAGGAAGTCATTTAAAAATAAAACGACTTAGGCGTCAGGTAATGGTGGAATGCTGAACAAATGACAGTTTGCTCACGCCATGTGGAAAAAGTTGTATTCTATGAACTACAGCTTCATACAAACAATTTTTTGTTGAAAAGATCAGCTGCTGTTTACAATGGATGTCTCATAGTAAAAAATAAAATCTGAGTTAGTGAAGAGCAGAGTGTGTCAAGCAAATGTGAAAACATACTTATCATCCATGGTGCAGCATAGTACCTCCATGATGATGGAACACAAAATAAGCAGTGGAAAGGGAGATAAAACGTCCCAGTAACTTTATTAAATATAACATAGGAAAAACTTTCTAATACTGTGAACCATTTGGAAAATCATATGACCAAAACCGAAGCAAAACTGTGTGAAATGGAGACAACTCTTACATGGCATTCAGACACAATTCCTGATATACAACAGGTACATAGGCAAGCCCAAACCTATATTATGGACAACTATGTGCATATGAAACAAAGAAAACTGAAACTAGCAGATCAAGAGGATCAGGTACACATGAAGATCTTACTACTCACTGGAATACCTGAGAAGAAAGAGGGGAAGGATTTGGTGGACCTGGTTTGTGTCCTGTTGTCAGATGGATAGGGATGGTCCAAGAGAAGGTGGTAATTGAAAGGGCTCTTCATTCATTTTCCCAGGGAAAGCAACTGGAAATATGAGGCTAAGCCAAGTGATTGTTCATTTTATAATGTATAATTTAAAGCAAAGAGTTCTGGCAAAATTATGTCAGCCAGGGAAGAAAATACTGTGTGGAAACTCAAGACTATTTGTTGAATAAGACTATGGTATCTAAATCCATAAAACAAATGTAGTTTCATCCCAGCCATCAGACAATGCACAGCTGAGGCTGAAGTTCAACTTTAGTTTATCCTGCATATTTTAAGATGTTTTATTCATAAGGAGTTAAAACATATTAAGACCAGAGCAAGCTCTGCAGCATGCAACTGCAATAAGTAGGCACAGCATGCTTCTCTCATAACAGGGAATACGGCCCCTTTGAATCTGAGTCATCTGCACTGACTGAGACAGTGGTTAGAACACTGCCTTTTCTCCTATTTAAACAGAAAATTCAGAAGGATAAAGCATTGGACTTGGGGAAGGGAAAATAACCTATACATTGTTACTTTCGTATTTGCACTGCAATGATTACCACATTGTCAAGAGTTTTAGGAAAAGATGTTTATTATTTTAATGTTAACATGGAGAGTGTATTTTGGTAACTGTTTGCAAGAGATGCAGGGTAGTTTCTGGATGCTTATGCAGGGCTACTTAGTAAAACATTTTGCAGACTGTCACCCAGTTGAAAAGCACAATGCTGGATGGCTAAGTAGGGGTGAGGGGGTTGTTTAAACTGGTATGAAACAGTACATTTTTCCTGTGGTGCATGGGATCGATCAGACTTTTGACAGGCTTACTGATAAGCCTTCAGGCTATGACTTGGAAACAGTATCTGACCTGGGAAGAGTTATTTGGTTCTTAGGCTATGGTGGAAGCAAGAATAAGTGAAACTTTCATAATGAACACTACACTAGATTAAAAAATATACATAGTTTGAGTAAAATTAAGTTTAAGTGTTCTTTTTTTTATTAGAAGTAGCTACATTAGAGGCAAGGTTAAAGTTATGGCTACCAATTCAAAGAAACTCACTTAGGGCATGAAGTGGGCTCAGAGATGAGATAGTTTATGTAATGACAATGTCATGGTTGGTTATGGAAGGACATCACAAGAAGGATGATTAGAGTTCATGTGGGAACTAAATATATGGCTGTGAACAAAATAGCTAAGCTAGGCAAGAGCATTATCAGTAACCAGGGTAGACTTCCAGGGGGCAGTAAAAAGAGACTACCAAGGGTGTTGCCATTTATTTATTTATTATTTATTTATTCCAGTTTGGTGACCGGGGAGGTCCACTGGGCTCGAGAGCCCATTTGCAGTGGTGGCCCGGGGAGAAAAGCTCCACAATACAAAGTTACATTACATACAGAATTACAAGAAAAATATTTGCATTGCAATCAACAAGTAGTATAACAATCAACAGGTAGTATTACAGTCAAAACAGGTATCATTCAGTAAAGACAGCAAAACTATTGAACATTTTTCAAGAGAAAGACAGGCATACAGCATAATGGCTGGATGTTACTGTTTAGTTACATTTATAATCTACATATACGAGAGAAATTAGGAAGGTATGAAGGTTAGCCAGGAGAGGAGGAGGAGCAGAGCGTAGGCGGTATGAGTTGAAGAGTGCAGTAACATTTCCTGTGAAGAAACAGGTAAGAATGAAGTTGTGTTTTGAAGGTGTGTGGATTGTCACAGGTCCTCAGAGTAGAGGGCAGGGCATTCCATTTTTTGGCTAAGGAAAAAGGAGAGTAGAAGCTGACCAGCTGGGTGCTTGGGTTTTTGGATGATTATAAGGTTTTGGTGAGTAGATCTAAGGGGTCTAAGGGGGGGTATATGGTTGTAGGATATTAGATAATGCAGGGCAGCTAGTAGGCTAGAATAATAATTTGTGGGCTGTGACGATTTGGAGGAAGTCAAGTTGATTAGGGAGTTCAAGCCAATTTAAAGAGTGTAGGGAGGTGCAGTGATGGGAGGAGGATTTTGCCTTGGTAGCGAATCTGGAAATTTTGTTGTAGCATACTTCCAGTTTGGAGGTGAGGGTGGAAGATAGATTGGTAAGCAGAGGAGCGCCATACAAAAGAGAGGGGAGGAGATAGGTAGTGGCCAAAGTTTGTCTGGTGGAGGGAGTGAGGAACTGGTTGTTTCTGTAGAGTAGGCCAAGTTTTATGTGGGTTTTCTTGATGTTAAGTTGGATGTGAGTATTGAATTTTTGACCCCCAGGAGTTTGGCAGAGGGAATGACTTCGATAATGGAATTGTTGAGGCTGGTAATTTGAAGTGAGATTTTATCAATAGGCGTGGATTTTGAGGGAGTGAATAGAAGAATCTTAGTTTTGTTAGCGTTTAGTGAGAGGTGGTTTTGGTGCATCCAGTTTTCAGTAGTTGAGAAGGCAGTTTGAGTTAGAGACTGAAGATCAGATAGGTTAGAGGTGCAGCGGATCAAAATGCAATCGTCTGCGTATTGAACAATTTTGGTATTGTGTATGGCTTTGTAGAAATCGTTAATAAAGATGTTAAATAGCAAAGGGCCTAGTATGGAACCTTGGGGTACTCCTGTAGGGGTGGGGAGGAAAATGGAGGAGGCCTGGCTCCATTTGACAGCTTGGGACCTGTGAGAAAGACAGCTGGAGAACCAGGAAAGAGTTTTTTGGGAGATGTAGAGATTCGATAGATGATTTAATAGATGGGTGTGGGAGATGGTATCGAAAGCTTTAGATAAGTCTAGTAGAACAGCTGAAACTATGTTACCAGAGTCTCGAGCTAGATTGACAGAATGTAAGAAGGATAGAAGGGCTGTGTTGGTACTGTGTCCAGGGCGGAAGCTGTGTTGGGTAGGAGAGAGTAGCTGGTGTTCAGTAAGGAATGGCATGAGCTGCAGGTGTATGCATTTTTCAAGAAGTTTAGAGATTGGTGAGAGGATGGCTATAGGGTGGAAATTGGACACATTACAGTTTTTACCACCCTTGTGGAGTGGTAGAATAAATGCAGAACACCATAGTATGGGTACATGGGACTCAAGTAGTGATCTACTTATCAGGATGCTGATAGGGAGAGCAATACCGTCGGAGGCAATTTTTAAGGAGGAAGGAATGTTGTCGGGGGCATTGATGCAAGGTTTAAGTTTGGAGAGAAGCTTTTTTATAAGGTAGGTGGATACAGGTTTAAGTTCAAAAGTAGGGGGTGTAGGAGAGGAGAAGGAGGGAGCTTGAGCAGAGGGGGGTGGAGGGTTATTATTGGGGAAGGTCTTGATTAGATCAGCAATAGAAGAGGTGAAGAAGGTGTTGAATAGTTCAGCGATTTCTTGTTCAGATTTACTAGTATCAGGACATGGCTTGTTTTTTTGTACCAGGCTTGAGGAGGGAATTAATAGAGCTCCAGAACTGTTTGGGGTTTTTTGTATGATTTATTTGGAGTTTGATGTAGTAGGATTTTTTATCTTTAATGACTTGTTTTTTAGCTTGGTTTAACAGCTGTTTGTATTTAAGTAACAATTCAGGCTGTTTATGTTGGAGATAGCTTTTCCAGGTTTTATCTCTTTGTAGCATATTTTTTTTGGTTTCTTTGGTAAGCCATGGGGCGGTTTTAGCTTTAACTCTTTTTGTTCTTATTGGAGCTAGGGGGTTTAGGACAGTTAAGAATGTAGAGTTGAAATAGTCAACGGCATTGTCTAAAGGTAGGGTTTTTAGTGGGTTCCAGTTAGTGAACTTAAGGGAGTCAGAAAAGGTAGAAGGGTTAAAGTTAGCGAGGTTGCGAGTATGTAAGAGTTGGTGGGAATGTGAGAAAGAGGGTGCGGCTCTATGGGTGAAGGCAGGGAGGTGGTCTCCTAATGTGTCAGGAGTGACACCAGATTTTATTTTGTTAGGGTGAGATACCAGGATCCAGTCTAGGATGGAGCCTAGGGGGTTGGTTTTGTCAAGCCTAGTAATGGAGTTAGTGAGTTGAGTGAAATTGAACAGATTGTTTGAAATGGTAGGATTAGGGTCGATGATTTTTTGCCAGTCAATATTTACATCACCCATAATATAGGTTTCAAGTTTAATATTAGAGGAGGTCCAGGACAGGATATCTTCTAGGGTAGTAGTGTTGTTACCAGGAGGAATATAGAGGGAGATGATGCAGATATTTTTATGGTTGTTTAATTTTAGAAGGCCAGTTACAAGTTCAGCATTATTAAAGGAAGGGATAGGGTTAGGGTAGGGAGTGATGGACAAATGATTGGAGTAGATTATAGCTACACCACCACCTCTTTTACTTAGGCGGTCGGATCAGAGAGATTGATAGCTGGGGGGAAGGACTTCGGAGTCGGTTATGTGTGGTTTTAGCCAGGTTTCAGAGATGGCTACAATGTCAGGTATATTATGATTGAGCCAGGCATGAAAGAGGGTAAGCTTATTTGCTAAGCTTTGGGCATTGATGGTGAGGAATTTAAGGTATTTACTGGTGGATTTGTTGTTGGAGCTAGGGTTGTTTGTTAGAGAGATGTTTGGTCCTGGGTTGGGATGAATGTCGCCTGTTAAGCAGAGGTAATAGAGAAGGGGAATAAGTTTGTGAGGATTGTGTTTGGTTAGGAATGGATGGTAGGGGGTGGGATTGGATTTGTAGAATTTAGTAGGGATTCAGAAGAGTTTTACTTTTAAGAGAAGGATGGGGTCAGAGGGAGATAAAGAGGCAGAGATATTGTGGAAGTGCATGGAATGTAAATGTGCCAGACAGTCCCATCAAGAGGGTAAAATAATGTGTTTTGTTCATAAGCTAGATCCTCATATAGTACTTCTACAGGAAACCTATAGGAGTCAGTTGGAACACAAACATATCTAGCTTTGGATTTCCTATAGTAGTTTTTACATCCAATCTGAATATCAGGAAAAGGGGGTTAGTGATACTCATGAGTAGGAAGGTAAAATGTCAGCTAACTGACTGTAAGGTGGGCAGGGAAGGCTGGTATGTCATAGGAGGAGTGCCAGGTCCATAACACCCCCATCCAAGCGTCTGTTCTCTGATCTGGTGGTCCTTCCCCCCCTAAAGAGGAGCACCAGGTCCTAATACCCTCCTGCTATACTGAACACCTTCATATTTACATGAGGAGCAAAGACATGAAAAAAAAAAAAACGGATCTGTCACTTGCACACCATGATACCTTGCATCTGGGGTATATGCCCCCTTTGTCTCATCCTAGCTGCATTTCTGATAGTGATCCCCAAGTCTTTATATTCTGACACTATATTTAAACTGTAGGTTTTAGTTTAATTGGCTCTGTGAAGGCTGCCAGTCCAGCAAGTTAGAATTTTGTAAATAATCCTATGTCATTTGTAAATATTAATATGATCCACAGGCTTGCCTTACAAATGTAAGAGAACTATATGTTATGATTAAACTATATGTTATGTGCTGAGCTTTCACAGTGCACTCTACTGGAGAAGAGCAAAAATATACATGGACTATATGTCTGTACAAAAAAGAAGTTATGTACTTACCATAACGTTCCATGTGAGTTGTTCATCTCGCCTTCATTCTTACAAATGGGTCCTTTCACAAGCTTGAGGTTTTCTAGCAGCTCGAGGCCAAGTCCCTATCCCATGATGCTCTCTGCCTCACCTCAGATCTAGCTTGCTGATCCCAACATATACAATAGAAGAAAAACATGAGCATTACTCCAGCCAGAGTAAGAAATCCTATACAAAGTCTCACCAGACCCTAAATCTCTTACTCGTTCTTCAAGAAGCCTGGAGGGGGTAGGCGGGAGGGAATGTAAGAATGAAAGCGAGATGAACAACTCACATGGAACGTTATGGTAAATACATAACTTCTTTATGTGAAGTTGTTCAATCTCGCCGTTCATTCTTACAAATGGGTAGCGTCCCAAGTACCATTCATCCTGGGTGGCTCACGGGAGTATATTCCTGAGGACAGTGGAACCAAAGAAAGCCTTGTCCCTGGAGGCCTTATTTACTTTGTAATGCATAATGAAGGTATGTGGCTTTGACCAAGTGGCAGCTGCACATATCATGTCTAATGGCAGTCTAGCCATATAAGCTGAAGAAGTAGAAACAGCCCTTGTGGAATGCACCTTCATGTTATGTTCTAATGGTTGATTCATGGAAGAATATGTGAATTTTATACAATCAGTCAACCATTTGGAAAGAGTAACTTTTGCACCGGTAGCCCTTTCTTGGTATCAGAATGTGAGACAAAGAGTTGTTCTGATTTTCTAAATTCTTTGGTTCTATCCAAATAAAATCTGAGTTGCCTGTGAACATCAAGTTTATTCAACATATACTCCAACTTGTTGGAATGGTTACTGAAGAAAACTGGGAGTTCAATAGTTTGATTTAGATTAGCCTCAGAAAATACCTTTGGAAGGAAGGAAGGGTTAGACCGGGGCGACACTCTGTCAGGGTGAAAAATCAAGTATGGGGGTTTAATTGATAAGGCCTGAAGTTCAGACACCCCACATGCTGATGTAATGGCCACCAAGAAAATGGTTTTCCAAGACAGGAATTTTAGTTGGCAGGAAGATGCAGGCTCAAATGGAGGAAGAATAATCCTAGATGGAACAAAATTTAGGTTCCAGGGAGTGAAAGGTTGTCTAATTGGTGGTCTGAGATGTATGGTTCCCTTTAAGAAGGCTCTGCATAACCTGTGAGACATAAGATTAGAACCTTCTGATCCAAGGTGAAAGTTTGAAATTGCAGCCAATTGAACATGTATGGTAGCTGCCACAGCACCTTCATTAAAAAGCTTAGTCAAGAACTCTAATATGCTAGCAATTGGGGCAATGTACGGCTCAATATCATTTTGAGAAGCCCAGAAAGCAAACCGCTTCCACTTGCTGGTGTATAACTTTCTGGTTGAAGCTTTATGTGAGGATACAAGGATATGCTGCACCTCCGAGGAAAGACTGTGGGACCTGGCTATGTTGGAAATCGGAGCAGCCAAGCTGTCAATTTGAGGGAGTGAAGTGAAGAATGAAGAGCCACTGACGAATGTGTCAGTAGGTCTGGAACTGGGTCCAGAATCCAAGGTTCCTCTAGTTGGTAGAGTCAAAGGAAGGGGAACCAAATCTGTCGAGGCCAATAAGGGGCTATCAGAATTATAGTCCTCCCCAAGGCTTTGGCTTTCTGCAGAAATTTTGAAATCAGGGGAATGGGTGGAAATGCATATAGGAGTCCCAGGGGTCAAACGTGTACGAGAGAATCCCTTGGGTTTTCCCCTGGTGGGGGATTCAGGGCAAAGTAACTTCTGCATTTGGCATTCATGGGGGATGCAAACAGGTCGCAGCAAGGCTGCCCCCATCTGCGGAAAATCATCTCCGCTACATCGTCTTTGAGGGACCACTTGTGCGGCATCAGAATGGCTCTGCTTAGTTTGTCGCGATCACGTTGGATTTCCCCGTGATGTGCATCTCTATCAGAAAGTGCCCGGTGGACACAGCCCACTGCCAGACTCTTAAGGCCTCTCAACACAGGGGATAAGACTTGGTTCCCCCATTGCTTGTTGATATACCAGACTACCGACATGCCGTCGGTCTGAATCGCAATCGTTCCCAGAGGAAGAGAGTCTTGGAAGTACTGCAATGCCAAAAGTACTGCTCTCATCTCCAGGACATTGATGTGCAATTGTGACTCTGTCTCTGACCAGGTGCCTTGGACTGCTCTTCCCTGAAAAAGCCCCCCCCCCACCCTATCAGAGAAGCACCCGTGGTCATCGTGGCTGATGGCAGGGGAAGAACAAATGGGCGACTTACTGTTACATGATGGCTGGTCAACCACCATTGAAGATCCTTTTTGCTTGAATCTGTAATGATTATCAAGAATGACACTGGAAGTTGTTGGCAAGACCACTGGGTGAAGAGTAACCACTGAAGTATTCTCATGTGAATGCGCCCTAGAGGAACTGCTATGAGAGTTGCTGCCATAGTACCTAGCAGTTTTAAAACTTGAGAGGCTGGTACTTTTTTGTGTGTCAGAATGTCTGATGCTTGTTGCCGAAGTGTGACTATTCTTTCCAGTGGCAGTTTTACCATGGTGGTGGTGGTGTCTAAATCTGCTCCGATAAAGGAAATACGCTGTGATGGTGACAATGCAGACTTGTCGAAATTTATAGTAATTCCTAACTGGGACACTGATTTAGAGTGAGGTCCCTGGATTGAACTAGTTGATGCCTGGTGGTGGCGGTGAGGAGCCAGTTGTCCAGGTATGGAAACACTCAGAATCCTAGACTCCTCAGGTGAGCCGTAACCACTGCCATGCATTTGGTGAACACCCTGGGGCTGTTGTGAGACCAAAGGGCAGTGCTCGGAACTGATCATGACTGGCTCCCAGCCGGAAATGCAGGTGATCTCTGGATGGTCTGGCCATTTTGATATGATAGTACACATCCTTGAGATCTACAGAGCACATCCAATTGCCTGTTCCTAGAAACGGAAGAATCGATTGAAGCGTGACCATCCGGAACGTCTCTTTCTTTACAAAAGTGTTGAGTTTACTGAGGTCCAAGATGGGCCTCTAATTTCCTGTTTTCTTTGGAACTAAAAAGAATCTTGAGTAGGTTCTGGATCCTATCTGGTCTGCTGGGACTGGCTGGATGACTCTTTTTTCTAGCAACCTTTGAATCTCTAAGGTTGCTTGATCCCTGAGACTGGGTGGAATGTCTTGGATTTTCTTTCATATGGATGGTGGTTCTGTGAAAGGAATAACATATCCTCTGGAGATAATGGTTTGTACCCAATAGTCTTTTGTAATTTTTAACCAGGCGTCTGGATACAAAGACAAGCGACCCCTGACTGCCTCCAGAGTAGGACAGTCAGGCCTCCTTTCTGGAGCGTTGATAGGGCTTGTCAAAGAACTGTTCTCTGTCTCTCTCTTTTTGCAGACCCCATCTGCCACCTGGGCAGCGTCTTCCATTATTGCCCCCTCCTCTGCCCATGGAGGGGGGTTCACTGTGTGTGTTCTGAAAGGCTCCTTGGGACTTGCGGAACCACATTTTTCCTCCCTTTTGCCCTTTGGGGTAAGGTCTAATAGGGGTAGAAAAATGGACTCCTACGGCAGAAAGAGTCTTTCCATCTTGTTCACACCTAGTGAGGGTCTCAGTGACTTTAGGCCAGAAAAGGGATGAGCCATCAAATGGGATATTAACAAAGGAAGACTTGAAGGCTTCCACAAAGGAGCATAAGTGCATCCAGTAATGTCTCTGAAGAGCTATTCCTGAACCCACTGCCTGGCTCATACCATCAGCTGCATATGAGATGAGACGCATGGATAAGTTAACTACGGAGTTAAGGGTATTGAGCTGGGATGTCACCTTATCAGGAATGCCCTCAGCTGCAGTACTCTGTAGAGTATCTCCAAGCTCTTTAAGGAGATCTCTCTGAAGTCTGGTAAAGTGTGTCAAATAGTTGAGCGATCGCATAGCAAAACTAAAAATGCATTTTCCATACCTGTTCATAATCCTGGAATCTCTATTAGGAGGATGGACAGTAGAAGAGGTTTCAGACATCTCTTTCTTGTTGGCCGCCGCCACCACCATGGCATCAACCGGCACTTCTTTAGTAAGAAACAACTTGTTCTGTGGCGACATAATAAACTTGTTGGGCCCTTGAGGGACAGGTTCCACAGTATCACGAGACTCTCACCCCCTTCAAGCAACCAAATAAAGAAGTTATGTACTCACCATAACGTTCCATGTGAGTTGTTCCATCTCACCTTCATTCTTCACTGATGGGTTAAGAGCCAATCCTCAGCTCTGACATGGCCGACTAGCAAGTTTCCAGTAGCTCGAGACCCAACCCTTTATCCCACAATGCACTGCTGGAATTACCTCAGATCTTGTTTGCTGCATACCATATAGAGATACAATAATTATTCTGCCTAGGAATGATGATACATTGAGAAACCAGGATGAAGACAGCCTCCAGTCAACTGCCAGCCAGGAGGGGGAAGGAGGGAAGGACGTGAGAATGAAGGCGAGATGGAACAACTCACATGGAACGTTATGGTGAGTACATAACTTCTTTATGTGAAGTTGTTCAATCTCGTCATTCATTCTTCACTGATGGGTAGCATCCCTAGCACCCTAATCTTGGGTGGCTCACGGAAGTACACTTTTCAGAACCGTAGAACCAAATGAAGCCCTGTCCCTGGAGGCCTTATCCACTTTGTAGTGAGTTATAAAAGTGTGAGGTTTAGACCATGTGGCTGCCGCACAGATGTTCAAGGGTAATCTGGCTTGAAAGGCTGAAGAGGTAGAAACAGCTCTGGTTGAATGAGCCTTCACCTTACTAGACAAGGGGATGTTATGGCAAGAATAGGTGTAAGTAATGCAATCCGACAGCCACTTAGAGTTGTTTTGGAGACTGGTTTAACTTTCCTGGCCACAGAAAAAGACACAAAAAGCTGATCTGATTTCTTAATGTCTTTTGTTCTGTCTAAATAAAATCTAAGTTGTCTGTGAACATTGAGTTTGTGCAACATATATTCCAATTTGTTGGTGTGATTAGGGAAGAAAACAGTCAACTCAATGACTTGATTGATGTTAATCTCTGAACATACTTTAGGCAAAAAGGATGGGTTTGTCCTGAGAGATACTCTGTCAGCATGAAAGACCATATAAGGAGGCTTGATGGATAGGACTTGGAGCTCTGACACTCTGCAGGCTGAAGTGATGGCTACTAGGAAGATAGTTTTCCACGATAGAAATTTTAGGTCACAAGATGATGCAGGCTCAAAAGGAGGAAGAATGATGCGAGATAACATAAAATTCAAATTCCAGGGAGAATAAGGAGTCTTCACTGGAGGTCTCATGTGAAAGGAACCTTTTAGAAAAGCTTTAGACAATTGGTGAGCCATAATATTCAATCCATCGATCCCTAGATGAAAATTAGATATAGCAGATAGTTGTACCCGCACCGTAGCAGCCACTGCTCCTTTGTTGAAAATTTCTGTCAAGAATTGTAAAATAGAAGATAATGGCGCTTGGTAAGGGTCAATATTATGGGAGGAAGCCCAAAAGGGAAATCTCTTCCACTTACTACGATACAATTTTCTAGTGGAAGGCTTATGGGAAGCCAACAAAATTTGACTAGTGTCATGGGAAAGATTATAAAGCCTGGTTATGCAGGGAATTGGAGCAGCCAAGTGGTTAGCTTCAGTGTCTGCAATGCTGGATGAAGATCCCCTGACGGATGTGTCAATAAGTCCGGAACTGGGTCCAGGATTCATGGGTCTTCCAGAATGTGATGGTAAAGAAACAGAAACCAAATCTGCCGAGGCCAATGAGGGACTATAAGGATGATTGCCCATCCCAGCGACTTTGCTTTCTGTAAGGATCTGGGTATCAGAGGAATTGGGGGAAATGCGTAGAGGAGACCCGGGGGCCAATCATGGACAAGAGCATCCCTCGGGGACTGACCTGGTGAGGGAATCAGGGCAAAATAGCTTCTGCATTTGTTGTTGATATGACTGGCAAACAGGTCGCAGGAACGCTGGCCCCATTTGTGGAAAATCCTGTCTGCAATCTCTTGTTTGAGGGACCATTCATGAGGCAATAAAATTGCCTTGCTCAGTTTGTCCTCTATGACGTTCGATTTGCCCGGGATGTGCATTGCTAAAAGAAAGCGCTGGGATGACACTGCCCACTGCCATACTCTGAGGGCTTCTCAGCAAAGGGGGTAAGACTTGGTCCCGCCTTGCTTGTTCAGGTACCAGACCACTGACATGTTGTCTGTCTGTATTGCAACTGTCCCTAGAGGAAGAGAGTCCTGAAAGTATTGCAACGCTAGAAGTACTGCTCTCATCTCCAGGACACTGATATGCAGATGTGATTCTTGATCTGTCCATGTGCCTTGGGCAGTCCTTTCCTGAAAATGCCCCCCCCCCACCCTATCAGGGAAGCGTCCGTGTTCACAGTGGCAACTGGAGGGGGTAGCATGAAGGGACGTCTTATTGTGACATGAAGAGACGCCAACCACCACTGAAGATCCTTCTTGCAGGAATTCATTATCAGGATTGTGTAATTCATTGGAAGTTCTTGGTAAGACCATTGCGTGAATGGGAGCCATTGAAGGATTCTCATATGCATCCTTGCTAACGGGATTGCCAAGATTGCTGCTGCCATCACTCCTAGTACTTTCAATACCTCTGCAGCTGGTGCTCTGTTCTTTGATACCAAGGACGTGATGTGTTGGCGAAGAATACAAACCCTTTCTGGTGGAAGACAAAGAGTAGTGGTTGACATGTCTAATTCTGTCTTTATAAAATGATACGCTGCGATGGCAACAAGGCAGACTTTTCGAAGTTGACTGTAATGCCTTGCCGATTGCAGAGTGTCAGAGTAGCTTCTCTCACTTGAAGAAGTTGATGTCTGGTGATGGAGGTAAGGAGCCAGTCGTCCAAGTACTGAAACACCTGGAATCCTAGACACCTCAGGTGAGCCGTGACTACTGCCATGTACTTGGTGAACACTCTGGGGGCTGTAGTGAGACCAAAGGGCAGAGCTCGGAATTGATAATGTTTAGCTCCCAGCCAGAAACACAGGTGATCCCTGGATGGTCTGGCCATCTTTATGTGGTAGTACGCATCCTTGAGATTGATTGAGCACATCCAATTGTCTTTCCCCAAAAAGGGAAGTATGGACTGTACCGTGACAATTCGGAACTTCTCTTTCCTCACAAATTGGTTGAGTCTGCTGAGATCCAAAATGGGTCTCCAGTCCCATTTTCTTTGGAACCAAAAATAATCTTGAGTAAGTTCCGAATCCTGTTTGGTCTGTTGGGACTGGCTGGATGACTCTTTTTTCTAGCAATCGGCATACCTCTATTGTTGCTTGTTCCCTGTGACTGGGTGGAACGTCCGGGATTTTTTTGACGGGAAGGGGCTGGGGTGGAGAAAGGTATGAAGTACCCTCTGGAAATGATACTCTGTACCCAACTGTCGTTTATGTCTAGCCAGGCTTCTGGGTGCAATGACAAGCGACCCCAGACTGTCTCCAGAGTAGGACAGCCAGGCCTCCCTTCAGGAGCACTGGTAGGACTGACCAGAGAAGTGATCTCTGTCACCCTGGTGTTGCGAACCCCCTCCGCCATGAAGGCGACATCTTCCATTGTAACCCCCTCCTCTGCCTCTGGAAGGGGGCTCTCCACGGGTGTCTTGAAAGGCTCCTTGGGCTTTCCGGAACCACATCTTTGCTCCCCGCTGACCTTTAGGAAAGGGTCGAGTGGGTGTGGAAAAACAGACTCCGACGGCAGACAGAGTCTTTCCTTCTTGCTCACACCTGGTCAAAGTCTCCTTCACCTTTGGCCCAAACAAGGATGAGCCATCAAACGGGGTATTCATAAAGGAAGACTTGAAGGGTTCCACGAAGGAACAGAGTCACATCTAGGCATACCTACGAAGAGCAATTCCTGTACCTGCTGCTCTACTCGAATCATCAGCTGTGTAAGATACGAGATGCATGGACGAGTTAACTATCGAATTAAGGGTAGCAAGCTGGGTAACAACGCTGTTGGATACACTCGTAGCTACAGCACCCTGAAGAGTATCTCCCAACTCCTTAAGGATATCTCTCTGCAGTCTGGTAAAATGGGTCAAGTAGTTCAGTGATCTGAGTGAGAAAGTCGCTGAACTAAACATGCGTTTCCCATATCTATCCATGATCCTAGATTCTTTGTTTGGAGGATGGATAGACGAGGAAGTCTCAGACATTTCCTTTTTGATGGCTGCAGCCACCACCATGGCATCAACAGGGACTCCCTTGGTCAAAAAGGACTTATCTACGGGGGCAGAAATAAACTTATTAGGCCTCCTAGGGACAGGTTCCATAGATTCTGGTGACTCCCACGCCCTACGAGAGACCAGATCCATAAGCTCATCGTAGGGCGGAGACACCCAAGAGGTGGAAGGTTGAGACCCAAATGCCTTCAGGAGGACCGACTCATCCTCAGTAGGGCTCTTGGACTGCCAATCACCCCTCTGCCTAAGAATTTCAAGAATCTCCGTAAAGGAGATGTCCTCAGAGGGGGATCTAGGGGACCCTTCTGATTCATCCAAGTCGGTGTCTGATGTTAGAGACTCCTGTGGGGAGTCCAAATGCTTCCTCTTGCATAATCTCTTCGTGGGGGCTTCTTCAGGGGGAATTTCTGGAGAGGTCTCAGAAGACCAGGGAGTGCCCTGTGGGGCTACCTGAGGCTCTGGGTCTCTATGCTTGGGATGACCGGAGGAAAAAGAAACTGACACAGGCACTTTAGAGGAGGAAGTGGCCAGACCTTGAGATGAGGAAGTCTTAGGAGACAACACTCGCCTCTCGGCTTCAAACGTAACACGGCTCCGATGAGAAGGAGTCGATGGATCAGGAGGAGCCGTGATCCCCTCCCACACCGAAGCCGTGGGCTCTGAGCCCGCGGTAGGAGCCGAGCTCACCCGAGCCAAAGCTCTGAGAGGAAGAGTCGGCACTGACAAGTCGGTGCAACTATCCTTCTCGGACCCGAGTGGAGAGTGTCGGCTCCTAGAGACCCTGGTCGGTGCCGAGGATGTCCGAGCAGATGGAGCCAATGACACTGGAGCAGGTGTCAGCTCCAAGGGATCCACAATCATCAGGTCGGCCTCCTCCAGCTCAGAAGGTCTGGTATGGCTTGGAGGAGGAGCAGACAATTCTGCAGTAATGGTCTTCGGCTCCGATGGTTGGGTCTGAGCCGACAGCAATTTAGCTAGGCCTGGTGCCTTTAAAAGTTTCTGAACCAGCCGGTCCATATCCAGATCAGACAGGCTGACCAAAGACCTGGAGGAGTGAATTGATGGAGCCGATTGGAGCAGTAGAGAGGGAGGTTGTTCGGCAACCGGTTCCAGAGCAGTGTCTCGGGTCCGAAAAGAACAGACTGTCGGCTCCGAAGTCAGTGGAGCCAAAGTCACAACATTTTTCAACTTTTTCCCTTTGTCCTGGATTCTGAGGAAGATTTGGACGATTTTCTGGCCCCATCCTGGTCAGACAATGCCTCTGAGAAAGGGTGTTTGATAATACCCCTGTCAATTAACGTCCTCTTCCTTTCTGCAAGCACTCGAGTAGAAAAGGAGAGGCAGATACTACATGACTCCTGCAGGTGCACCTCATCCAAATAGTACACACACTGCACATCAGCATTTGTAACGGACATCTTTTGTCCGCAGTCTGGGCACTTTTTGAACCCAGACTTTGGATGCTTTTCCTTTTCTTCAGACATAGCACTAACTACCTGAAACACAATTCACAAAATCTAAAAAGAAAAGCCACACTATTTAACTATATAAGATAGTTTAACTTAGAGAGGACTAATCTAATTAACTACAAACAGCAATGCAAAAAGACAGCACAAACAGCCCAAAAAGGCAACTAGTAACAAGAGTAATCCAATATCAAAAAGCCCAAAAAGGGCAACTCTAATCTAACAAGCTGTAAGAAAAGGCCTAAGGCCAAGAGGCCGAAGGCAATCAGTAGAGATTTACTGGGAAAAGGGGGAAAAAACAGAAAAAAATCTGCTAACTAGATAATACTATATAATTATAATAGTAGAAAGATATAAAATTCAAATAGAAAAACTTGCTGATAGTTGAAAATTCCCACAATAGTCTCAAGCAATGCTGGAAACCAAGAGATCCATGCCATGGCAAACTAGATCTGAGGTAATTCCAGCAGTGCATTGTGGGATAAGGGGTTGGGTCTTGAGCTACTGGAAAACTTTGAGCTTGCTAGTCGGCTGTGTCAGAGCTGAGTATCGGCTCCGAACCCATCAGTGAAGAATGAACAGTGAGAACAACTTTGCATCCATTAATTCATTGAAGGGTGGAGTCACATAGAAGGTGGAGGGTTGAGACCCAAAAGCCTTCAGAAGCACCGACTCATCATCAGTAGGGTTAACGGACAGCCAGCCACCCCTCTGTCTTAGGATCTCTAGGATATTGGCAAAAGAGAGATCCTCTGCGGGGGACCGTGAGGACCCTTCTGACTCCTCCAAGTTAGTGTCTGATGTGATAGACTCCTGTGGGGAGTCTAAATGCCTCTTCTTGCAAAGCATCTTCCTGGGAACCTCATCAGCGGGAGCTTCTGGTGAGGTCTCAGTAGAACATGCGTCACCCAATGGGGCTACCTGAGGCCCTGGGTCTCGACGCTTTAAGGGGACCTGTGATGCAGAGGTAGGATGCGGCACTTTCAGGGATGAGGAAGTCTTTGAAGACATAACTCTCCTCATGGCATCAAAGGCCCCACTGCTCCGATGCGAAGAGGCAGCCAGTTCCAAAGAAGATGGCAATCTCCCCGGCACAGAAACAGTAGGCTCCGAACCAGAGGAAGGAGCTGAACTCATCTGTGCTGAAGCTCCGAGAGGAAGAGTTGGAACTGACACATTGGTTCGACTCTCACCCCCAGAGCCGACCGGAGAGTGTTGGCTCCCAGACTCCTCGAAAGGCATCGAAGTTGTCTGAGTCGATGGAGCCGATGGCACTTGAACAAGCCTCGGCTCCGAGGGTTCCACGATCATCAGTTCTACCGCCTCTGGCTCCAAAGGCCCTGCTCGGCTCAGAGGAGGAGCAGACACATGAGGCAAGGACATCTTTGGCTCCGAGAATGGTTGGGTCAGAGCCGACAGCAATTTGGCTAATGCCGGGTTCTGGAGGAGACTCTGCACCACTCAGTCCACATCCACATTGGAGAGGCTCCTCAAAGAACAAGTCGAAGGGATCGATGAAGTCACCGATTGTAAGATTGGTGACTTCAAAACTTTGGAGACCAGCTCCAATACCGGGGACCGGCTGGGAAAAACTTGCTCAGTGCTCGGTTCCGCAGACTGTGGAACCGGCGACCGCACCTTCTCAGACAATTTTGGTGCAGAAGACTTTGGCTCCGAAGAAGCCTTCGAAGACTTGGATCCCTTGGAAGATTTAAAAGTCTGGTCAGCCTTATCAATTCAGGTTTTAACAAACCTCTATCCACTAGCTTTCACCTGTGTTCTAACAAGACCCTGCTGCTGAACGAATGACAAATAGAACAGTCCCCCTGTAGATGGACTGCCCCCAAACAGTATACACAACTAACATGTAAATCAGTAATGGACATTTTTTGTCCGCACTTAGGGCATTTCTTGAACCCTGACTTTTGTCTCTCCTTTTCCCTTTGATCAGCCATAGTGTAAGGAAAATAACTATGAGTCTAAATATATATATATAACTGCCTAGACAAACCAACACACTGAATAGGCTAACACCACTCTCTGAGAGACAGCAAAATACTTAAACTATACTGTCTAGACAAACACACACTAGCTAGGATGAACAGTAAAGATTCAAAGCTACAAAGAACAATATTCTCACTAAAAGGATTACAGTTATAAGAGTTAAGAACACTCTAAAACGGGTTAGGGACTAACTAAAACACGGCCAATGAAAGGCCTAAAAGCAGCCGCTCTATAAACGAAGATATTTACTATATAAATACTAGTCTATCATAAACTAAGAAAAAAACACACTTTCTGAAAAAATCCTATATATATATATATATATATATATATATATATATATATATAATAAATTTGAAATACTGGCCTGAACTCCACTCAGCACCTCCGATCTGTTGCAGCGACAAACTACATCTGGGGTGAGGCATAGAGCATCATGGGATAGGGACTTGGCCGCGAGCTACTAGAAAACCTCGAGCTTGTAAAGTGGCCAGCTCGGAGCCGAGGGATCGGCTCCAGACCCATTTGTAAGAATGAATGGCGAGATTGAACAACTTCACATTGTATGTTTTCATAGCAGAAGTTGGGACATACAGAGTTAACTTGCAAAGTCTGAGAAAATAAATAAAGAATTTTACGTGCGTGTTTACCAGAACTAGAAGACAGAATGTCTACAGCTGGAAATTCTTTCTATTGTTTGAAACAGAGGTAATTACAGGTTTCCAAGGTAATTGTTTTATGTCTTCCAGTTTCAGGCAAGCTTCTAAGAGATAAGCGTCAGCTTCTAAGAGATAAGCATTTTTCATAGAGACATGTTAAATTCTGTTGCTATCGGTTTAGCCTGGGAACTAGATGAAAGTGTAAAATAGTGATGTAATCTAGCTAACCCAGCAGTAATGTGTATTATTAATTTAAGAACTATCTCAGAGAGAAAGTGAGTGCATTTTGTATTTTGTTCTGGACCTGTAAACATCTCTTCAGCACTTCTCATCTATATTTGCCTTGCTCTGTAATTAAGTTATTTAGGTACAGTGATTTATCTTAGATAGAGATATAAATACAGTAAGATTAGTCTAGATGTTTTCTGTATTTATGTGAGACTGTCCTACAATGTTGTTTTAAAATATCTTCTGTGATTCTGAACTCTATTGTCACTGTGTTGAGTTATTGAGTATTGTCTTGTGCTTTTATTATTAAATATATTTAAACCTTTTAATTGTGGCTGGTTTTGTGTAGAGATATTTAAGCACTTAGAGTACTTGCATATGCATTTAGTGACGCTGTACAAGCCACTACTAACAAGCCTTCAAGTCTTAGTCACACTTACCATTTGGATAATAGTAACATCACACAGTAAGACTGGGCACCCTTTGGGAAGGGCCTTATTAGTAGCTGATAAGGGTGGTTGGTGGCAGTGATTTCTACCTTATAGTCTAGGCAGAAGGGGGCATAGTTAGTGTACCTGTGCCAGCCTTCCCCATGAGTGTCTGTGTTTTTTATATAAATCAAATCCCAAAGTGAGTGTGTATCAGCTACTTGGGCAGGGACATGAAGCACTGGTTGAACAGAGAGGGTGCTGGAGGGTTTGGCTTGACCACTCGGCTGAGATCTTAACCCTATAGCTGTGCCAGTGGGGGGTCTTGCTGGGGATCTAGAGAGAGAGGGAGAAACCAGCCCCAGACTGACTGTGATCTCTGTGTGCTCTTAAGGGAAATTGTACTTTACTGTGTGTGTACCTATCATCCTCCCAATGTGCATGTCCCTCACTGGTGTTAGTTGTCAGGATTGAGTCTCCTTGATTACTGGGCCAGTGCACACGGATCACAGGCTCGAAGATAGCAGATTCGCCAAAATTCCTGACAGCTTTTGTCTGTAATGAAGTTCACAGCTAGATGCAGATTTCTGAAAGATAATTATTTAATATGTCAAAATCCATTTTACTAGAAAGGACAAATCCTACCTTACAGTCATCTGCATATTTATTTAACCAACATGACTTATTTTGGGAAGATATTAGCAAAAACCAGGTTAAATGGCACTGAGCTCAGCAATGAGCCCTGTAGAACACCACAATGAACTAACGCTGGTTCAGATGTATAACATTAGATGGCAAAGGACTGACTATGCCATGTTAACCAGTTCTTTGCCCACCATATTAAGAATTATAACCATACCTAACCAATGCTTTATATACCGCCGCACAGGGCAAGGAATCAAAAGCTTTTGTCAAAAAAAAATATATAGTTCTACATTTTAGCCCAATGTCCATAGATAGTGCAACCTAGTCTTAAAATTCTACCATGTTTGCTATCATGAACAACCTTTTATGAACCTATGTTAGTTTGTATCTGTTTTTTCAATGACCATAGTAACATGCATCATCATATCTAGTAAGCATCATTCGAAACTTTTACCAAGAAAAGGTGCAAGACTAATTGGTCTATAATTAGTAATATCAGTATTTCCCCTTTTCAAAAATAGGAGGGAAACCAGACTTTTTTTCCATGCGGCACGTACTGTCCAAGACCTGAATAAGTTGTTGAACAGAAGAAACAACAGAGGACTCAATTCCATTTTGAGATTATTTAGCATAATAGTGGGAATATTATCTAGGCACATGGAGGTACCTTTATTTTATTTTTTTGAGAGCATGGTTATATTCCTGAGTTATTGACGGACATAGGTCTCCATATACTGGCAAGGAACTAGTGCTGGGATCTGAATGGAGAGATGATATATCAATAAACAAAGGAGATAAGTATTATGGTAAATGAATTCATCTTCATGTCTTGGAGAGTACATTCATGAGGTGGGCCCTGTTTTTCACAAAATCTTACCAAGACAACACCAATATATAGACTATATTTATACAGCATATATCATGGACAGAAGTGAGTTAAAAAATAAAAAAGATAGCTGGGTACACAAGACCTAGGATAAAAAAAATGCCCAGTCCTGGTAGGTGTACTTGTGTTAGGACTGGAAAAAATGACAGTGTAGAATCCACAAGACAAGGAAACATTCATACAATGGGCCTAGGCCAGGCTCAAGGGGAGGATGCCCCCCCCCCCATTCCAGAAGAAAGCAGTAGTCCACAAAAATCACAAAAACTGATAGGTCAAAAAAGCTATAAAGATGATAGAGTGGACTATTGAGGATAAGAAAGCCATTATTCATTATTACTATTATGCAAGAAGCCCAAATTTTCCATACAGAAGATATACAAAAAGATTAAGAGAGAAATTAGACAAAATAAAAATACTTGCATAAAAAAAACTATCAGAAACTTCAAATAAAAATTTGTCTTCATGAATACAACAGATTTATGAAAAACATTGTATAAACCAAGAAACCTTGGACAGTTTGAAAAAAGAAGCAATTGAGGAAGTGCAAAAATATAAAGAACAAAATCTAGAGATTTTTGAAAGGTATAAAAAGAATTTTGGACATGGGAAAGAGAGATCTGATATGATGCAATATTTATTCAAAGGAGAAAGCCAAAATAATCAATACAAAAAGCAGCCCCAAAGTTATTCAAAGAGAAATACAGACAAAGGCATCGAGGTGTGGAAAATTTCACAATACAAAAAATAAGATCACAAAGAGGGAACACAGGACAGAAAATTAGTAAAGTATAAGTTAAAAAAAATAGAAGTTGAAGTTATGGAATACCTGTGAAGTGAAGGATTTAATGTAGAAACTTAACACAGGTTATATCACAGCATGATGGAATGAGTCCCCCATATAAGGAGAAACAGGAGGAGCAGGAGACATCTGAAGAAGAAATATGGACATGGGAAAGAAAAAGTGATATAATATGGTGTAATATTTGTGCAAAGGAGAAAGCAGAATTAATCAATAAAAAAACAGCAGCACCAAAGATACCTGAAGAGAAATACAGGCAAAGGCATCCAAATATGGAACATTTTACAATACAAAAAAATAAGAAAACATAGAGGAAAAGTAGAAAAGAGGATTAATAATGCAGAAGTTAAAGAAATAGAAACCAAGGTTATGGATTACCTGCAAAGAAAAGGAATTAGTGTATACAATTTGACTCTGATAACATCACAGCAGGATACAGCAATGGATCCCCAAATTAAAGAGAAACCAATGGAGGGGAAAACATCTGATCAGTTGCCATATGAAAATACTTTGGAGCCTTCCATAGGAAACCAGTACAAAAGCTCAGTTTGAGTTGCACAGCAGGGGAAGGAAAAATAAACTGTGGCAACTCTGATGCAGGCAATGTTGTGGAGTGACAGGCCAGTGAATTCCTGTAAGAAAGAGCAATAGATGACACAGGATGAAACTGAAGAGAATGTGGCACAGGAAGATGCTCTGGAATTTTTGGTAGAATGCTCACAGAAATTGGAGAACAAACTCTCAGTTTAGAAGAAAATGATCCTAGAGAAGAGTTCATTGATTTAATAGACATGGACAGAGATATTAAGATCAATAAAGAAAACAGATTAAGAAATTCCTCCACACGACTAATAAAGCAATTATTTTTAAGCCATTGAGTTGTGTGGAGGAATTTGGGAGAAACAGACAAATGTATGTCTTGTAAAACAGAATTAGAAACAGTTGCACATCTTGTTGCTGGGTGTGATATACTAATGGCGGAAGAACTGCATACCGAAAGGCATAATAATGTGGCAAGACTTGCATTTGGGAATTGTGCAAACATTATAATATTGTAGTAGCTGAAAAACATTGGAAACATGAGCCGCAAAGCATTATAAAAATGATGAAGTTTATATCACATGGGATCACCTATTACCAACAGTTTAAAAATAGATGAGAGAAAACCAGAAATAGAAGTCCATGAAAAGATAAAACTAGGATTGATCACTGAAACTGCTACACCCAATAACTACAGTGTCTTACATACAGAGAGACACAAAGTCATAAAATGCCAGGATTTACAGGCAGAAACAAGAGCAATGTGGAAGAAGGATACCCAGACACTTAAATTAGTGGCAGGAATAATGGTTCTTATAAAAAAGAATTTATAATTGTACTTAGATATGTTACTGATACATGCAACTCCGCATGAATTGCAGGAGTGAATACTAGGCACATTGCGGGTGCTGCAAAGAGCACTTCTGGCTAACATCAAAGATTGAAACAATACTAATTTCATTAATTTTAATCATACTTTGACTTAGGAATGGGGTCCATTCCTGTCAAGGTATTATAAACCCCAAAAGACTTTGAGAAATTAAAAAGAGCAAATGATATGGTTGAGCACTATATTTACATTGTTATCCTCCCCACTATTTGTGAAGTGATCATTTAAAGCATAAGCTTTGTCAGGGTCTGATTACTGTAGTGTGAGAAACTCAGATTTTTTAGCCTTTCTATATGAATATATAGTATTTTTTCAGATCTGACTAATCTTTTCTTCCAAACTTCCCTCTTGTAAGATTTTATGTTTGAATTTCTTAGTCATTTTGTTTAGGTTTGATTTATTTCTACTTCTTGGGTGTTCCTGTAGTGGTATAAAGTTCTCTTCTTTTTGTTATACTATTTTAATAGTTTGAATTTCCAACATGTAGGATGTTTGCATTTTACCTCAGTTGTTAATTTACATGATCACCTATTAACTTTTCTAAAACAACAAAAATGAAGTCTGTATTATTATTATTTAAACATGACCAGTCCTTAAACCTGAAATCTTCCTTTATTGAGGTAAAATCAAATTTACCATAATTTAATTTTTTTGTAAAAATCATTTAAAGTTTTTATCCTTTTTATGTAAAATTTAATAGCATTATGATGAGTTTCCTAAGATTTCATACACCTTAATACCATCAACTAAGTTCTCAGAATTGACCGTAACAAAGTGGGAGGTTCTCCCAGCTGTGCTCTTTGATCATGCTCCATTGGTAATGACAGTGGAACTGGAACATAGGCCTAGTCAATTGCAGACGTCCAGCAATTTATTCACAGAGTGGTTCAAGAACTGGTGGGTGAACCTCATAGGTATAAGGGTTTCAGACAAACTACACAACCATCTAGATGAAAGTCTAATAATGGAATTGGAAAGGAAAAATAAGCTTTGAATAGTTTATTAAAAAAAAGTTTGAAAGGATTGCACTATTTGTAGTCTTAAAGGTCTATGGTTTTCCAAGTAGTGTAATATATTTGTTGCAAAATATGTATGCAGGTTCAGCCATCAGTATCAAAGTCAATGCTAGATTAACGTCATCATTTAGGGTTTCTCTTGGCCTTCTTTGATGTTCGCCTTATATTTAGATCCACTTACTATTAGACTGAGGTGCTCACATGAGCATGGATTCAAGATCAAAAAAGGAGAAGTAAACATACCCTTATACCTCTCAACCTCTTAGTTCAAGAAATCTGGACAAAGTAAAAAATTATAGGGGGACAAAGGCCCAAAAATAGGGACAAATTTTAAACACTGATCTTAAGAGCTTAGAAAGTTGCAAGGTTAACAGGTTTTGTATTGACATGTATTTTCTCAAGGATTTGAAGTCTAAAATTCAATTGTCTGTGATTATTTTTTGACTTCACTCTACATCAACGATTTGTAAGAAAGCCACAAATATCATAAGGAACAGACCAAAAATATGATGCAAAAATCTGGACAGTCTGTAAATCTGGAGAACTGAACAATATGCCTTATATGCAAATGAACTCCTTATCCATATGTTCCAAGTCAGATAGGCACATGAGGGTATTAATGGAAATATCAAATTATTTTGGTCATATTTCAGGCTATGATATGAATGCCCAAAAAACACAGATTGTGAAAGTAAATTATTCTCCCTATGAGGAATTAAATCAACTTTCTCAGGCATATGGGACAAGAGCCAGTTGAAGTTCATGGGTATCACTCTGTCTTAGAAAATAGTAAATACAGAAAGAATTTTACATAGTGAAGAGTAGAAAGAGTCACTTGATAGGTTCAAAATTTGGAACTACTACACTTAGACTTGGAACAAAAGATGCAAGCTTTACAGATATTCATTCTTACTCCTCTGGCATATGTGTTCAAAGTTTGGCCATTGAATCCAGGAAAATCTTTTTACAGGGATTTAAAAATGCTATGGCAAGATTTATATGGGGAAGTTCTAAACCTCAAAGTAGGGTTGGGCTGTACTGCACTGCCTAAACTGAAAGGGAGATGGGGTCCCTGATATTCAAAGATATTGGAGAGGAGCACAGCTTAGGTTATTTAGACTGTGACAAGAGTGACCAGGCTAGATGACTGTAGACAGGTCCTTTAGCAATCCTGTAAGAGGAAAACTGACCAGAAAGTATTTTCTGGATAAAAGATAAAGAAAGAGTGAGTTCTGTTTGGAGAGAAGTGCCTGTGATTTACTGCTGAGTATTGAAAAAAGCTGGGGTTGGACAGTATAACAACTAGTTGACACCTATGCAGTTGGCTTTAGAAGGTTTTCAGACTGGAAAAGATTTAAGAGATTGGCTGAGACTGCATCCAGATTTAAACTGCTGGTCTCAGGTAAAGGAATCATAGGTAATCACTGCATGGAAAAATTCAAAGAAATTTTTAACCTGGAAACCTGAAAATACTTTGTTTATATAATTATATTGTATAAAACAAGATAAAGAAGCAAGTAAGTGGAATGGGACAAGATCTCACATGGGTGAACTACCTACTGCAATTGCATAAACAAGATTGCTCATCTAAGAGTCTAGTTTCCAAGCTGTGTAAACTGGTAAGTTCACTTAAATATGAACAGGTTAGGAAATCTGAGGCTAGTTGGGAATGGATGCTTGGTGAAACTATTCCTGAAAATCAATAGAGAGATATGTACAGGTCAGTGATCACTGCAACCCACTCAAAAAAATGCCATATTTTTGGCTGGAAATGTTTGCAGAAACATTTTTACAATGCGAGTAAGCTAGCAAAAATGTTTCTGGCATACTCTAATGAATGCTGCCACAGAAGCAAGGCAGTTAGAGACACTTCAATTACTTAGAAACTAAATAAAATAACAATTGTTTAAGAGCACCAAATCCCCTTGCCTCCTTGCAGCTTGTGCTGTAGTTACATCCTTCTTGTAAATATATACCTGGAGATTCAATAAACTCCGTGTAGGCTTTGAGCGAAGCCTACATGGAGTTTATGTCTTTGTACAGACAGCAGCAATGCTAATTACATATTCATGTCTCACATTGCATTTAAATACAAACAAGTGCAGTTTCATGGCTAGCAAAAGTGTTGCCAGCCAGAAAACCAAGTTAAGCAACACCAAAAGCAGCAGACATATAGACCTGTTTACTTACAGGTAAACTAGGTCTGCGCGATTATGCAGAATGCCACAGTGATTGCCAAGGTTAATAATATAGCAATATATATGGTCCAAACACATTACAGGATAGTATACACTGTGCACAGTATTGTGGAATCCCATTTCAGGCGTACTGAACAAAAGTTGTATAAATGATCTATAATGGTACATGGACTGCAATTTAAAATAAACAAAAAAATCAGGGGACGTGTATTGGACAGGAACACACAGATGAACTGTAGGAATGAACACAGGGAAAGAAGATGGGTGAAACATCTTAATGTACTGCAGATGAGGAATGTAAATATGAAGACAGTTGTAGCAGGAACACTAATCACACATCAACATGATACAGTATGGATTACACAGTAAAAATGTATATTATGTGAATGTTACACAAGGTGACATAACAATGGAGAAGATATATTTGTGATATAAGCATTCTGACATGAACAATAGAGAGGATATCTGTCAGGGATGTTATATACAATAGGAATTAGCTACATATTGTGAAGCTGTGCAGAATAAGTTGCCTGAATATGACTGTAATGTCAGCAGAAGTCTCCACCAAGTGGGACACATAGCTGCAGGCTGATGAACAACAGCAAACAGAAGCACACACAATCGTGGACAATATCAGAATAATACCACCAGTAATCCTCATGTCTCTGACATAACATATGTGATTGCGAGTGATCACAGATGGTTCTGCATGAACACATTCGTGCAACTATTGTGAGATGTCAGCAATCTATGAGTGCAATCAAGCACACCGTCCTGACAATGTAACATCTACTGGAGGTGTTAGGAGGGGCACTGCTATACCTGTATGTGACACATACCTTTCAACTTCTTAATGTAAGAAATCTGGACAAAGCCTAAAATAATGGCGGGGGGGGGGGCAAAGGCCCAGAAATAGGTACGGATTTTAAATATTGCTCTTATAAACTTAGAAAGATGTTAGAAGAATAGGATTTGTGTTAGCATGCATTGTATGAAGGAAATATATTCTGAAACTCAAATATATGTCATTATTTGTTCATTATTTAGTGACTTTGCCCTCTGTGATTTGCCAGAAAACCACAGATTTTATGAGGAACAGACCAAATACTTAAGGCAAAAATCTGGACAGTTTGCGAAAATCTGTACAATTGAGAGGTATGATGTGACATTATGATTAGTCCAGGCTAGTTGACAGGTGTGCATGGCATATATATGGCACAATCCACAATGTCACAAATGTTACCCATGGCATTAATGTTGTCAAGCAGCTGTGTATGTACAGTGTGCATCACAGGAACAGGTATCACACATTCATCTAGTATAGCACCTTGATGGGGGTTCCGCACCATCAGACAATAATATTTATCCAACAAGAATACCTAAGTATGGTCAATAAGATGTGTGAGAGCTTACTGTGGCAAAAGTGGTACACTTAAGTTATGCATCCCTGGAAGATGTGCAGGGAGGTGCATGACAAAGGGTGCATTGTACTCTGTTATTGGTGTGATTAAGGTTGGGAACTATGGAAGTATTATGGCCTTTGATGTGGATGTCCTGCATGTACCCAGGAGTTGTGTTACATACATGGGAATATTCACCATTGTGAGCACATGCTGATGGACATTACACATACCATCTACCTCAGCACACAGGTGACATACCACTTGGTCTGCTCAAAGGGGTGTGATTTCTACATTATCACTGTGTTGTGCATTTATTTTCATAACGTACCTCTCTAGATGTGTTCTAGGCAGGTATGACCATAGTCCTCAGCAGCATTCTACCTTCACCCAGGATGATGCCACAGTATAAACAAAATTAATGGATTTCAACAACTGGCTTCACTCCTGGTGTCAAGTCCAAGGAGGATCCAGTATCTCTCAGCCTGGGCTGAACATGTGGTTTCTAGGTTGTTGGATACTGGCAAAGGTGCTTAACTCCCCCATAGTGCTTGTGGCACCCGTGCACTGGCCCAGTAATCAAGGAGCCTCAATCCTCACCACTAGCACCCAGCACCAGGGAGGGATGTCCACATTGGAAGGATAACAAGTAAACACACAGTAAAGTACAATTTTCCTTAAGAGCACACAGAGATCACAGTCAGTTTGGGGCTGGTTTCTCCCTTTCTCTCCAGATCCCCAATACGACTCTCCACTGGCACAGCTATAGGGTTCAGATCTCAGCTGAGTGGTCAAGCCAAAATCTCCATCACCCTCCAACCAGTGCTTCAGTCCCCACCCAAGTAGCTCACACACACACACACACACACACACACACACACACACACACACACACACACACACACACACACACACACACACACACACACACACTTTGAAATTTGATTTATATACAAACACACAGACACCCCTGGGGAAGGCTGGCACAGGTTCACTAGCTATACCCTCTTCTGCCCAGACTATAAGGTAATACCAGCTGCCACCAACCACCTTATCAGCTACTATAAAGGCCCTTACCAAAGGGTGTTTAATTCTACTCTGTAATGTTACTGTTACCAAACAGTAAGTGTGACCAAGGCTAAGGCTATTTAGTAGTGGCGTGTACAGTATCACTAAATACATGCAAGTACGCTAAGAGATTAAATATCTCTTAAACAAAACTGCCACAATTAAAAAGTTTAAATAGATTTAATAATAAATAATAAAAACAAAAGACGATACTTATTAACTCAACACAGTGACAGCAGAGTTCACAATTCACAGGAAATACATTAAAATAACATAGTAGGGCAGTCTCACATAAATACAGAAAACATCTACACTAATCTTGCTATATTCCTATCTATCTCTAAGAGAAACCAAGTTCTAAATAACTTACTTACAGAGCAAGGCAAAGTGCAGGTGAGATGATGTGTTCAGGTTCAGAAACAAATACAAAATGCACTCTCTCTCTCTCAGATAGTTTTTAAGTTAATAATACACATTACTGCTGGGTTAGCTAGATGACATCACTATCTGACACTTGCATCTAGTTCCCAGGCTAAACAGATACCAACAGAATTTAACATGTTTCTATGGAAAATACTTACCTCTTAGAAGCTGATAATTATCTCTTAGAAGCTTGCCAGAAACTGGAAGTTGTAAAACAATTACCTTGGAAACCTGTAATTACCTCTGTTTCAAATAATAGAAAAAAATTCCAGCTGCAGACATTCTGTCTTCTAGTTCTGGTAAACACACTCATAAAATTCTTTATTTATCAACTTATTTTCTTAGAGTTTTGCAAGTTAACTCTGTACATCTCAATTTTTACTATGAAATATACATTTACATAGGCACAGAGGTTATACACATTTCTGCTCTTTTCCAGCAGGGTGCACTGTGGTTACAATCTTGAAGCTCAGTACAGAACATATAAATTTCTTAAATTTTTTTAAGGCAAGCATACAAATCATATTACTGTTCACAAATGAAACAATCATTTACAAAATTATGTCTAGCTGGGCTGGCAGTGTCTCATTTCTCTATAAATCATATTAATATTTTCCAAGTGACATATAATTATTTACAAAATTCCAGCTAGCTGTGCTGGCAGCATCTTGGTTTATCACATTTCTCCCCCCAACGAGAACTCAAGCTAGTTTTTCAAGTGTCCCTTGAGAAACATTGCTTGACAGAGTTGAGCCTATCTGGGAATACTTTACCCTATTCCCTGTATTGAGATTCCAGCTGCCTTGGCATTGCTGACCCCAGTATCATGCTGCACTGTCCCATCATATGCCTGCAACCCTAAGCTCCACCACAGTAATTTGGGATTTTTCTGGCTGGTTACCTGTAGCCATAGATCCCCTTCAGAGTTCCCCTGCCTTGTACTGCAAATACTCAGCACAAGGGCCTCCCTGTCATGGCATGGTTTCATCATGTTAACATGGTACAATTTGTGCCCCTACCTAGCAGTTCTACCATGTAGTTAACATCACTGATCTTCCTTTTCACCTTGTAGGGTCCATCTCAAGCTGCTTGTAGCTTGTTGTGTCTGACAAGAATGAGAACAATTACCTGCTGCCTACAGCATACACTCTGGCTCGAGCATTTCTGTCATACCAGACCTTTTTCTGCTGTTGGACTTCTGACAGGTTCTCCTGGGCCAAGCCCATGAGTTCCCTGAGCCTTGTCCTGTGGATTAGGACATATGCCACAACAGACTCCTTGTGGGATTCACAATCACCTTCCCATTCATCTTAAATTAAATCTAGAGGCCCCCTCACCCTATGCCCATACAACAACTGAAAGGGTGAAAAACCTGTGGATTCCTAGGGAAACTCTCTGTAAGAAAACAACAGATGGGGAAAATATTTGCCCCACTCCCTCTTAAATGGTTTGCAAATGCCCACAGCATGGACTTAAGTGGAGAGATTAACCTATCAACAAGACCACCAGTCTGGGGATGGTAGGGGTGGTCTTTAGGTACTTCACCCCACAGTACTTCCACATACAGGCCAGCAGGTCTGATGAAATTGGCACCTCTGTCAGTCAGTATTTCTTTTGTGAAACCTACCCTGCTGAATATATCTAACAAATCATTTGCCACCTTTTCTGCCTCAATGGAGGATAAAGCCACTGCCTCAGGGTATCTTGTAGCATAATCTACTACCACTAGGACATACTTTTTTCCTGTGGAACTTGGGGTAATCAGAGGCCCCACAATATTCACAGCTACCCTCTGAAATGGTTCCTGAATCACAGGCAAAGGCATCAAAGGAGATTTCATCTTGTCTCCTGCTTTGCCTACCTTTGTCACTGCTCACAGGTCCTGCAGTACCTTGTTACATCTCTGGAAATTGCAGGCCAATAAAAGTTCTGCATAATATGGCTCTTTGTACTTTTTATGCCCATATGACCTGCAAAGAGAATATCATGGCCTATGGCTAGCAGTGCCCTCTAGCACTCCCTCAGGGGCCCAGTCTCTATACAGTAACCCTTTCTCCCAGTATACAGATTCCCCCTTCCCTTGAGAATAAGGTGCCTCACTAGCTACCTGCCACAGGCTTTGTAATGTAGGGCCTAAGAGCTGAGCTTGTCTCAACACTCTCTTTGTAACCCTACCCAGCTCTCATTCCACAGGAAGTCTGACATTCTCTGACACCTGTGCCTCACTGTCAGCCTATGTACTACTACTCACCTCTGCCCTTGCAGTCACTCTGTCCAAGGGAACATCAGTACCAACAAGCAGCTGTGGCTCACCTTCAGTCTCACTGCTACAGGGTAGCTCCTCCTTGAAGTAACCACCTCACCAGTCCTGGCTGCAAGTGTGTGGTCTGTCTGGGTCTCCCCAGGCTACCAGATCCACATGCTTGTCTCCAAGCCTGACTGCATATAACTGCATGAACACATGGTACTGCCTTATCAAAATCCTTCCCTATCAGGACATCTGCAGTATAATAGTTTAGTACCCCTGATGTCTCAAGACAACCTACTGTTGGCATTTTGTTGTTCCCACTTACTGGCTCCCTCAACTTTTGTTCCCCTCATTGACTCCGTGGACATATATATGCTACACGGCCCCACTGGTTACATTCAAAACATTTAACCCTAGGTCCTGGACATGTACCTGGACTAGTCGCTTCCCCTGCTACTGTCGGATTCTGTTGGGGCAGCCTGACCTGGCCACCATGGGTTCCCTTAGACCCATGAGCAGCACTGGGTGTCCCTTTCCTGTGCAGTGATGCCCTGCTTGCCAGGTATAGGTCTCTCTTCTTCCCCAACTCATCTACAGTAAGGCATTGTCTATCAGCTAACCTCAGGCAAAGTGCTAAGTGCTTGTTTCCTCACCAAAAGGTCTGCAAGCCTTTCAACAGTGGTGACTTGACATCCACTCACACACCTATGAAAATAAGTGCTTAGTTCAGCAACATATTCACACACACTTTCATCTGCCTTGCGTCTATGCTCATGAAACTTGTTCCTATAAGCTTCAGGTATTAGCTTAAAAAATTCTAGAAAATGATTCTTTACAATATTATAGTTTAAAAAGTCAACATCAGATAGTTTGGAAAGAGCATTTACAGCTTTATAATGGAGTAAGAGGGTCAGGAACCGTACCCAGAGCCATTGGTCAACATTATATTGTTTACACACCCTCTCAAACATATGAATGAAACTATCAAAATTATGCCCCTCCGTAAACTGTGGAGGAAATTTACTGACGTTTGTTGCTTCTTGGGTTCAGTTTCTCTGTTCCCCATTACCTCCATGACTGTGGCGAAGAGTCAGTATCTCCTTTTCATGTTGCCCCTGCCTCTCCTTCTCCTCAGATTCCAGGCGTAGCAGTTTCTCATTCTCCTCAGTCTGTAGATGCCTCAGCCTCTCTGCTGCTTGTATTTCCAAACACTTGTCCTCCAAATGAAGTCTCTTTAACTCCAGACAGATTTTTAAGTCCTCTGTAAAAAGGTTGAGCTGTCCATTCTCTGAGTGTTCTTCATCTCCACGGCCAGTCTGATCATCCTCCTGGTTGCTATTCTTTGATGCAGCTGTGAACAAAGCTGCAATTGTGTCTGCTTTAGTCAGGCTTCCATGCACCTGTCCTTTAGCCTGGCACATCTCAGCCAACTGTCTCCTTGTCAGCCTGTCATACTACTCTGCTGACATGCTTGCCTGCTCTCCCTGACTAACTAAGCTAACAAAAGAAATAAAACAATTGTGATATGACCTCTGAATGTTCACTGAGTAGAACAATACCTTCAGTGATCACTGTACACAAGCTACAAGAATTCAATGTCCACACCACTACAAACCAATTAATATGTGATGCGGTTAACTCACCACAATCAAACAATATTTGATGTGGATATCCCACCACTGACAAACAATTAATATGTGATGCCCATGCACTGGCTCAGTAATCAAGGAGCCTCAATCTTTACCACTAGCACCAGTGAGGGATATCCACACTGGAAGGATGACAAGTACACACACAGTAATGTACAATTTCCGTTAAGAGCACATAGAGATCACAGTCAGTCTGGGGCTGGTTCTTCCCTTTCTCTCCAGATCCCCAAAAAGACTCCCCACTGGCACAGCTATAGGGTTCAGATCTCAGCCCAGTGGTCAAGCCAAAATCTCCAGCACCCTCTCTGTCCAACCAGTGCTTTGTGTCCCTGCCCAAGTAGCTGCCACACACACACACACACACACACACACACACACACACACACACACACACACACACACACACACACACACACTTTGAGATTTGATTTACATACAAACACACATACACTACTGGAGAAGGATGGCACAGGTGGACTAGCTATGCCCCCTTCTGGACAGACTGTAAGGTAGTATCAGCTGCCCCCAACCATCCTTATCAGATACTATAAAGGCCCTTACCAAAGGGTGTCCAATTCTACTGTGTAATGTTACTATTATCCAAATAGTGTGACCAAAGCTAAGGCTATTTAGGAGTGGATTGTACAGTATCACCAAATACATGCAAGTACAATATCTCTTAAACAAAACAGCCAGAATTAAAACTTTTAAATATATTTAATAATAAATAATAAAAACACAAGACAATACTTATTAACTCAACACAGTGACAGCAGAGTTCACAACTCACAAGAAATACTTTATAATAACATAGTAGGACAGTCTCACATAAATATAGAAAACATTTACACTAATCTTGCTATATTCCTATCTATCTCTAAGAGAAACTAAGTTCTAAATAACTTACTTACAGAGCAAGGCAAAGTGCTGGTGAGATGATGTGTTCAGGTTCAAAAACAAATACAAAATGCACCCTCTCTCTCTTAGAGAGTTCTTAAGTTAATAATACACATTACTGCTGGGTTAGCTAGATGACATCACTGTTTGACACTTGCATCTAGTTCCCAGGCTAAACAGATACCAACAGAATTTAACATGTCTCTGTGAAAAAAACGTATCTCTTTGAAGCTGACAATTCTCTCTTAGAAGCTTGCCAGAAACAGGAAGTTGTAAAACAATTACCTTGGAAATCTGTAATTACCTTTGTTTCAAGCAATAGAAAGAATTTCCAGCTGCAGACGTTCTATCTTCTAGTTCTGGAAAACACACTCGTAAAATTCTTTATCAACTTATTTTCTTAGAGTTTTGCAAGTTAACTCTGTATATCCCAATTTCTACTATGAAACATACATTTACATAGACATAGAAGTTATACGCATTTCTGCTCTTTTCCAGCAGGGTGCACTGTGGTTAGAATCTTGAAGCTCAGTACAGAACATATAAGTTTCTTACATTTTTTAAGGTAAGTATACTAATCATATTACTATTCACAAATGACACAGAATCATTTACAAAATTCTGTCTAGCTGGGCTGGCAGTGTCACACTTCTCTATAAATCATATTAATATTTTCAAGTGACATATTATTTACAAAATTCCAGCTAGCTGGGCTGACAGCATCTTGGTTTATCACAGTGCCTTTGTTAGGCATTATAAAAGCAACAAAAGTTCTGACATTACATCCACTGGAGGCAAACTCAAAGTTCTGCTGCTTAATGCTAGGTGTTTAAACATGAAGCTACAGCAGAGGAAATGGCCAACCTGCTAGCTGACAGATTTGGCACAAACTTTAACCCCTGGTCCCATCAGCCATACCCCAAAGCATAACTGACACCAGTCCCCTGCCTAGTATCTCTAGATATCAGGTCACATGTGCGCTCTCCAAGGCTAAAAACCTCAGTGGTACCAGATCACATCCCAGGTTGCTTACTAAGCAATCTAAAACAGGAACTAGTGAACAAAATTAGTGTCCTCTTTAACCATAGCCTGAGGACTGGCTTTGTTCCAGCCAAGTGGAAAACAGCAGCAGTAATCCCCTTGTACAAAGGAGGGCCATCAACCAACCCTGGGAACTGTAGACCTATAAGTCTAACCAGTCTCATCTGCAAGGCCATGGAAAGAATCATCATTGACCTTATCAACAAGGACATAGGTGATCTTCAAACTCTAGACTCAACTTAATATGGCTTTGTTATGGGAAGATCATGCTTATTAAATCTAGTTGATTTATTTGAGAAAGTCACCAAAGCCCTGGGTGAAGGTAAGACAGTGCACATCACCTATCTTGATCTAGCCAATGGTTCTGACACAATCCCCCACTCAGGTATAATTGAGAAGATGGGGATTTACCTTTACATCACTAGATGGTTAGTCAACTGACTCACCGACAGAATGCATACTGTCAAAGTTGATGACTCAACCTGTACCAGCAGAGCTATCACCAGTGGTGTACCAGAAGGATGTGTGCCAGGCCCTTTGCTGTTTGGAATCTATTTCTCGGAAGTCCAGGCTAAAGTATATGGCCTTTGTCTTACCAAGTTTGCTAATAATGGCAAATTGGGTGCAATCATTGAGTCCACCAGTGATGCAAACATATATTCAGCAGGGGCTAACACAGACAAATGATTAGTGCCACAGCCACATGGTCTGGAAATAAATTTAAAAAAGTGTCATTATCTTTGCCTTTTGCAAAATGGAATTCCATGCTAATTACAGCATTGACAACACCCCCAACCTCAAACCTAGTGGTGCAAGACCTGGGAACACAGGTAGATAGCAATCTGAACTTTGACTACCAAGTTTTCAAAGTTGTAAGGAAAGCCTTTTATACTGTGCATCTTATAAGTCAGGCCATCATATCCATTTCTGAGGATGTTATAACACCACTGTACTTGACCCTCATCAGAACACTAATCGAGTATAATACTCTCTTTTGCATGTACCTCAACATATACCTGGATAGACCACAGGGGTTTCTCAACAAGAATTACAGGACCTACAAACCATGCCATGGTGTAAATGGATATACTGAAAGCTATATCACTGTACTCTGTATCATATAGGATGAGGTGACTTGTGCCTAGTATACAGGCTAGTCTCTGACCCTGCCCTGATGGAAATGCTGCACATCTGCAAATATCATGGCACAAGATTCATTCACTCTAGGGATCTTAACCTAGCCTCTGAGATTAACAGAACATGCTTGAGAGATAGCTATAGGTGATAACGTTAGCAGAGTCTGGTGGGAGGAAGATGGTAGTAGCAGTGCCCAACATGCTGGTGTAAAATCCTGTCTCTAACATCAAGTAAGTGCACAAACACCAGTTGACTGCAGTGAGAAGAGAACCCCTACTTATCTAAGTACACAGACAGACGTCTGTATTTAACACAAGTGCCACAGCATAAGTCTGATTTGGAGAGTGTTGGACAACACTTTATAAGTGATGACATCAGCAGTGTCTGGTGAGCAGAAGATGGTAACAGCAGTGTCCAACATGCTGGCATAAAATGCTCCCTCTAATGTCAAGCAAGTGCACAAACACACACATACTAGTTGACTGCAACCCCTACTTTACTAAGTACATGCACTAGAAAACTCAGCACTCAACATAAGCACCACAACACAAATCCAACTTGTACAAGGCTGCATGACAATTTACAGTGATGACATCAGCATTGGCTGTTTGAGCTGTAGGGAGGCCTGCATGAAATGGATGTATAGGCATGTCTAATTGTAAAAATATTAGTACTCCATGGGATTGTAGCGGTGACTGCAAGACACTCAGTCATGCTCTTCTGACTAGATACACAGACACACACACACACCACTTGACTGCAATAAGAACAGAACCCCTACCTATCTAAATACACACACTAGAAAACTTAGTACTTTACGCAAGCACCACAGCACAAGTCTGACTTTTTCAAGGTTGCAGGACAATTTATAGTGTATGACATCATCACTGGATGTTGAGAAAAGGTGCTGGGAGGCCTGCATGAAATGAATGTGTAGGCATGTCCAACTGTCAAAATACTGGTACTCCATGGGATTGTAGTGGTGACTTCAGGATATTCAATTATGCTCTTCTGACAAGTCAGACATGTGCGCGCACGCGCACACACACACACACACACACACACACACACACACACACACACACACACACACATGCATGCACGCACACTCACACACACACACACACACACACCAGCTGACTGCAGTGAGAACATAACTACTACTTATCTAAGTACATGGACTAGAGAACTCAGTACTTCATGCAAGCACCATGGCAGAAGTCTGACTTTTATGGGCTACAGGATAATTTATAGTGGATGACATGAGCATTGGATGTTTGAGAGAAGATGCTGGGTGGCCTGCATGAACTTGATGTGTAGACATGTAGAAATGTCAAGATATTAACAACCTTTATGTTACTAGATTGATGAAAGTGAAAAGTGTAGCATTTGCTGTTGTGTTTCCAATGTACAGGTGTATCTTAAAATGGCAGCTTTTCAAACTATATGTAAACAACTGTTCTCATTACTACAAGTATTGGAAAATATGAATATGTATTGTCAGTATAAAGATGTACACACCATACAAGAAAGCATTTTAATTATTTTCTCTAGTGCAGTGGCGATATTTGGGAACAAATACTGAGAGACCATATTTCAAGTGCTTAGGTGCAAGTAACAAATGACCATAGTATAAATATGTATTCTTTCTTTACATATTTCCTTCCCTTTCTTTGTGTTTTTACATTTACTTTGATGAGCTGAATAGTAAATGGGTAGTAAACATAAGTCATACATACTTATGTACACTTTCCATAGTGCAGCTCCAAGCAGCAGGTTTGTGTGTTCGATGGCAAAGTGTTTGCACTGTGAGAAACACATATAAGGACTCCTGCTGCAACCTGACAAGTACTTATTCCTACTGGCTCGGTAAACACATGTAACAGATACTATGGTCTTCTTACATGGTTCATATCAGAAATGCTGTGTCATAATTTTTCTCATATTCAAAAATTTGTGATATTACTTTCCCCATATGCTCATAGTTAAGTGACACACAAATGTGGTTCTCTGCTCATTCATAACATTTTGGCAGTTTTATTGCTTTGCTCATCTCCTTGCAAACAAGTTCAGCAGAGTGGCTTGACAGTGAACACTTTGGACAGTACTGAGTGGAAGAAAAACACCTGCTGCCTAGATGACTCATTGGTAGTAGGTGTTAAACATCACTAAGCTTCTTTTTTTGGAGAACAGATGATACCGGATTCGAATCCAGGTCAATGTAAAATTTTTACATATGTATTCATGATGTCATTAAATAATTAAATATGATAACTTTAGCATATGTGAGAGGATATGCCTACCATGAAGTACTGTATAAAAACAAACCATACTGAATTAATGTCAACAGCAGACATATGGACTTACATAACCATATATTCATCGGTGTAAAAAAATAAAGAGATTACACTTTTAATATAAGTACCTTTAATCTGATCTGTGTGTTATGTTAGTGCAGTGAGTTTATTCAAGATTGCATGGAGATAACCATGCCACGTCATAGGACCTGAAGAACCATTCGCCATCGGCTTTGGTGCGCGATGCTAAACTCCACGCAAACACAGAGGACAAAAAGTAAAGAGCTTCACTGGAGAATTGTTACTTATGTGTGTGGTCTACGATTCTATTTTTTCACCAGATTAAAGGTGTTAAAATGGGTTTGATAGAAAAATCATGCAATGGAGTGCAAGCAGGGAGAAGAACAAAGGAAAACCAATACAGGAATGTGCAAGAGGGAGGTAGGAAAGAATCATAGCTATCCACATCTTTAACAGTGTAAAGTGAAAAATACAGATAGAATATTAGTTAAATTTGGACTGTTACCTCAAAGGGGAGTAGTGACAACAATGCAATCATATTGTATAGCCAATTGGACCAAATCAAGTGTGTCTAGAAGATGTGTGCGAGAAGTGGAGAGCTATATACGGGACAACTTTTTTTGGGGGGGACAGGTGCCCTTTTTTTACATCAGTAAGAGAGGAATTTTGGGTAAGGGAGATTGGTATTTCTGGGTCAGGTAAGTAGGGTTGGTGAGGAAGCATATGCAGACAGATATGATGAAGAAAACATGAGACATGGACGGTGAGTAACACAACAGGTTGGGGGACAACAGAGGCCTACGACCATTAAACACGGGGACAGTGTGAATGTAGTCCTCACCCTTAGGACTGTCATCATTGTCCCCTTACTTCACTGGCTGTTGGGAGTGCTTGACATCTTCTCCAGTGGACCATGAAGGAGAGCATCCTCTCCATCTGCAGTAGGCATGCACCTAAGCTGCTCTGCATGATCCTATGCACCAAACCTGGCAACTCTTGTTGGGTGACAAAGACACCACCCCGCTAGTAATCCCAGAAGGGTACACAGCACCAGCTGTCAGGGAGTGCTACCTGATGTGGAGGGTCCAGGTCTTGCAGGGGTAGTGAAGGCAGTACATTGGTGCAGTAGCCAATGGAGCAGGGACATGCTGAGCCACAGGGGTTGGCCTACCTCCTTGTGTTGTAAAGCATTTTATGATTTTTCACAAATGCATGACATGGAAACCTTTTGATGACACATGTAAAATAAAAAATAGACAAAAGGGTTGAGGTAAGAGAAAAAAATAGAAATAATTAGTATCATCATATGTGACATTCAATGCATTACCAAAACAATGAAGTATTTTATATTTCTCTGGACATTTACATTTACATTTCTTTTACATTCTTACTTCTTAAGAACTGCTAACTATAAGTAATGACTGCTCAAAGAAATAGTTGCAATGCACATTTGCTTTGTGAAATTATTCAGATTTCATTAACAGCAGGTCATTTATGTCACTTCTGGTAAAATTAAATTATTATAATATCTGTAAAGGATTTTAGTATTGTATTTTATGTATTGATATCTGTGATATTTGAATTCATAATGTCTGACTACAGTATTACACTTGACTCATACAGTTAGCGTGTACTGCAGACTACAGCATGCTTAATTTGTTACTACTTTTTAGAAAAGCAATACTTTAGCCAAAATGAAAGCTGTGCTGCATACATACCCTTGCTTCCATCAGTTTCTCCATATGCTCATCAAATGCCTCCATATCCACTCAGATCTCATGATCAGCTGTGGAATAAAAAGAAAAGAAGAAGAGAAGAGCATTATGCATACCTGTCTTGCCTACATGTAGCTGTCTATCTACTATTAATTCTGTTTATTACTATACCCTAACAACTGTGGTATGTCAGCAGTGCTGAATTCATCCAGCCATTCGTTGAGTGTATCCCTCTTGTGCCATTTTAGTCATTAAAATGATGCCTACACTGTTCTCCACTGTGTGAAATGCCAGTCGCACTGGAGACAGCATTGACCAGACTAGTCCATGCCTTAGACTTGTACTGAGAACTGGTGTAGTCCCCCTGCTAGAGCTTGGATCTTGGACTCCATAACACCCCATCTCTGTGCTCTAAATTGGGCACCTTCCCTTCTACCACCAGATATGTCTAATCAGCAAAAAACAGCAATAGTAATGAGTGATTTCCTGCCAATACAAGTTATTGTGTTTACTGGTAGTGCGCAGACCCAATGATGCCAACTGCATTTGCACGACAATAAGCACAAAGAAACAGTGCCAAACAGAAAGGAAAGAAACTGGTAGATGATTTAACTTTGCAGACACATATAGGGAGCATACATTTTATGACCTGACACAATTTTTAAATGAAAATGAGTGCGACTACTAAGGCTAATAACATAAACTTTAATAAAACAATAAAATCATAAAAAAGATGAGTGCTTGGGCAGTTAAAGCCAAATCAACCAATGAAACTGGCAACTATAAATCCAAGTGTCACACCTAGTCCATTCAAGCAAAATATCACCCAAACATAAAAATTAAGATTAAAAGAGTGAATAAAAAAGTGAATAAAATGAGCTGCTAAAAGCCACGTAGTAGCAGGGTTATGGATCTAGATGCTGCTTTTCTGTTCTGTTGTTGATATATTACTTGGCTTTCAGCAACTCATTTTATGCACCTTTTTATTCATAGTTACCAGTTTCATTGACTGATATGGCTTTAACTGCCCAATTGTAATATTATGACTGATTTTTCATATGTAGTTTGAACCTATCTTTGACAGGGGTATAGCTCCCTCTCCATTGGTAAAGGGTTTGTAGAATGAATGAATGAGATTATTTTTGATTTGCATTTGGTCACCTCATTGGTTGTTTCGCTTTTAAATACTTATGTTTTTATGTTTTAATAAGACCTGAAGAAGCATTCTGAGTAACACGAAAGCACTCATCTTTTGTATGATTTTATTGTTTTATTAAATTTTATGCCAGCTGTGGTAGTCACACTCATTTTCATTTACGTATTCTGACGCATTTTTTGTCTGGCTTTACACACTGATAAAATACATTTTACAATGTGGGATTCAAACTTATGCATAAGGGAAAAGCCATTTTCTTCCACAGCAGTGAATTTTTATCCTTGCCACAGAAAAAGTGCTTCTCAGACTTATTCATTATTTACATATTAATATACATGACATACTGAGGGGTTAACCATCTAGGTGTGTGACCTGACAAGGTCCTTGTTTATACATCTCTGTGTTTGAGTACTATTGATGTATGAAGACTATCCAAGACCAGAGAACACAATTATGATTACAGAAACATATCAGACAGTATACCCCCACTCACACAAGTAATTCATATGAGTTTATTAAAACTGACTGTACAACCCTTATTAAAATTAGGAGTGTGTAATAATATGTTTTCATGTAAATTTTAATATAAAGTAAAATGGAACAGTAAAGATAATTGGAATTTGCTGTATTAAAACCCAGGATCATCTGCATTGTAGCCATACAATTACACCTGCTGCCACAGGAACAGTTACAAAACAGTTGGATATTTTCATATTCATTTTTAACTTCTGAGTGTTAACTGCCCCACAATCCCACTTAGCGTGTTTGTGCAGCAGCAAAACATAGCGTATACAATGTATCCATTTATAAACTGTCTACTATCTGTTTCCTCTCTGCAGGTGTTTCAGACCTGCAGGTGTTGGGGAAGATTGCTAACTGCTGCACAATGCTACTTAGCTGATTTGCATGATGGAAAGCAAAAAATGCAATAATGTATCATTTTTGAAATCGAGAATGTCTGCATCATGTCTGCAGGTGCTCTGTCTGCTTCATGTGTGGGTCAGTACTCCAGGTTTGCATGGCAGTAAGGGATGCACAAACATGAGAAATAAAGCTAAATCTGCTTTAACTTTGTGAGCAGTTTTTCTTAAGTTTGATCCTTAAAAGACAAATGTGGGATTTGAACTGTGATCAACAGACAGTATATATACTGTGTGGATCACTGTGTTTAGCAGATATGCTACACACTCATAGGATCACAGGAGGTTACTAGGATAATGACCTTAGGCCCTTACAAGCCCAGCCAGGTTTTACCCTCATTTCCAAGATCAGCACCTATCACCCTTGTCCAAGACAGATACAGGTGAAACCCCTGGGATGAACTTACGGTTACCCATCTAATCGTCCATACTGCACCTGAAGATGGCCAATGTGGTGCTCTGCTTGACATGAATCGGGAGTCTGTTCCAAAGGTGTGATAACCTCTGGGAGACAAATCTGTCCCTCCATCAGGTTCTATTAATGTCACATACCAGGTTAAGGCCATTAGAGCAAGTGACCCTTGTACCACTTGACTTATGGATGTGAAGCATTTCCAATAAAGCAGGGTCAAGGACTGCCTTAAATATAAGGCAGAGATCGCCTCTGACCAGTCTGCATGAAATAGAATAAAGTGACAGTGATTTCAGACTGTCCTCATAGGACAGATGCTGAAGACCTTGAATTTTCCTTCTGAGGAGCCTTTGTGGTCCAATTGCTGCAGGTGCTTCGAAAGGAACATACCAAAAGGGGCACTGTACTCAGTTATTGGCCTGATGAGGAAAGAGTACAGGGCGGTTATAAGTTAATTTTTTCTAGAGGCAATGCCCTTACTTATGAGATGAGCAATATAGAATGCCCTTCTTACTAGTATGGAGACATCATGATCAAAGATAAGGTTGCTGTCAACCTGTGTGCCTATGTCTCTCACCACTAAGTGCGTACATGGCGTGTTGTTGTTTATGGGTAGTTAGGAACATCGCTCTTACCAAAAGAGATGATACATTTTTCTGCATTGAGTTTAAGGCCATGACTTTGGCACCAGTCATTTGTTTGTGTAAGACCCTCTTATAGGATGTTGACATCGTTTGGAGATTCTATGAATGCTCCCAGGTTGTAGTCATCAGCAAACTTTGTCAGCCACAGACCTTTAGTTTTAGTTTGCAGTTCAGAGAAATAGATTCCAAACAGCAGAGTTCCCAGGACAGATCTCTTTGGAACACCACTGGTTACACGTCTGCTGTTGGAGGTGGATTCCCCTATTTTGACTATATATGTGTTCTATCAGTGAGCCAGTTAGCAACCCATGATATATGGGTTGATACCTAGCTGGGTGGGTTTGTCAATTATGCCTGAGTGGGAGATAGTGTCAAAATCCTTGACTAAATGTAGGTAGGCTGTGTGCACATATTTCCTCTTATCAAGGGCCTTTTGGTGACTGTCTCGGAGAAGTCCACCAGGTTTAACAGGCATGCTATCCTTTGACAAATGCAAACTGAGTAGAGTGAAGTGTTTGGAGGTTACCAAAGTCTTTGTTGATAAGGTCCATAATGATTCTCTTCATGGTCTTGCAGATAAGGCTACTCAGGCTAATAGGTCTATAGTTCCCAGGGTCAGTGGAAGCACCACCTTTGTGCAATAGATATGATTGAAAAGAGTACCCAATGGTGTTGCTAATTCTTGTTTGGGCCCATGTAGAACGCAGGCTGGGATGTTATCAGATCCTATGGGTGGTGTTTTTTTTAAATTAGAGATGGCATTCACGACCTTCTCTTTAAAGATACAGGGTAGAGGGCAGGTAGTATGGATGTGTTGGGGTATGTGTGGTGGGGAAGGGGGAGTGAAATTTTCACAGCATCTGTTGGCTAACAGGTTAGCAATGTCCACAGGCTCTGTATATGTGGTATCATTAACTACCAGTTTGGTACAACGCTGAGCCTTTCCTTTTAGGTTACAGATGTAACTAAAGAATACCTTGTGGTTGTCCTTGGTTGAGGAAGCTGATATGGATTCATAGTTATCTTTGGAGGACTTCACAAGGAGTCTTATTTGCTTGTTTAAGCTGATGAGGGAGTGTTTCCAGTTTGGGGCTCACTCTCTCTTACTCTTAGACAGCAATTTCTTCCTCTTATTGTAAAGCCTATTAATGGTAGTTGTCCACCAGACAGGTTTGCTCTTCCTCGAGGAGCTTGTTTTGGTCCTATCAGGTATGGCCATGTCGATGCAGTTGTTCAGGTGTTTGTATAAAGCATTTGTGTAGAACTCAGCATAGCTGCCAGTTCCATATGAGGGAGAAGGTGCAGTGAAGCTATCTATACCATCCCATAAGAGGTTATAATCTGTTTTGGAGAAGTTTTTTAGTTTAGTTTGTGCTATGTGGGGGGGGGGGGGGTCAGTTGTGAAAGTAACTTTGAATGAGACTGATTTGTGATCAGATCTCACCAGGGAAGACCTCACAATGGGGTGCTACAGTGGTCTCCCAAATTGGTACGCTCCAGATCCAGGATGTTGGCACCCCTTGTGGGGGGTGTCAACTAGCTGGTCAGGGCACTGGAGTTAATGAAGTCAAGGAACCTTTGGACAAGTGAGTTTCCACACAAGTAATTTCCCCAGTCAATGGATGGGTAGTTAAAGTTGCCCAAACCATGGTGTTCAGATTATTTTGATAAACTCAAGTAGATGTGATTTACAGATGTTTTATATGTACTGATTATCATAGAAGTACAACACAAAGATGGACAACGTCAGTTGTTTGGTACATAGAAAAACAAGGGGAACCAGGTTCCCTTCTAAAGTTCAGTGTCAAAACTTCGAACTTCAAACAGCCAAGACCAAAAGATCGAAGTTTTGAAACTTTGAACATTTTGAATGGCAATCGCCATACAGCACAGAATGGGATATTTACCATTTTTCTCACTGTAGTGCGATCTCAGAGTTGGTATATTTATTTAGCAGGGGGTGTGGAGGGTGCAGGGAGGGCAATGTAAAAACATTTTTTTTTTTAATTTCATTTTCAAAGTTTCAAAACTTCTATCTTCTGGTCTTGGCTGTTCAAAACTTGAAGTTTTGAAACTTCGAGCTTTAGAAGTAGATTCACTCACACACACATATATGGATCTACTTTAGAAAGTCAAAAAACCATAACATCAATTTTCGTAACATGGAGACCACAAAATCAAAACTTCAGTTTACTGAAACTGCACAACATTGAACACCAAAATATCAAATGTAGTAGAGTTAATGGTAAGTTAGTATTAGGAAATGTTTCGTGATAGTTAATGATATTTGGTGCAATAGAGCTCTGTCACTTTAAGATGTGTTGTGGTCCTAAAAGAAATATGCCAGATGTAATGGTGAAAGCTGCTGGTCTTGGTGAACAGTGAAAATTTACGGTTTAACATGGAAAACAAATAATAATAATAAATAACAGGTATGTGTTGGATTTAGAACAGAGTATTGAAATGTTAAAATGTTGTTGCTGACACTACTTACATAGTGGTAGATGTACAGTGTGTATGTCATTTACAGTTTCTTCACTGTACTGCAATCTCGGAGTTACAATATTTAATTTGTGGGGGGTGTGGGGATGCAGGGGGCGCAGTCGCCCTGCAAAAGTGCAGGGGTTACAAAATAGTTGAAGTTTTGAGTTGGTTTCCTTTAGCTTTTTGTAGTTCGATGTTCTGGGAGTCGACGTTCTGTTTGTGGTTTGAAGTTCAATGTTACGGGAGTCAATGTTGTGCAGTTAAAGTGAATTTTCGATTTTGTGATTTTGTGAAAGCCGATGTTATGGTTTTTCAACTTTCTAAAGTAGAGCCATATATATATTCCAAAAAAAGAAGTTATGTACTCACCATAATGTTCCATGTGTGTTGCCCACCTCGCCTTCATGCTGTACAGGTTGAGTTTGGAACCAATCCTCAGTTCCAACTCAGCCGTTTACAGAAGCCCGAGGTCTTCAACTAGCTAGTGGCTGAATACCCTATCCCATGATGCTCTAGGAAGCTCCCCAGATCTTGTTTGCTGATATAACAACATATACTAGAAGATCTAATTTCATGCCTATTAGGTCAAAGAAGAGAGGTCAGAGAACATTATTTTGTCTAATTGTAACCGCTCAGTCCTCCAGGAGCCAAAGGCTGGGAGAAGGAGGGTGGGACTTAAGAATGAAGGCGAGATGGACAACACACATGGAACGTTATGGTGAGTACATAACGTTTTTATGTGATGTTGTCCAATCTCGCCTTCATTCTGTACTGGTTGGGATGGCATCCCTAGCCTCATCTTTCTCGGGTGGCTCAAGGGAGAATATTCTTCAGAACAGTGGACCCAAAAGAGGCCCTGTCCCTGGAGGCAAAATCCACTTTGTAATGAGTGATAAATGTATGAGGCCTTGCCCATGTTGCTGCTGCACAAACAGTATCAATTGGTAGTCTCACCCGAAAAGCAGCAGAGGATGCTATAGCCCTTATAGAATGACCTTTTATCTTTCCGGGGAGTTCTTTGTTTTGAGATTTGTAAGTAAAAGTAATACAATCTGATAACCATTTAGAAAGAGTGACTTTAGACACTGGAGCACCTTTCTTAGGGTCTGAAAAGGACACAAATAGTTGGTTGGATCTTCTGAAGTCCCTTGTCCTATGTAAACAGAAATGCAATTGTCTATGCACATCTGGTTGGTGTAGCATATTTTCTGCTTTGTTGCCATAGTTGGGGAAAAATGGAGAAAAAAATGGAAGTTCTAGAGATTGATTTAGATTAGATTCTGAGCATGCTTTGGGTAGAAAGGATGGGTTTGCTCGTAGGGACACCCTGTCTCTGTGGAAAAGCATATATGGTGGCTTTGTTGACAAAGCTTGCAATTCTGAAACTCTTCTAACAGAAGTGATGGCTGTCAAAGAACTTGTCTTCCATGTCAAAAACCTCAGGTCACAGGATGATGCAGGTTCAAAAGGGGGAAGAAAATCAGATGAGATAAGGCAAAATGTAGGTACCATGGTGCTGGTGGGTGGTCTTAATAAAACAGTGCATTTCAGAAAGGCCTTGCATAGTCGGTGGGACATTAGATTTGGTCCTGTTTCACTTATGTGGAAGGTAGATATTGCTGCTAAATTAACTCGAATAGTGGCTGCAGCTGCACTTCATTGAAAAGCTTTGTCAAAAATTCAAGAATGGAGGCTATGGGGGCAGAAAAAGGGTCAATGCTGTTATTTTTGGCCTAAGCAGAAAATTTTCTCCATTTGCTTATGTATAGTTTCCTTGCTGAAGCCTTATGAGATGAGATTAAGATATGTTTCATTGATTGGGACAGGTTAGGGAGCCTGGCTATGTTTGGAATCGGAGCAGCCATACTGTCAGTTTGAGGGTTTGAAGAGAGGGATGGAGCATCCCTGATGCATGAGTCAAAAGGTCCAGAACTGGGTCCAGAATCCATGGCTCCTCCTGTAAATGAGACCACAGGAAGGGGAACCAGATTTGACGAGGCCAGTATGTGGAAACGAGTATTAAGTTCCTTCCCAATGAGCTGACTTTCTGAAGAACTTTGGGTATTAATGGAAAAGAGGGAAGGCGTAGAGGAGACCTGGGGCCAATCGTGTACAAGTGCATCCCTTGTTTGGTGACTCTCCCGGAGGGGGGGGGGTAGGGAAAAAAAGCTTCTGCATTTGGCATTCATGAACGTGACAAAAAGGTCACAGCAAGGCTGGCCCCATCTGTGGAAAATCATCTCAGCTACTTCTTGTTTTAGGACCAGTCATGAGGCATTAGGATCTCTCTGCTGAGTTTGTCTGCTATCACGTTGGATTTCCCCAGGATGTGTGCTGCTATCACAAAGCGATGGGAGCAGATAGTCCGCTGCCATACTCTCGGGGCCTCTCGACAAATGGGGTAGGACCTGGTTCCCCTTGTTTTATTATCTGCTGAACAACTGACATGTTGTCCATCTGAATTGCAATAGTTCCCAGCACAACAGAGTCTTGGAATGCTTGCATTGCTAAAAGCACCACTCTCATCTCTAGGATATTGATGTGCAAATAGGCCTCGTGTTTCTGCCAAGTGCCTTGAACTGTCCTTCCCAGATAATGTCCCCCCCCCCCATCCTATCTGAGAAAACGTCTGTGGTCACTGTGGCTAAAGGGTGAAGGGGAGAAAGGGGCGATCTAATGTGACATGATTGCAGTAAAGCCACCATCAACAGTCCCTCTTGCAGGATTCAGTTATCAAGATCTGATGGGACATACATAGTTCCTGCATGGACCACTTAGTGAATAGTAGCCACGGACGTATTTTCATGTGTAGGCATGCTAATGGAATCAGGGTAATCACAGCTGCCATTGTTCCCAGTACTTTGAGGATTGTTTTTACCTGAACTTTTCTTTTGGGAAGAATGTTTAGGTTTTGGGATCGTAAGACTTGAACCCTTTCGAAGGGAAGTTTTGGAACAAGACAGATTTTCGTAATTTATTGTGATTCCCAGGTGGGAGCAGAGCTGCAAAGTGGTGTCCCTCGCTTTTATTAGTAGATGCTCGGTGGTGGTGGTTAGGAGCCAGTCGTCTAGGTATGGAAACACTCTGAATCCTAGGCATCTCAAGTGAGCTGTGACTACTGCCATACAGCTGGTGAACACTCTGGGGGCTGTAGTGAGACCAAAGGGCAAAGCTCAAAACTGGTAGTGACTGACCCCAGCTGAAAGTGCAAATGACTCCTGGATCACCTGTCCATCTTTGTATGGTAGTATGCATCCTGGAGATCTATGGAGCACACCCAATTGTCTTTTTCCAGAAAAGGAAGTATTGACTGCAGTGTTATTATCTGGAACTTCACTTTCTTGACTGATTTGTTTAATCTGCTGAGATCCAGGATGGGTCTCCAGTCCCCTGTTTTCTTTGGAACTAAAAAAAACCTTGAGTAAGTTCCGGACCCTATTTGGTCTGCTAGGACTGCTTGGATGACTATTTTTTCTAGCAACTTTTCGATTTCTAGAGCTGTCTGTTCCCTCTGACTAGGTGGAATGTCTGGGATGTTCCTTGTGTTTGGGATGGGGAAGGAAAAGGGTATGGAATAGCCTCTGGATATGATTCTTTGTACCCACTTGTCTTTTGTGATTTTTAGCAAGATTTCTGGGCACAAGGACAAGCAAACCTTGACTGCCTCCAGAGATGGACAGATGGGCCTCCTTTCAGGAGTGCTGAAAGGGCTTGCCAAAGAAGGATTCTCTGTCTCCCTGGTTTCCTGGACCCCCTCTGATGCGTGGCCCCGCGTCTTCCATTATTGCTTCCCCCTTCTACCCCTGGGGAAGGCTCACCACATGTGCCCTGAAAAACTCTCTGGGATTTTCAAAACTGCATTTTTCCTCCCTTTTGGCCTTTTGGATAAGGCCTAGAAGGTAGGGAAAAATAGACTCCTACGGCAGAGAGAGTTTTTCCTCCTGTTCACACCTGGTTAGTGCATCTTTGAGCTTAGGCCCGAGCAAGGATGAGCTATTGAAGGGGGTGTTAACTAAGGAGGACTTAAAGGGCTTTGCACAGTTACACATGCGCATCCAGAAGTGCCTCCTTAGGGAAATTCCTGGACCTGCTGCCCTATTTGCTCCATCAGCTGCATAGGAAATGAGCCTCATGGATTAGTTTACCACTGAATTCAAGGTGGAGAGCTGGGAGGACACTTTATCCGATACCCCTGAAGCTACTGAACCCTGGAGAGTATCTCCTAGCCCCTTCAGGAGATCTCTCTGTAACCTGGTAAAGTGTGTAAGGTAATTCAGGAACCTGAGTGTAAAGGTCGCTGAAGATAACATGCACTTCCTGCATTTGTCCATTGTACGAGACTCTTTGTTCGGGGGATGGACAGAAGAGGACGTCTCTGACAACTCCTTCTTGGTGGCCGCCGCCACCACCATAGCATCTACTGGGACAACTTTTGTAAGAAAGGTTTTATCCTCGGGGATGTAATGAATTTAGTTGGCCTCCGGTAACAAGCTCCACTGAGTCTGGAGACTCCCATGCCTTTCGAAAAACTAGATCCATGAGTTCATCGAAAGGCGGAGACACTCAAGTGATGGAAGGGTGAGACCTAAAAGCCTTCAGGTAGACAGACTCCTCCTCAGAAGGGTTGATGGGCTTCCAGCCACCTGTCTGCTTAAGTATTTCTAGGATGTCTGCAAATGGGACATCCTCCAAGGGTGACCGTGGGGACCCTTCTGATTCATCGAGGTCTGTGTCAGGTGTGACTGACACCTCCGGGGTGTCCAAATGCTTCCTCTTACATAATCTCTTGCAAGGGACCTCTTTAGAAGGATATTTTGGAGAGGTTTTGAAAGAGAGAGGTTTATCCAATGGGGCCTCCTGAGGTTGTGGGTCTCCACGTCTGTGCGGATGTGGTTGAGCGGAGACAGACACCAGTGCCGTTGGGGTTGATGACTGGGTTTGAGAGTGGAGCTGCCTGTGGGAACAGTGCTCTCATCACCTCGAAAGCCCCCTGCCCATAGTTCAAAGGAACTTCCCAGCTCTGAAGAATTAGAAGGCATCCCCGGCACCAAGGTGGTTGGCTCTGAGGCCAATGTAGGCACTGAGCTCACCCATACAGAGGCCCCGAGAGGCAAGTTTGGATACGACAAATGTCCGATTCAACTGTCTTCCCTGGACCCAATTGGAGAACATCGGCTCCCAGACTCCTTGAGCTCAGATGGCACAAAAGAAGTTGGAGTGGTAGTTGGGGCCGAAAATCCTGGAGCAGGTCTCAGCTCCTACGGTTTCACTTCAATCAGCTCCATGCATTCTGGCTCCGAGGTCCCAAGTCAGGTCAGAGGAGGAGCCGATGTTGGGAGGGTAGGCTTAGTCGGTTCAGAAACTCTCTGAGTCGGCTCCGATAACAATTTGGTTAGCACCGGTGTCTTCAAAAGTCTACGTACCACCCGATCAACATCGTTGTCTGAAAGGCTTCTGGAGGATCAAAAGGAAAGGGGCAGGAGATCTTGAAACCTGCAGAATGGGGGATCTTAAAGTTGGAGAAACTGGTTCCAATACTAGGGACCGGCTCCGAGCTTGAAACACCAACAGTTCTGAAACTGAAGGAGCCGAGGTGGATGGTTTCTTGAGCCCAACAGATTTTGGGTCAGATGAAGACATTTTTTGTAACTTTTTTGTCAGTTTCGATTGAGTTTCAGAGGATGAGGAAGAACATATTTTTCCTGATTTGTTAGACTTTGTTGAGGTGGGGGAGGTCTGTTTTAATGGACTATGACCTCCTACTATGGCATCTGAAAAAGAAGTCTTTAATAGCCCCCTGAGTATCAATTTATTCTTCCTTTCTAGAAGAATCCTGGAACTAAAAGAGTGGCAAATTGCACAAGACTCTTGCAGATGTACTGCTCCAAGGCAGTACACACACATGCAATATGACCATCAGTCACTGACGTCTTTTGACTACACTTGGTGCATTATTTGAAAACCAAAGGTTTTGTATCTTTTCTCTGCTTTAACAACTTAAAGGCCAACAAAAACTACTCACTATATATAGTCGATATAAAAAGTTTACACACTCTTGTTAAAATGCCAGGTTTTTGAGATATGAGAAAATGAGATCACAATAAATAATTTCAAAACTTTTCCCACCTTTAATGTGACCTATAACCTGTACAATTCAGTTGAAAAACAAACAAATCTATTAGGGGAAAAATATAAAAAAATAAAAAACATACAATATGCTGGTTGCATAAGTGTGCACACCCTTAAACTAATACTTTGTTGTGTGTGCACACCCTTAAACTAATACTTTGTTAAAGCACCTTTTGATACAATTACAGCATTCAGTCTTCTTGGTTACACACCTGCCATCAATTAAAGAGACTCTGATTAACCCCAAATAAAGTTCAGCTGTCCTAATAGGTCACTAGGAAAAATATTGTGTGTGTCTACATATTAGCAAATGCTACTTTTATTTGTATGTAGTTCTTAGAAGTTTACTGATGGCATAGGCATTTTTGTCAGGGCATTTTACTTTCTCAGATGCACAGCCTTATTAACTTTCATCACAAATGTTAATGTTACAGCTCTTTCTCTTTACACACTTCTATTGTTATTTCAGTGAAATGTAAATCTCCTATATTATCAGTGACACAGGGTGTTAGTCTTCTAAGATGGCCCATAGACACCTCTAGGGGAGTGCTGGCCACAGGCAGAGGTGACTGGCAATTGCACTGTGGTAAATGTGTACAAATGTTTGGGGTCAGTTTCTTTGATAGCACCTACAATAATTCACTGATGTTTTATTCCTTTGTTTGGTACCAAAATGTCATTTGCCTGTTGCTTTGGGGTTGGGGGAGCCAATGTTTGTGTTGGCACAAGCAAAATTGTTTGTACAGAGGTTTGCTTTGCTATTGTTACTTCCCTTGTTTTGGATCAAACCTTGCTTTGTGTGCGACTGTGATATACAGTAAAATACTGACAGCAATACTTAAGTTCATTTAACAAATTTTTTTTTTTTGGGGGGGGGACTAGTTATAGATTGATACAGTTGACAACACATTTTGGTTCATTACACATTGGCTTGTGGTGGACATGTCATCCAGGTTTCCATGAAATGTACTGTTAATGGACATAAAAAGACCCAAAAGTGTTTCACCTTGTGTTACTGTTACTGTGATGATGGTGTCCTTACATTTTGCTTAAGTACTTCCAGGACCATCCTGTACTGTGGTGGTGGTGCTGCGGTAGCGTTGTCGCCTCACAGTAAGATGTTGTCCTGTTCGATTCTCAGCTAGAGCATCTTCTGTGTGGAGACATGCATGAATGGGCATACCTTCATTGAAGGTTGTGCGTCAGAGCTGGCAACTCAGCACGTAAAAATTTACTGCCAATCATTAGCGGACCGGAGTTCCACTGTGGCGACCCCTAACCAGGAAAAGCTGAAAGACACAACTTCCAAGACCATCCTCCCTAGCAAGTGTGGAGTTATCTGCACATGGTTAGGCAAACATTTTTATTTCAGTAATGATGAGCAGTTCAAAGAAATATTTATTTTTGCCATATGTGTGATGTGGGTGTCAGGACTGTGTTTGTGTATTACTGTACCGTCTGTGACAGTGGCAGCAGTGTTAGTTTGTTACCATATATTGAATGAACTGCAGTAGTGTAGCTATAAATTTCTTTCTTGTATTTATTGCTTATTACCACAGATAAAAAAACACACAATGGAGCCAGCAACTGTGAGTGAAATCTCTTTTTTACTGGTGCTTCTGGTACCTCGGCAACAAGCCTTCAAGGAATAACATAACCCACCATCACACTCAATATATTACAAAGCTCTTCCAATCACATGATATTCACAATTAATTAATTAACACTGACTAACAAGCAGCAACTGAATTACACCAATACAAAAAACACATTGTCAGATAAAAACATCACATAAATACATGATAGATTTTAAATATTTCACATTTAAATATTTATTTTTATTTCTAAATTCATTCCTTTGGGTTGTAAAGTATTGTAATTAAAAATAAATTTACTTTCCGTCCTAGAGACTAGCAGTACCCCCCCCCCCTGCAAGATATGGTCTTGCCAGGACACTGAAGAAGTAACCAGCATCAGATCCCCCATGAGCTTAAATGTTAAGTAACTGGGTTTTCCAGATTTCTATTTCTAATGTGTACTAACTGCCATAGAATTCTGACTTTTACCATACATTTAATATCCAAAAGTTCGGATTCATACTCAGTAAAATCAAAAGCTGGTAACTTATCAAACTGAAGCCCTCTGAGGTAATATTCAAACTCAAGTATTTCTCAAATAGCTTTATATCATAATAGTCCCCTTCTTAGCCATAAGATATTCCATTTGCTCAAAATTGTTCTCATAATCCCCCATTTCAGGCACAGACTAGGGACCCATAACAGCTAGTTTGTCTTCTCTCTCCTTAAACAAATCCAGGAAAAATACCTTGTCCATGCCAGTATTCTTACGTTTTCCTTTGGGAGGTTCTTGAGTTTGAAGAAATTGTTAAATTAAATTCTAAAAGAGTTATGAGTATTTCTGCTGTACTAGGGTCCTTCCCCTGTCGGAGAGGTAAGGTTTGTGAAGAATAAGGAATGTTGTTGTCTTTCGGCTTTTCCTGGTTAGGGGTCGCCACAGTGGAACTCCGGTCCTCTAATGATTGGCAGTAGATTTTTACGAACGCCGAGATGCCAGCTCAACGTCCAACCTTCAACGAAGGCACGCCCATTTACACATGTCTTTCGAACGCCCACCCAACCGCAGGGAGGACATGCAGACTCCACACAGAAGGCACTCCCCGCACTTCAGCCGAGAATCGAACAGGAGAACCTCTTGCTGTGAGGCAACAACGCTACCACTGCACCACCGCAGAAGTTGTGAAGAATAAGGAATATTTCAGGAAAAAAAATAATGGGAAGTTGTTTCATTCTTTCAACAGGTTTTCATGCACTTCTTGTAGGGTGGTATATGTTGTGGGATGTGGTTGCACTTCTACAAAATGGTATACAGGGCAAACTAAACATACAATGCAATGAAAAGTATTTGCCCCCTTCCTGATTTCTTATTTTTTTTGCATGTTTGTCACACTTAAATGTTTCAGATCATCAAACAAATGTAAATATTAGACAAAGATAACCCAAGTAAACACAAAATGCAGTTTTTAAGTGATGATTTTATTTATTAAAGAAAAAACTATCCAAACCTACATGGCCCTATGTGAAAAAGTAATTGCCCCCCTAAACCTAATAACTGGTTGTGCCACCCTTAGCAGCAACAACTGCAATCAAGCATTTGCGATAACTGGCAATGAGTCTTTCCCATCGCTGTTGAGGAATTTTGGCCTACTCTTCTTTGCAGAATTGTTTTAATTCAACCATATTGGAGGGTTTCCAAGCATGAACCGCCTTTTTAAGGTCATGCCACAGCATTTCAATTGGATTCGAGTCCGGACTTTGACTAGGTCACTCCAAAACCTTCATTTTGTTTTTTTTTAAGCCATTCAGAGGTGGACTTGCTGGTGTGTTTTGGATCATTGTCCTGCTGCAGAACCCAAGTGCGCATCAGCTTGAGATCACAAACTGATAGCCGGACATTCTCCTTCAGGATTTTTTGGCAGAGAGCAGAATTCATGGTTCCATCAATCTCAGCAAGTCATCCAGGTCCAGAAGCAGCAAAGCAGTCCCAGACCATCACACTACCACCACCATGTTTGACTGTTGGCATGATGTTCTTTTTCTGAAATGCTGTGTTACTTTTATGCCAGATGTAATGGGAAGCACACCTCCCAAAAAGTTAACTTTTGTTTCGTCAGTCCACAGAATATTTTCCCAAAAGTCTCGGGGATCATCAAGATGTGTCTTGGCAAAAGTGAGATGAGCCTTTATGTTCTTTTCGGTCTGCAGTGTTTTTTGCCTTGGATCTCTGCCATGCATGCCATTTTTGCCCAGTCTCTTTCTTATGGTTGAGTGATGAACACTGAACTTAACTGAGGCAAGTAAGGCCTCCAGTTCTTTAGATGTTGTTCTGGGGTTTTTTTTGACATCTTGGATGAGTTGTCGCTGTGCTCTCTGGGGTAATTTTTGTAGGCCAGCCACTCCTGGGAAGGTTCACCATTGTTCCATATTTTCTCCATTTGAGGATAATGGCTCTCACCGTGGTTTGCTGGAGTCCCAAAGCTTTAGAAATGGCTTTGTAACCTTTCCAGACTGATAGATGTTAATTACTTTGTTTTTCATCTGTTCCGGAATTTCTTTAGATCGCAGCATGATGTCTTCCTTTTTGGGATCTTTTGGCGTACTTCACTTTGACAGGTTCTATTTAAGTGATCTATTGATTCAACAGGTCTGGCAGTAATCAGGCCTGGGTGTGGCTAATGAAATTGAACTCAGCTTTCCCAAAAATGTGATTAACCACAGTTACTTCATGATTTAACAAGGGGAGTAATTACTTTTTCACATAGGGCCATGTAGGTTTGGATAGTTTTTTTTCTTAATAAATAAAATCATCAATTAAAAACTGCATTTTGTGTTTACTTGGGTTATCCTTGCCTAATATTTGTCTAATATTTAAATTTGGTCAATGATCTGAAACCTTTAAGTGTGACAAACATGCAAAAAATAAGAATTCCAGAAGGGGCAAATACTTTTTCACTGCACTGTATGGTGAAAGTCAGAATTCTTGGGCATATTAGAAATACAAATCTTAAATCTTGAAAGCCCAGTTGCTGAACAGTTTTGTAAAGTTCAAGGGAGTGGGGGGGTGGTCTAAAGCTAGTTTCTTCTTCAGTGTCTTGGCAAGACCATATCTTGTCGGGGGGGTGTTACTGCTAGTCTCCTTAGGATGGAAAGTAAATTTATTCTTAATTACAATACTTTACAGCCCAAAGGAATTTAATTAGAAGTAACTGATTATTTAAATGTGAAATATTTAAAATTTATCATGCATTCATGTGATATTTTTATCTGACAATGTATTTTTTGTACTGGGGTGGTTCATTTGCTGCTTGTTTGTTAGTCAGTGTTAATTAATTAATTATGAATATCATGTGATTGGAACAATTACGTAATATATTGAGTGTGATGGTGTCTAACATTATTCCTTGAAGGCTTTTTGCAGAGATTCTAGAAGCACCAGTAAAAAAGAGATTTCACTCACAGCTGCTGGCTCCAGTGTGCATTTTTTTCATGTGGATTTTTTGTTTGGAGTTTTTGTGGATATTATCACAGGTGATCCTGACAGTGGAAGTGTAGGACTCTTACCATCTGATGTCAGAGTATCAGCAGGCTCTGATGATGATGGTGGGCAAACAGAGGCATAGTGGAGGGTAGAGAGGTTGACTCTGACACTGTGGTTGATATTCAGCCATCCCCTGTAATTCCATCAGACCAAGCCAGAAGGCCTACATTAATCCATTACAGTGAGCCCTCAGATACTAGACAGGTGAAGGGTATCAGCAGGCTCTGATGATGATGGTGGACAAACAGAGGCATAGTGGGGGCTGCAGAGGTTAACTCTGACACTGCGCTTGACATTCAGCCATCCCCTGTAATTCCACTGGACCAAGCCAGAAGGCCTACAGAAATCCATTACAGTGAGGCCTCAGATACTAGACAGATGGAGGGTGCGATACTAGATCAGGGTAGTGTGGTTACTGTGGCCTCAGTGCCTGCTGACTCTTGCCATAGCCAAAGTGTAGGCAAGGTGCCACACAGGAGAGATGTTAGGGGTGCTTGGAGGAGGCCTGCTGTCCATCCTCCACCTGATCTAGGTGTGTCCTTCCATGCCATTCAATGTGTGTTTAGGGCCATAATGGAGACACAGGCACATTCCAATACAGCTTCAAAGGAAATGCTTAGGGTTGTAGCTGTGGCACAGGCTGACATGCATGACTCTCTCTGCCATGTTGCTGATTCAAAGGGATTGGATGAATGACACATTGGAACAGGTAGTGTCTGTGATGGAATGTCTGATGGGAGGAGGAGGCATTCACATGGATGTAGGTCAACTACATCACCTGATGTTAGCCAATGTGGCCAAGCCCAATCACTCTCCCACAGTGCTATTACTTCCACTGCTCTGTCAGTGGCTGAGGTGTCCACACCCACACATGGCAGGCCATGGGGGGTCATGGTCCTGGGTGTACTCATTGGAAGAGTGCCCATACAGACACACACACACACACACACACACACACACACACACACACACACACACACACACACACACACAAGAAACTACATGGTTCAGTCATGAGGCTTACAGCTCATTCTGTCTCAATGGCCATTTGATATTTTATCCAAATGTCTGCCTATTTCTCTTCCTTTTAAAAAAAAACTGAGTGACATTTAGAAATCTCATTTTTATAGCTGACAATTGTTTTTTACATACAGATTTAGCTATACAAACAAATTCAGTAAAAGAAAGGGCAGATTTACATTTCAAGTGTTTAATTATAACTTTCTTAGCTATAGCTAGAATAGATCAAAGAAGAGGTATTTGTGAGGGTGGTATAGAATCTGGGATTGGGGCATTAAATAAAATCAAAGAATTAGTAATAACACATTTATCCAACCACAATGCTTGAGAAAAGTTTCTGAACTCCGTCCAAAAGGAAGACGCCATTATATAATATATTACCATGCTCATAGGTTCATAGGTGCGTACTACGCTAATGGCCCCAGAGCCTTTACAAGCCTAAGCCATAGAAGTGCCCTGGCTTTATGCCGTCCGATGTTAGTTCCCAGTGCCTCTATCAAGTAGAGCCACTGGAGTGATCCCCGGGGTGAACTTTCTATTTCCCAACCATTCATCAAGATTTCTCTTGAAGAGGGCCAGTGAGGTGCTCTGCTTGACATGTATAGGAAGTCTATTCCAGAGCATGGGCAGTTTTTGGGTTATGAACCCGTCCCTCCAGCATGTTCTGTTGATTGTGGTAATGAGGTGGAGGTCTCTGGAGCATGTGGTGTGGAGGGATTGGGAACCAATCAGCATCAAAGACTTCACTACATCTCCAGCAGTTTATTATTTTCTGATTTATGTATTAATGCAACTTTATGAGGGGTTAAAAAAACTCCATGTAAAAACTTCCATATATACATTTTCCATTAAATTGAAGACATTTTACTGCTGACTTTAAACATATTTTTTTATTAACTTCTGAAAAAAGCATCATTATTAATTTTTGTTGAGTAATTACAAATTGTCAAATCAAGAATAACAAATTCAGTTCTTATAATCTTATATAGCATTGATAAATATAACTTATTTTAGCTGAATTACTATTAAAATTGGAAAAATATCTAAAATATTTGGAATAGATTAAGATTGATGATCTAATGATATTTTTATTTTATCACAAATATATTCATTACAAATTTGCATATTTAACCAATTATTTTTTCTAAGCTGTTTCTCGCTAAAAGATAATTAGCTGAGTGAACTCTGTCATTAAGAAATTGATGCCAAAAGATGAAATTATTATTTTTAAGATCTAACATATTGCTTGAATTAAAAGAGTCTAAATAACCTTTTGTATGTGCTATAGGAAATACTAAAAATAATAGTTCTTTAACCATATAATTAGCATTCATAAATTTCCTTGAATTCAAAAGAATATGATTAATAAGAGGAATGGAGATAAACTCAAATCTATCATTCAAACAGAAATTTTTAAAATCCAATATAATTTATTAATTCCCAATTTTGTGTAAGATTCTATAACAATTTTATTATTAGTTATTAAAATTCTGTCATGTATTAATTTCCAACACTATATATGAATAATCTAGCCACTGCATTATTATTTTTATAATGACAGACTTAGCTTATAACTCAATATTGGAAAATCCAATACCACCTTCTTCCCAACTTTTTGTATGTCAATCAACCTGAGAAGAATAGAGTTTATTATCTTTTAGAATCTTTTTAGAAGGGAGTATAATTAATGACAGTACATAAGATTAGATTTTTTTGGTAACGTTATCATTTTAATCAATCTAAGTTGATCTTTCATTGTAGAAAATAATTTATTCCAGTTAGTGGATAATTTAGTAATTATATCAATAAGGTTTTTATACTTTATCGCTAGCAAGTATTTACTATTTGACTTAAAAGTGATTCCCAGATATTTAATCTGTGAATTTTCCTATTTAAAATTTTTATAGCTTTTTAAAAATGTATTTATTTTTGTTTATTAATAAGCAATGTTCTTGTTTTACACTGATTAAACTTTAAACTTGAAATAATTTCAAAATAATTCATATAATTATGTATATGTTCTAGTGAAATTCATATATTACCACTTGTTAGTATAATATCATCAGCAAATAACTGAATTTTAGAGGTATAAAGTCCATCTATAATGAAACCTTTAATATTAATATTGGATCTTATGTAATTAGCAAACAGCTCTATAATCAGTGCAAATAATAAAGGAGATAACAGACATCCTTGTTTTGTGCCTTTTAATATTTCAAAGGACCTAGATATAAAAGTGCCTGTTTTAACAAATGATATTGAATTGTCATAAAATTTTATTTTAATTAAACTTTTAATCTCTAGGGAGAAATTATATTTTTCAAGCACTCTAAACAAGTAAGGTAAGTTCATTGAATTTAAAGCTTTATCCAAATCTAAGCATATTATTGAAAGTTCTTTTTATTAGCCATATCTATTAACGTAAAGAGTCTAATCATGCTGCCTTGAACCCTTCCATTTAAAATAAAATCAGTCTGATCATGTATTAAATCCAGTAATGTAATATTTAAAATTTTTGTTAATATATGTCTAAATATCTTATAATCTGCATTTAAAAGTGAAATAGAATTACAGGAAGAGCATATTGTAGGATCTTTATCTGGTTTTAAAATGGGTGTAACAAGAGAATATTTCCAAGAAGGGGGGATATTTGAAGTAGTCTTAACTTCTTCAAAAGTTTTTAACAATACTTTTAAAATATTATCAGGCATTAACTAATATAACTTATGTATTATACCATCTTGTCCTGAACCTTTGTTAGTTTTAAGATTTTTAATTTGATCTTTTAATTCTTTGAAAGAAAATGACTTGTCAATTCTACTTTTCTGTTCCTTAGTTAACTTATACTTTATGTTTTCATTCAAGAAACTATCCATTAAACTACTATTATTTAACACTGTCTTGCTTTAGTTTTTCATAGTAGTTTCTGAAACATTCTAATATAGCTTTTAAATCTGTTACCCTTATATTTTTATTCCTGATTTTCTAAGCAATCTCTTTGATATGATTAATATTATTTATGTTTTTGATCTAAGGGCTAATTTATGCAAACCTTTAGGGTTTATTGAACATGACTGTAATTTTTATTTTTCTAAATTAATTGAAATTTTATGATGAAGTATTTCTAGATATTTCTGGTTCAGATTTTTCAACTCAAGAATGCAGATTTATCATTAAGTTTTAGATTTAACTTTAATTTATCTATATTTGATTGCAGAACATTTAACTCCTTATCTCATTCCTTTCTTTTACATATATACCAATTCTTAATTCTGCCATATAAACAAACTTTAAAAGTGTCTCATAAAATAGTTTCAGTAATCCCACCATTAATATTAAAATCCATAAATTGATTTAATTAATTTAAAAACATTCACTAAATCCTTTTAATTTAATTATATATGCAGGAAGTCTTTGACAATGTATTAAATTATCAGGACTTAATGTTGTGGCAAAAGTAACAACACTGTGATCAGTCATAGGGCATGAAGCTATTAATACTTCCTTTATTTTAGAATATAGAAGATTAGATGTAAAAACGTTATCAATATTAGTTTGTGTACCAAATCTAAACAAATAATGTGCATAGTTAAGAGAACTTACTAATCTTAAATCAAAGATATATCTTATGTTCACTGAATTTATAAAATGATTTAAATGTTAGCTACTGAAGATAGTCCACATTTGTTATCATTAGTGGTATCTTTATTTGATAATATACAATTAGAGTCTCCAGTTATCAACATTTCTCCCTTTGTATACAGTGTTACAATATCTAAATAATTCTTAGCAGCTTTAGCTCATATTCCATGAACCCAATAGGTGTTTACAAAAGTGTCATTTTTTTTGTTTATCTCTACTACCACCAATCCCAGCATACCATTATTATCAGAATAGATATCATCAATTTTGGTATAACCAATGATTTTTTCCAAATAATAAGAATACATCTTCTTTCTCATCTAAAATGAGACTCCACTAAGACTGAATAATCCTTTAGTAACAATTTGTCTAGATCCTTGGTCAATAAATGAGTTTCCTGTACAAAAAAAAAACTATTTTTCTGCTTTATGTAACTTTAATTATTTAATTAAACTACCCCTCTTTAATGGGTTATTTAAACCATTTATATTTAATGAAACACATTTGTAGACTGGCATATTTTAAAACAAATGGTTTACAAACTAATATACAATGATATAGTAAAATAAACATAGATCTAACACTAATATCTTGCTATTGACAAAACCATTAATATTAATACTAAATAAACTATACAAAGAACATTTATATCCCATAACATGGATTACAAAAATTCCTAGTTTGGCAAAAAAAATCATACAAACCACCCACTGACAACTGCCTAGTCTCAATCTATTGCAACTATTTCTTTGTAATGAATAATTAACATCATAAATCAAAATAATTATGTGAACTTATACATCTTTGATGAATTATATAACTAGTTTTATAATATTCAATATTACATATCAGACAGAGATCGACTTAGGTTTTAACTTCTACCTTAAAACATTGTAACCTCTATTATAACTTAAAACTAAATATAATTAAAAGATTCATTTATAAAACAATATATAATCATTTCATTTTTAAAAATGTTTTTCTACTATGAAGAAAATATAATTTTATAATTGCTCACTTATATTTTTTTAAACATTTTTGGAAGATATCTAAACCATTCTAAAATAAACAAACAGACAAATAATTCATATATGACAAATTCAAACCAAGTACACAAAGCATATTTAATTTTATGACTGAATTCTCACCAAAAATAGTTTGCCTTAGTCTCTTTGTAAATCATTAGTACATGTTTATCTGATTAGTTAACCTTGAGGGAATGCCAATAGAAAGGTGACAGTAAGCATGTACATTAAACTTGGCTAATCTCATAAATAAAACCACCATATTAAATATCAAATACATAAGATTTATCCACAAAAAATATATTTTGAAAGACATATATTTATACATTAAAATTCTTATATAAATATACATCAATTTAATTTAGATATATATATATATATATATATATATATATATATATATGGGTCCCATTTAGATTACCAAACTCACAGTTTACGGAAACCCATTACAGCGACTCCTAAGTCAAAACTCCATAATGACGAAATTTCAGTTGTCCAACATTCGTTTTAGTGAAATAATTAAGCTGTTGGTATTAGTATGGCAAGTACAAGGGTACAGTGTTCATCTACATTCTCATACACAGTAGCACTTGTACAACCTGGCAGATATAATAGCAGTTTTGGTAAGAGATAATTATGCTGTGCTCTTGGAGAGATGTATTTAGTTTGGCTATTGCTTTTCAATGGAGACCGCAGTACAGTACGGGAAAGGTATCGTGTCACTGTAGTGCAGTCTCGGAGTTGGTATATATAATTTGCAGGGGGGCAAGAATGTTGGAAATTATGTGTTTTATGTGTTGCTTTTATATAGATTGTTTTGTCAGTGTTTGGTAGTTCGGTGAAGTCAGTGTTCGTCAAAGTGGAGTTTTGATATAGAGGAGTTGCTGTATTGGGTTTCGGTGAACTGTAAATTCGGTAATCTAAATGGGACCCATATATATAGATATGTATATATATATATATATATATATATATATATATATATATATATATATATATATATATATATATATATATATATATATATACTCCACATGTAATCCAGCACTATAAACTCAGTGCCAAGAAAAACACTCGATTCAGCATAAATCCACAATGTACCACAATAATCCATGATAATCCATCATAATTTTATTCCAAAATATAATATATCCACAAAAATGTTCAAACAGTGACAAAAGACAGCAGAAAGCAGTGCTACTGTCTAAACCAGGCCTCTTACTCAGCAATCACCGGCTGGGAACAGGAAACACAGACCAGTTTCACCATCTAGTTATTGCTGAATAAGAGGCCTGGTTTAGACAGCAGCACTGCTTTCTGTTGTCTTTTGTCACTGTTTGAACATTTTTTGTGGATATATTATATTTTGGAATAAAACGACGGATTATCGTCAATTATTGTGGTGCATTGTGGATTTATGCTGAATCAAGCATTTTTCATGACATTGAGTTTACAGTGCTGGATTACATGTTGAGTGTTTGTTCTTATCCGTTTGCACTGTTTTCTGGGATGTGACCCACGGTGGTGGTGCTGCGGTAGCGTTGTCGCCTCATAGTAAGACGCTGTCTGGTTTGATTCTCAGCTAGAGCATCTTCTGCGTGGAGACATGCATAAATGGGCGTACCTTCATTGAAGGTTGTGCGTCGTGGCTGGTAACTCGGCACGTAAAAATCAACTACCAATCATTAGCGGACCGGAGTTCCGCTGTGGCGACCCCTAATCGGAAGAAGCCGAAAGACACAACAACTGTTTTCTGGGATGTGCACCATAACTGTTTGAAGTACATCTATATATATGTGTATATATATATATATATATATATATATATATATATATATATATATAGAGAGAGAGAGAGAGAAAGATAAGTATAGATATAGGCATATATACACACACACACATACACACATATATAATATATATATATATATATATATATATATATATATATATATACACATATATATGCATATGTGTGTGTGTATATATATATATATATATATATATATATATATATATATGTATATACATATATATACATATATATATATGGGGTCTAGGACAGTCTACCGAAAGTGAAACAGGCTGTCACAGTTTCGTGAAAGCACTTTTTAACGAAAAAAGTGCTTTCGCGAAACCTTCATAAAAGTACAGGGAATCTGGGGGGAGTGGTAGTGGGCGAGATTGGACTACAGTGGGGATAAGGGAATATTCCCTTTTCCCCACTGTAGTGCGATCTCGGAGTGAGAATATAAAAGTAGGGGGTGTGGGGTGTGCAGGGGGGGCGAAGGTTGTTGTTGTTTTTCTTTCAGCTTTTCCCGATTAGGGGTCACCCCAGCAGAACTCCGATCCGCTAATGATTGGCGGTAGATTTCTATGATGCTGAGGTGCCAGCTCGATGCCCAACCTTCAACGAAGGCACGCCCATTCACGCATGTCTTTCAAACGCTACTCAACTGCGGGGAGGACATGCAGACTCCACACTGAAGAACCTCTTGCTGTGAGGTGACAACACTACCACTGCACCACCATGGCTTTTATATATATATATATATATATATATATATATATATATATATATATATATATATATATATATATATATACGGGTCCACTTTTTAATTTCGAAAGCCCAAAATCCCGAGTTTTGAAATACCGAACTCAAAACATTGAGATTTTGGAATCTCAAAATTAAAAAGTGGGGGAACAAGTAAAACAATGTTTTTACAGGGTGGCAAGCCCCCATTGCACACCCCCCACACCCCCTGCAACTTAACTATACAATCTCCGAGATCGTGCTACAGTGAAGAGAATGGTAAGCAGAACAGGAGCATTACTGTTCTCTTCACTGTAGCATGATCTCGGAGTTGGTATATTTAAGTATGGGTGTATGGTGGGTGCATGGGGGCTTGCTCCCCTGCAAAAACATTGTTTCAGTTGTTTTATTTTTTTTTTCACTTTTTAATTTCGAGATTCCAAAATCTTGACTTTCTGGGATCGGTATTTTGAAAGTCGAGATTTTGGGCTTTCGAAATTAAAATGTGGATCCATATATACACATATATATAACTGCGGGTCTACTTTGAAACATCTAAAGCCCATAACATCTAATTTCATAACAATGAGACCAGAACATCTAAAACCCAAAAAATCTAAAACCCATAACATCAAATTTCATAATATCTAACACTACAAATCACAAGAAAATAACATCGCCTCCACATATAACAACACCAAACTACCAAACACACTTTTTACTCCATTTCTGCAGGGGGGCAAGCCCCCCTGCACCCCACACCCCATGTAAATTAAATATACCAACTCCAAGATCATACTACAGTGGGAAAAATTAATTTCCAAACTTCACTGTATCAAGCCCCCCTGAAGAAATGTAGCAAAAATTGTGGTGTCATTATATGTCGTTACATGTGGAGGGGATGTTATTTTCATGTGATCTGTATTGTTAGATGTTATGAAATTCGATGTTTTGGGTTTTAGATGTTCTGGTCTCAATGTTATGAAATTAGATGTTATGGGTTTTAGATGTTTCTAAGGGGACCCATAGCTATATATATATATATATATATATATATATATATATATATATATACACACATATATAGAGACATTTCATTAAGAAGTTATTCTCGTTTTAAATATTTCTTTAAGAGCTTCTCAAAACAAAAGTTGTTTTTGTTTACATTATCCTTTCCCTTCTTTTTTCTTCTACCCTTTTTTTCCTTCTCTTGCTTCTTTTAACATTCACTATTATGATATAGCCTTCTGAGATAGTAACAGAAGTCAAGCCAAGGAAAGTAAATACATTTACACCTGAAAATAAACAATGAATTAGGATTATCAACTAATTAGCTTATTTAGCGTAATTATTTTAATTAAAATAAATTAGTATTCCATGTGTCTGTACAACCCAGTAATTAATACTTTCTCCCCATACCTTTCATTTACTGATGATGAGACACACAAACATCAGCAAAACTTCAATTAACACAATTCACCAAGTATTTTTGAACAAGTTAAAAAGCCAACTGCCAGTAGCCAGTAATCACGACAAGCCATTAACTCATAAATGTTGTATGTCTGTAGACCTGTAGTCCCTCATAAAGAATATATACATGGATAGAGCAATATGCATGTGATATAAAATCAGCTGTAATAGTTTATCCTAGCTGTGTGGCACAGAGGGGCGAATCCCTAACTATGACTCAGAAGACCTTAGTTTGACTAGTGACTCAGGCACTGGAAAAATAGTTGGGGCAGGGTGTGATTGAGTTGCTGATGCTGGCTTAGTGACAGAGTATGTTCCTACCTTTGTAAAGCAAACCTTTTAATAATTTGGATTAAAACAGCTTCCTGTTAATTTTATTGATTGGCAAGCACACTAGCGGGTTTCCTAAGATTCCCCACCCCCAATCTATTCTCTCCCCAGATCTATTTATACATTTCTCCAAACACAATAGTAGCTCTTGAATATATAAAACAATAGATTTTGCTAAACTAGGCTGCAGTGTTGCTGTTAACAATTGAGCCTGCACTGATCTGCTGTATACCGCTGCAACAGATAGTTTTTTTTTTTTTAGATTTGGTCAGCTTGGTGACTGGGGAAGGACCACTCCGTTTGTCCTTGCAATGCTTCAGCTCACTCTGCTCCCCTATCCTGCCTCATTCCCACCCACCCCCACTTTCCTCAAACTTATACACTCACTTTCATTAACCACACCCCCACTATTACTCAACTCCCTCCTTCCAGCCAGTCCTAGCTATTCAATCACACAAAGACTACCTCCTCCACCCTATTACTCTAACTCTTACCTACCCACAGTTCTCTCACTTAACATACAATATGGTACTCATCCTATTTAACTCCCTCCTTCTACTTACTCTTTCCCAGTCCACCTCCTATCACTCCCACTAACACCACTCCCACTCTTCTCCTATCTCCCTCAATAACTACAATCCACTAACCTCTATAAACTTCTCTACAGCTCCCTCACTGTTTACTCACTTTTAAATTCTACATCATAAATTTAAAATACTTCTCCTCCCTCTCCCCACAAAATCTAAACCCAAACTTCTCTTCTACAGCCCACTTACCACAGCATACAACCCCCCCTTTCCAAGCCTTCTGGTGAGTGGCAATATTCACCCCAAACCTGACCTACCCTTCAACCTAAACACAGGTACCCATACTCTCCCCTCTAACACATCTACTACAATACCTGACCAGTCTCCCTCCTCCCCCATATCCCCTATCCAAACTCCTCAACCTCACTCTCCAAAACCTTGAAGATACTCTCACTCAATATTCAAAGCATTGCTAACAAAGTTATTTCTTTCCATGCCCTTATCTCTCTCTACAGCCCTAACATTTTCACCCTTTCAGAAACATGATTACAACCCTATATTACAGACTTTGAAATCCTCCCCCCTGATTACAACATCCTCCATCTCGATCGGCACAAAAAACAAGGTGGTGGTATTGCTATTGCATAATCTGACAAACTTTCTATCCTCTATCCTCTACCTATACCTCTTCCAATTTCCATCCAGCTGAAATTCTTATTGCTAACTGTAAATTAAATAAACACAAAAAGCTTGCCATGTTAGCAATTTATATCCCACCTGGCAACAACATCCCTACCCTTGAGCACTTTCTCTCTTTGGTATCTCATAACATCTCTTATGGGACTATCATCCTAGGTGATGTCAATATTGACTGAAACTCCCTTAATTCCTACTCTCCCAATACTAGCATCAATCTCTTTGGACTCTCACAACTCATCACCTCACCCACCCGCATGAACATACAAATAACAACATTACCCTTGACTGGATCCTCACCTCTAGCCCAAATCTGTATCACAATGCCACCACTCTACCCGACTCTCTCCGTGACCATCTCCCTACCCACGATACGACACTCACCTCATCTGCTAAAACCTCACCAATACAAAGACATCCATAACCTCTCTAATTTCTGACTGGATACTTTCAATAATATTCTCTCCTCTATTAACTGGTCCTTTCTCTATGTCCTCCCTCTCAATAAGGCTATCTCCAAATTTAATGACACTTTCCTGAATATCCTAACCTCCTGATTCCTCACTAAAAAAATTAGAACAAAAACAAACTTTGCTCCATGGTTAACCCAACCAACCCATAAACTAATGCTTAAACCTGGAAAAAAAAACACAATCCCACTGCCATCTCCAAACTAGAGAACTTATGAAATTAAACAAGAAACAAGTTGATCTGGACAAAAAAAAATTACTATCAAAAAACACTAGACAACCCCAACTCCAACCCTAACAAGTCTTGGAAAAGTATAACAAACTCTTACACCCAGGCAATCCTTCCACCCCCAGACCCTATCCTAACAAATCACCAACAGGCACTGCCTCCTTTCTTAATTCCTTATTCATCGACTCTATAAAAAATTTAACTAAACCTGACACCTCCCTCTCCTCTTCTGATCCCTTTCCCTCTACCAATTCCATCCAGTTGTCTTAAACCTGTCCTTAATGCATACATCAAATCTCTTCTTACCAAACTGAAATCATGCTCCCCCTCTGCTGACCACTTATGTCCTCTATTTCTTAAACTTGCAGCTAACTCTACTGCACATCCAGTCTCCATATTAGTAAACACGTCAATTCAAGAGAACACAGTCCCTGACATCTGGAAAAAATCCTATGTCATACCCCTCCAGAAAGGTGGAAATTCAGCTGAACCAACCATCTACAGACCTATTGCCATACTATTCTCTCTTATCCAAAATTCTAGAAAAATATATTCATAACCAGCTTCTTAAACACATCATACATGACAGGCTGTTAACTCCCACTCAACATGGTTTCTGTCCTCACCACAGCACTTCTACAGCAACACAAAAATACCTTTACAGTATTTTCTCTTAATAATACACTTCTCTCTGTAGAACCACATACTAAACGTTTTGGTGTAATCATAGATGACCAACTAAAGTTTGACATACATATTCAGCAAGAGCAAAAAAGAGCCACCAAAAACTTGGTGTTTTTTACAGACATAAAAATACCTCACTAATAACGTTCAACATTCTCTAGCACAGACTTTCCTTCTCCCAACCTTACTTTATATAGCCCCTATTATCACCAATATTCAATCCAATCTATTAGCTAAACTTGAAACCACTACAACAAAATAGCCAAATTCACTGCCAACCTTCCCTATCGCTCTCACCATTGCACAGCTTTAAAAAACCTACAATGGCTTGAACTCCATAACCAACTCCTTCTTCCCCAACTCCACTTCATACACTCTCTCTTAAATCAATCATCTCGCTGTCCTGCCCTCACAGACCTCATCACTCCCTACTCTCCTAAGAGTAACCTATGAAGAACAGACCTACATGTCTTAGACATCTACAAACCTAATAAAAACACTGGCAAGCTTTTATCCAGCGTATCTGACTCCACTGCCTGGAACAAACTTCCCTTTTCTCTAAAAACAAACTGAAACTTCAGCAACTTCAGAAAACTTCTAAAGAACCTATTTACTAAATCGTGGACCTGCCCTTGTCCCACTCCTACCTAAACTTCTCTCTCCTCTTCCCCTTCTCTTCTCAGCTCTTTCACTACCACAACTACTCTTTTTAGGTCCTTATCATATTCTACCAACCATGATTTTCCTCTGAAGGGAATTGTTAGATGGAATTTAGAAGTTATGTACGCACCATAACGTTCCATCTGAGTAGGTATCTTCATTTGTCTGCAACCTTTGGGATATGGATCCGATCTCGGATCCGAGCCGGCAACTTTTACCACAGCATAGATCCAAGCTCCTAGCTCCTCCCTTTACCCATAATCCCCTGCCAACCCTAACTGACCTCAGATCAAGTTTGCCCGATATAAGCAATGTAAAGGTGCCCCGGAAGGGGCTAATCCAAGACAGATCCTAAAGGTCAGGGGGAAGGAGGGAGGGATGGTTGCAGACAAATGAAGATACCTACTCAGATGGAACGTTATGGTGAGTACATAACTTCTAAATCTGAAGTAGGAACTTCATTTGTCAGCAACCTTTGGGACAGAGTCCCCAGCTACCTGAATCCTGGGTGGCCTTTATGGAAGAACATTCCGGAGCACTGCAGAGCCAAAGGACACCCTACCTCTGGAGATAACATCCAGTTTGTAATGGCTGATAAAGGTATGAGATGAGGCCCAAGTGGCTGCGGAACAAATATCATCTAAGGGAACCCTAGATTTAAAAGCCGCCGAAGCAGCGACAGCCCTAGTAGAATGAGCTTGAACCCCTTCAGGTGCAGGCCTTCCCGAACTCTGGTACGCTAAGAGGATACAATTAGCTATCCACCATGATAGTGTAACTTTAGAAATTGACTTGCCTAAACTTGTTTTGGCAAAGGAGACAAACAACTGGTCAGATTGCCTATGACCAGCAGTTCGATGAGTATAAAAACGTAATTGTCTGTGCACATCCAAGGAATGCAGTTTATATTCTCCTTTGTTCTGGTAATGGGGAAAGAACACGGGAAGATTAATGGATTGATTAATATTAGCTTCTGAAGACACCTTAGGCAGAAAGGACGGACTGATCCTGAGGTAAACTCTATCTGGATGGAAGGATAAATAAGGCGGATTAACACATAGAGCCTGAAGTTCAGAAACCCTTTTAGCTGAAGTAATGGCCACTAAGAAGGCCGTTTTCCAAGAGAGATATTTAAGATCAACCGTGGCCACCGGCTCGAAAGGTGGGCTAGTCAAGGCTTAGAGAACCAAAGACAAATCCCATGGGGGTACTACCTCCCTGACTGGAGGTCTGAGAAGGAAAGTACCCTTGAGGAAAGCTTTACAAAGCTTAGCAGTCATCAGAGGGCCTGATTCATGCCCTACATGATAATGCGAAATCGCTGCCAGTTGTACCTTGACTGTAGAGCAGCTAGCCCCTTGATGAAAAAGGGTAGTTAAGAACTCCAAAACCGATGTGAGAGGCGCTGTGAAAGGATCCAAGTGATGGTGTTCCGCCCAGATTGAGAAACGTTTCCACTTGCTTCGGTAGACTCTTCTGGTGGAAGGTTTATGTGCTGCTACTAAGATGGCTTTGACTGGTGAGGAGATTCCGGGAGTCCTAATCAGGAGTGGAACTGGAGCAACCAAGCTGTCAGCTTGAGGTTGACCAGGTTGGGGGCCTGGAGACCCAGAGGGTGGGTAATGAGATCTGGGAGTGGATCCAGAATCCATGGTGGATGATTAGGTGAGACCACAGGTACGGAAAAGTACAGTTTTGTACCTACCATAAATGTAGATGTTCGAGGATTCCATTGCTGCAGTCCTGACTATAGGGTATAGTCCGCGTCCCAGTCGGCCCGAATACCAGAGTATAAGGCTGGTTGTCGGTCATGCGCTTAGACTGACGCCAGTACGTCAGGGTACTAATGCGCATGACCGACGTCATTTCCTCAGTCTTTTCTTGCCCCAGATGTCAGAAGACCAAAAAGACAAGTCCCAAAAAACAACCTGCACCAAAAACATGTACAATATATACAACAATATATACAAAAATATAAGCATGTAAACTCACCTACACAACCACCCTAAACACAGGGGAAGGGAGGAGGGTAAATTGGACTGCAGCAATGGAATCCTCGAACATCTACATTTATGGTAGGTACAAAACTGTACTATGTTCTCCATTGCTGCAGTCCTGACTAGAATCCCAAAGCAGAGGAAAGGGAGGCTGGCAAATTATAAGGAAGTAGGAGCTGATAACATGCCTTGCAAAACAGCAGTGGCAAAACCAGCCCTAGACTTAGAGTAGATAGGAAGATGATAATGCTTAGAGAAAGTATGCACTGAACTCCAAGTAGCTGCTTCCAAAATATCCTTAGTTGCCACCCCCCTTAGAAATGCTGTAGAAGTGGCAGTAGCCCTAGTGGAATGAGGCCTAATCCCAGCTGGAATCTCCTTGCCATGATGGGAATAACAAAATGCAAAGCCAATCCACCGAAATAGTTTGTTTTGACACAGGCTTGCCCTGAGAACTCAAGGCAAAAGAAACAAACAACTGCTGAGACTGCCTAAAATCCTTAGTCCTGCTTAAATAATATCTCAATTGCCTGTGTACATCTAAAGTGTGCAAAATCTTTTCCCTTTATTTTGGGGATCTGCATAAAAAGTAGGCAAATGAATAGTTTGGTTTAAAGCCACACTAGAAACCACCTTAGGCATAAAGGAAGGATTAGTACGTAATGATACCCTATCCTTATGGAAAATCAAAAGGCTCTACTGCCATAAGGGCCTGCAACTCAGACACCCTTCTTGCAGAAGTAATGGCCAACAGAAAAGCAGTCTTCCATGACAAGTATTTCAACTCAGCAGTACCGCAGGCTCAAATTTCCAACACAAAAGTAGGAGCTCTCTTATATTTCTAAGAAACTGCTTGAACAAAGGATGCGAAAACAAAGGTGGGTCACAATCATAATGAGCTGAAATTGCTGCAGCATGAATCTTAATGGAAGAGAAGGACAAACCTTTGTCCAATAACTCAGTAAGATATTGAAGAGCCACACTCAAATTAGGCTCAGAAATCTCCAAATTCTTTGCTGTACTCCAAAATAAAAATCTCTTCCATTTGTACACCTTCCTTGTACTAGGTCTTCTAGCTTCCATAATCACATTTAAAACTTGCTGAGGAAGTTGAGACCTGCTGTGCTTCAAGAGAGAATATGCCAGGCTGTTAGATGAAGAGAGTGAAGCTTGACATTGAGCAGATGACCATCCTTCTGAGATAACAGATGAGGAATCAGAGGTAAAGGCCATGGAGGCTTCCTACCAGACTCCGTAGTAGTCCAGTGTTGCCGAGGCCAATCTGGAGCTATCAAAATCATCCTTGGCCTGTCTTGTCTGACCTTTAATAATACCTTTGGAAGAAGAGGCAGAGGTTTCCAACTGAAAGACAGAGCATCCACTTTCAGCTGTGTGATGAAACCCCTTTGTGCAATACTTTGGCAGCTGGTGGTTTAGTGAAGCGAACAGATCTATGTCTGGAGTTCCCATGACACTGTCAATTTCTGAAATACATGAAGATCCAGTTTCCACGGGATCCATGATTTGTCTGCTTAACACATCTGCTAGGGAGTTCTGTGCTCCTGGCAGAAACCTTGCCTGAAGAGTTAGATGCAGGCTTAACGCAGTCTCCCATAAAATCATTGCTTGCCTGCATAGAGGATAAGAATGTGTTCCCCTTGCTTGTTGATGTACCACATGACAGTTGTGTTGTCTGTTAGAATCAACACCTGCCCTGGAAGAAGTAACTCCTTGAAAGCCATTAATGCAAACTGGACTGCTAACATCTCCTTCATGTTGATATGTAGATGCTGTAGTCTGGCAGGCCACTTGTCTTGTATCCACTTTCCATTTAGATGAGCTCCCCAAGCAGTGTCCGAGGCATCTGTCGTTAAAATCTCACTCGCCTCTGGCCGGGTCACAGAGAGTCCCTTGTTTAGGTGACATTCCTGAGCCCACCACAAGAATTCCTTTGAAGGCAAGGTATTATTTGAATGACAGTGTCCAAATCCTGGCAGTGCTGTGTACATACATTTTTGAGATACCATTGCAGCTTCCTCATATGCAGTTTGGCATTGGGAAGCACCAGAATACAAGATGCCATGAACCCTAATGCTTGAAGGACTGTCCTTGCAGTCAGCAGGGACTGATGAGATAGTTGATGGAAGTAAAGTGACACTTTGTTTGTCCGGGGTTAAAAAGGCCATCCTGCTGTATTCAGTCTCACACCCAGAAAGCACATGTCTTGAGAGGGTACTAGACTGGACTTTATTTCGTTCACAGAATACCCCAGGCATCTTAGCACTGCTATGACATATTCCAGATGCTGTGAAGAAGGTTCCTTTTCTTGAGCCAGAATCAGGCAGTCGTCCAAGTAAGGATAGATTTGAATGCCTTGAAGCCTGAAGTAAGCTATCACTGGAGCCAGAACCTTTGTGAATACTGCAGTAGATAAGCCAAAGGGCAATGCAGAGAACTGATAATGAAAATCTCTTATAGGCACATGAAGGTAAGCTTCCTTGAGATCCAAAGTTACCATCCAGTGATCTTTGCCCAGCAGAGGTAACAGTTGTTGTAACGTCAACATCTTGAACTTGGGAATGTCCAGCTAAGTGTTGAGGGTAGATAAATCCACAATTGGTCTCCCCCTTCTTTGGTACTAGGAACAGGCGAGAATAAAAAGAAGCCCCTTTCTGATACAGGGACTGGCTGAATGGCCCCTATCTGGAGTAACTGAGAAATTTGCTTGTGAGCCTCTTTTCGTTGTGGAGGCGGAACATCTGGCATGCCTTTGCAGTGTGTGGAAATAAAATCTGTAACCGTGATGAATGATATCCAGCACCCATCTGTCTTGAGTGACTAAATCCCAATTTTCCTTGAAAAGACAGTTCTCCCTCCAAAGGAGCTGCCAGACGAGAATCCACTGGCAGCTGAAACTGACCCTGCCCTCACCAGAAGTCTGAGCAGGTGAACTGTCTGATCTAGGCAGACTGGGAACCATAAGCAGGATATGTCCACCCCTTAGCAGGCCAATTTCTACTAAACTCGGAGGCTGCACCTGCAAAAATCTTTAACAGTCTGCATAGACTTAGCTTTGTCCTCCATTTTCTTTAAAACTGCTTCCACAGGCGGTCCAAACAACACATCAGACTGTAAAGGAGCATCAAAAATCCTGGTCTTAACATGCTCAGCTAAAATCTGATCCTTCAACCAGGCATGGACAGAACTAGTAGCAGCCACCCTCGAGGAGGCCTGAACAGCATCAAAACCACACTGCAAAGAATGCTTACCCACTTGTTCAGACACATGAACCAAATCCAGCAATTCTTTACACTCAATACCTTCCGCCAAAGCATCCACCTTAGATTTCAATTGTGAAAGGAGATAATTCTGATATTTTAGCATATGAAACTGACACCAACGCCCTCATGCTAGAGTGGAAGAAGTATATACTTTCTTACCCCACCTATCCAAAGCCCTTGCCTCTTTATCAGAGGGTACAGGATTTTTAACCACAGAAGCTTTAACACCTTTAGGGCCCTGAGAACAGTTTTCCCCTAGGACTCTTAAACAAATACTTATGAGCTTGGGCACCCTATAATACCTATCAGGCTTAACAGGAGCAGGAGGCAAGGAGTCAGGGTTCAGGAAGCCATCCTCCACCACATTCAACACAGGAGGAATAGCTAAGGGCCTATGCTGTGGTAAACTCTAAGCCTTTTCCTGAATCAGAGTAATCCTGGCCTTCCCATTTAAAGTGCTCCCTCATGGAGTGAAGAGTCTCTGAAAATGAAAAATCCTCAGGAGGAGAAGCTGTAGGAGTGGAATCATCCACATCAGAATCAGAATAAGTAGGAACTCTAGACCCTGTGAACACTGTTCAAAACTATCAAACTCCTGTTCCACCCTAGGCCTCTTATCAGGCGGGGCATAGAACCTCTAATCAGAGTAATCAAATCTTCTGCCATTTTAAGCATATGTTTCTTAGGCACAGAGCCCGAAATGCTAGGAGAAGCCCCCACAGAAGCTGAACTTGGCCTACCTCTAAAAGAAGCTTTGGCAACAGAAGGAGAGGCCCTAACTACCTTGGGAAGAGAGGGAAGAACAGTTACCTGAGAAGCCCCCTCAGCCTGGCCTACCTCCTGAGAGGGCACATCCTGTAACAGTAAAGTATCTGCCTGAGACTCCATAGAGACTCCTGGCAAAACCTCTGGCTCCTGAGTTCTAAAGAACCGACGTCCGGGACTGCCGGTTCCTCACCCCTAGGCTTCACTGTTTTGTCCTCGGCATATTATAATTGCAACGCTTCCCAAACACTAACCTATAAATCTAGCACAAGAGCGGCAACCAACAACGTCGTGCTCAGGCCCTAAACAAGGTATACACAAAGTATGATAATCCTATGCGGTATGTATCTGCTTCCCACAAGAAATACAGTTATTCACTTTTTCTGACATCCGTTAAATACTGAGGCAAGAAAAACCAAAATGTTAGCCAACTCTGTTTCGTCTGAAACTCTCAGAACGCCAACCTGCAAATTGCTTCTGCATCGACCCTCTGGTATTCGGGCCGACTGGGACGCGGACTATACCCTATAGTCAGGACTGCAGCAATGGAAGACGAAGAACATCCATGTTTGACGAGGCCAGAATGGGGCAATGAGGATCATTCTGCTCCCCAGCCGACTGGCTTTCTGTAGGAGTTTGAGCATCATGGGCAACGGAGGATAAGCGTAAAGGAGACCAGGAGGCCAAGCATGTACTAGAGAGTCTCTCGGGGACTCCCCTTGAGGGGGAATTAGAGCGAAGTAACTGTTGCATTTGGTATTTGAAGGAAAGGCAAAAAGATCGCAACAGGGTTGCCCCCATAGGGCAAATATTTGTTTTGCTACTAGAGGATTGAGAGACCATTCGTACGGAGTCAGGATCGAACGACTGAGCCTGTCTGCTAGGATGTTGGACCGTCCCGGAATGTGCGTTGCAATAAGAAAGCGGTTGGTGGAAATCGCCCATTCCCACACTCTCATGGCCTCGCGACAAAGGGGATAAGACCTGGTTCCCCCCTGTTTGTTGATGTACCAGACAATTGACATGTTGTCCGTCTGTACTGCAATTGCCCCAATCGGTAGAAGGCTGTGAAGTGCCTGCAACATCAAAAGCACCGCCCTCATCTCTAGGACATTGATATGCAAGGAGGTCTCTGTGTCGTTCCACGTGCCTTGGACCGTTCTGCCTGAATAGTGCCCCCCCCCAGGCGAGAGGTGTCCGTGGTCACTGTGGCGACTGGGGAAGGCATCGAAAATGGTCGTCCCATGTGGAGACTCGGGGACCGGAGCCACCACATGAGCGATGTTCTGCAAGCCCTGCTTAGGGGAATAGGATGAGACAGGGAGTTGCGAGACAGGGACCATTGTACTTGGAGGGTCCATTGCAGTACCCTCATATTTAGGCGGGCTAGGGGTAGTAGAGGAATAGCTGCCGCCATGGACCCTAGAGCCCTCAGGATCAATTCCGCAGGTGGAGCAGAAAGAATGAGAATGGCCTTGACATGCAACCTCAGGTTCTGAAGCCGATCGGGAGTTAAGAAGGCAAGTATTATCCTGGAATCCAATCTGGCCCCTATAAAATCTATCACCTGTGAGGGGACTAGAGAAGATTTGGTCATGTTGATAGTTAACCCTAGACATGGAGCAAGGTCGAGGAAGTAATCCCTGCCTGAACAGAGCAGATGCCTTGTTGGGGCGATGAGGAGCCATTCGTCCGGGTACGGAAAGACCTGAATTCCCTGAAGCCTCAGGTGGGCCGCTATGACCGCCAAGACTTTGGTGAACACCCTGGGGGCTGAGGTGAGACCGAAGGGAAGGGCCCTGAACTGGAAATGACTGGCTCCCAGCCGGAAGCGGAGGAACCTCCTGGAGCGTCTGTCCACTAGAATGTGGTAGTACGCATCCTTGAGGTCTATCGAGCACATCCAATCATTCTCCCATAATAGGGGGAGAATAGATTGTAAGGTGACCATTCGGAACTTTTCTTTGGGTACTGCCAAGTTCAGGAGAGAGATCGAGAATGGGTCTCAAGTCCCCTGTCTTTTAGCACCAGAAAGAACCTGAGTAAAACCCCGATCCGAACTGATCTGGGGGGACGGGTTGGATGGCTCTTTTTTGTAAAAGCTGCTGAATTTCTGTAGCAGCTGCCTCCCTCTGATTGGGTGGTACGTCGGGGAGGCTTCTGATTTTGGGGGTTACAATAAAGGGAATTTGGTAACCTCTGGATATGATGCGAAGCACCCAGCGATCTGTTGTTATGGACTCCCACATTGCTAGGTGCTTTGAAAGACACCCCCTGGCTGCCTCCAGAGTGGAGCAGCAGGGCAACCCCTCAGGGGTTCTGCATGGGCCTCTCAGAGAAGGGTTCTCTGGACCCAAAGTTTCTGGGACCCCCTCTGCCTCTTGGGCGGCATCCTCCCTGTCCTCATCTGCCACGAGAGGACTGGTTGTCCGGAGCAGACTGGGACTGATGCGATTTTCGGAACCACATCTTCTTCTGACCCTTTTGGTTCTTAGAAAAGGACCTCTGGGGAGCAGAGAAGCGGACTCCGACGGCAGACAACGTCTTCCCGTCTTTCTCGCTCTGGACTAAGGTGTCGCGAATGGTTTTGCCAAAAAGTGCAGAACCATCAAAGGGGGCATTCGCGAATGACGCCTTAAAGGGTTCCGAGAAGTCACAGTGTCGGAGCCAGGCCTGACGCCTGATTAACAGGCCGGCTCCGCTGGCTCCAGCGGCTCCTTCAGTGGCATGTGACAAGAGCCGCATAGAGGTATTAGAAACTGAGTGTAGAGTAGACATTCGGGAGGAGTACAGATGCTTGTCTCCTTCTGACATGGACTCTGGGGGGGATGCAGCGTATTCTTTTATTGGATCCCGCTGCATCCGGATGACGTGTGCCATATAGTTCAGCGCTCTCATGGAGAAGGTTGCTGAACTAAAGACCCGCTTCCCCAGGTGGTCCATCGCTCGAGAGTCCTTACTCGGAGGGTGGACCGCAGAGCTCTCCTGAGCCAGCTCTCTCTTGGTGGCCGCCACCAACATGGCATCCACAGGGGGACCTCTGCTCCAGTGGGTTCTCTCAGCAGGGGGACTCAGGATTGTATCCGGGTGCTTGGGGATAGGCTCCACAGTGTCTGGCTCCTTCCAAGCCCTGGTGGCAATAAGGTCCACCAGGGGGTCGGGGGGAGGGGACACCCAAGAGGTAGATGGCCCTGCTTCGAATGCCTCTAGGAATACGGACTCATCGAAGGAAGCCTTGGGGGCAGACCCCCCCCCGATCCTGAGCATCTCCATGATGTCTCCAAAGGAGACATCCTCGGGGGGTGACCTTGGGGAGCCTTCCCCTTCATCTAAGTCCGTATCTTCGGTAAGGGACTCAGGGGAGTCCATGTGCCTCCTCTTATACTTGGCTTTGTGAGGGACCTCTTCGGGGAGGCTGTCCAAGGAAGACTCACCAGCAATATCACGTTCCGCAGGAACACCCAGAGACGTTGAAGCAGGCTGTCCCGAAGGCCGGGTGATGGGAGCCCGGACCAGCTGAGAGGGAGTGCAGGGAGGAGCCGAAGCCAGGACCGGGGGTCCGGATACACTCAACAGTGCCCTTTCCACCACCACGAAAGCCGAGGGGGAGCCACTCTCAATAGGCTCCGAGAGTCGGCTCCCACTCGGATCCGAAGCGGGGACCGGATCTGGGGCTGAGACCCTCGGATCCGAAGGACCCATGTGCTCCGACCGGGACGGAGCCGAAGTCACACAAACTCCCTCGGATCCGAAGCTCCGCCCACGGCTCCGAGAGGTCAGATCCGACAAACTCGAGGGACCAGTTGGAGCTGAAGTAACTAGTAATGTCGGCTCCGACACACCCCCGGATCCAACGCGGCTCGGCTCCGAGTGCTCCGAACCCGGGAAGCGGGATGGAGAAGGAGCGATTGGGGCAAAAAATGGGGTCGAGCTCTCCCCCAGAGGGGGGGGGTGGCAAGAGCACTCCCATCTGCAGCTGGGCCTGGATGAACCTCCTCATCATCCGGTCCATGTCTGCATCTGACATACTGAATGTAGACCTCGAAGAGGCCACCGAGGCAGACCTAGAGTGACGCCTCGATGACCTCGACGGGGACCGGGTTGCCTCCTCCCCAGATCCCGGTGAAAAACAAGGGGACCGGAGCCGAGGAGGAGGCGATCCAGAAACCCTGGATGGAGAAGCCCGCTTGGCGGGCGGGGACGAGGAAGAGTCCTCGGCCCGCCACTTATGGTGCTTCTCCTTCCTTTTGTTTTTTCCGGCCTCCCTATCCTCCGGAGCCAAAACGGGAGGTTGAGTCCCGACCGGAGGAAGGGAGGCAAGGGTGGTAGCTACTAAGGACTGGGTAGCGGCCACCGAAGAACCAGAGGTCGGAGCCGAGTCCGGGGGCAAAAGGCCTGCCAGAATCAGCTTCGATCTCCGGTCCTTAAGTGCCCTGGGGTTGAACGCTGCACAAATCGTGCATCCCGAAGAAAGATGTTCAACTCCAAGGCACCTAACGCACTGTGTGTGGCCATCTGCCGGTGAGAGCTTATGGCCACACTCGGTACATTTTGAAAAGATGGCTTTAGGGGCCTCCGACATATCGAACATAAAGCACACTCACTAGGCCCCTAACACACCACAAACACACACTACGGAACAGCGAGGGTAGGGAGGAAAAATTTTTTAACAAAAATAGATATTTAAGAGGGAACCTACACAAACTCACACAATCACACAAGAAAGTACAAAAATTCTAAGATTTTTCTCACAAAAAACCTTCCGAATGCCAGGAGCTCAAAATCCAGCTTGTTGGCTTGAAGCGTGGCAAACTAGATCTGAGGTCAGTTAGGGTTGGCAGGGGATTATGGGTAAAGGGAGGAGCTAGGAGCTTGGATCTATGCTGTGGTAAAAGTTGCCGGCTCGGATCCGAGATCGGATCCGTATCCCAAAGGTTGCTGACAAATGAAGTTCCTACTTCAGATCTAACTTTTTATATCATACTTTATATAATTAATATGTACCATGGCTGTCTGAAACCTGTTATATTTTATATAGTTAATATGTACCATGGCTGTTTGAAACCCATTATATTTTATATAATTAATATGTACCATATCTGTTTGAAACCTCAATATTACTTCTGTATTCTAACATGTTCATTTATAAGTTGTATTTGTTTTGCCTGTGTGCATACATTTGTATGTTTAATATGTAGGATGTTTTTGTTTCTGTATTTTTCTATATGTTGGAGCTTTTCACCTTGGGTCTCCACTGAAAAAGGGCTCTGCAGCCCAGTCAGACAAACCCAGTTAACAAATGTCAAATAAATAAATAAAGATATTTATATTAATTATGTTATGCTTCTAGTAATTGAGAATAAAATAAAGTACATTGATATATTAATTTAATTTATAGTTATATATTTAATATTAAGGTTAGCCTATTTTATCAAACAACTACCCCTCTAATGGAAAGTTAGATAGATCACAATAGAATCAAACTGTTCATAGGTTCATAGGTGTGTACTAGGCTAACAACCACAAGAGCCTTTTTAAGCCTAGCCATGCATCCCAAATCTCTGAGAAGTTCTGATACCCTTGATAAGTGCAAGCATGGGCCTGGGAGATGAACCATTTATAAGTTACCTGTGTCCATTAGAGACATAGGTGACAAACTAGGGATGAACTTCCGGTTTCCCATCCGATTGTCCAAGATGCACTTGAATTGGGTTAGGGAGGAACTCTGCTTAACATGGATGCGGAGCCTGATCCATAGATGGGTTAGTCTCTGGGATACATACCTATCTCTCCAGCAGGTCCTATTTATATCACAGGCAAGGTTTAAGTCTTTAGAACGGGTAATTCTGGTGCTGTTTGTTTTGTGGACATGCAGGAGAGCCATCAAAGTGGGGTCTGAAAATGTCCTATATGCCAGGCACTGATCTTCCCTCAAAAGGCTGTAGGAGTCAAAATACAGGGATAGAGCCTTGAGGCAGTGTGCATAGGACATTTTACTTACGTCCTTATTCTATTAGTAAGGAACCTCTGTGGATGCTCCAGTTGTTGGATATGCCTGGTTGGGTACATACCAGAGGGGACACTGTACTCAGTGACAGGTCTGATGAATGCTGAATACAGTGCAACAATGACTTCCTTGGAATTAGATGCCATACCTTTGTTTATAAGTTGCGCAACATAGAATGATTTCCTCACCACTATAGACATGTGATGGCCAAAGGCTAGATTACTATCTATGTGTGTCAGTAAGTCCCTGACTATTTTGTCAGCTATAAGGGGTGTGTTATCAACATGATAGTTACCAGGGATGGATGACTTCCCAAAGGATACTATTATGCATTTCTTGGCATTTAGTTTTATTCCCTGGCTCTGACACCAGTTGTTTGTCTGTGTCAGCCCTTTCTGGAGAACATTTGTGTCAGTGTAAGATTCAATGACAGTTCCTAATTTGCAATCATCTGCAAATTTCGTCAGCCAGAGACCACTGACATTGGCCTTGACTTCTGAGAAGTAAATGCCAAAAAGGAGCGGTGCAAAAATTGATCCTTGAGTGTCTGCACTAGTGACTGGCCTCTTTGTAGAGGTGGACTACCCAATTTTAACTTCCTGGATCCTGTCTGTGAGCCAGGTGGCTATCCACCAGGTGACATATGAGTTTGTACCTAACCTCTTGAGTTTGTCAACAATGCCCGAGTGGGGTATTGTGTCAAATGCTTTGGCCAGGTCAAGGTAGGCAGTGTGAATAACTCTGCCCTCATCCATTGCTTTGGTGACCTTCTCAAAGAAGTCCACCAGGTTGAGTAGGCATGATCTGCCCTTGATGAAACCAAACTGGGTTAGGTCCAGTGTCTGGAGGTTTATTATATCTATTGATCATTTCCATGAGAATTCTTTCCATGGCATTACATTTAAGACTAGTGAGATTTACAGGTCCGTAGATGGCCCACCTTTGTACAAAGGGATGATGGTTGCCTTTCTCCATTCATGAGGCATGAAGCCTGTTTGGAGGCTACAGTTAAACACTAATTCCAGAGGCCCTGACAGGTCATGTTTCATGCTATTTAGAAGGCATCCTGGGATATTATCTGGGCCCAATGATACAGTGTTCTTGGTCTTAGAGAGAGCATTAAGGACCTGTTCCCTAGAGATAGTAGGGGGAGTTATATTTGATGATATTTCCTGAGGGAAGGTTGAGGGGGAAAGAGGGGTAAAGTTGGTGCTGAATTTAACAGCCAGGAGGTTTGCTATGTCTTCTGGCTCAGTATAGGTGTCTCCATTTACAATGAGCTCTGCACACAATTGTGTATTGCCTTTGATGTTGTGGACATAGCTAAAGAATGCTTTGTGATTGTCCTTGGCCTGGGAGGCCAATCTTACTTCAAATTTGGCTTTGGTAGACTTTATTTGTCCACTGAGTTGCTTGTTTAGTTTGACAAAAGTGTTCTTATCCTGCTGGGTGCTGCACCTCCTAATTTTTGCCATGATTTTCTTCCTCCTGTTATACAGCCCACTGATTTTGTGATTCCACCAGGGTAGCTTGTTTTTTGAGTTAGTTCTGTCCTTCTTCCTGGTGGGTACAGCTGCCTCTATGCATCTATTAATATGCTTGTACAGGGTTTGTGTGAACAGTTCTGCATAGGCAACAATGCTCTCAGGGTTATGGGAGCTTGAAATTTTGCCAGGTTCTCACTTAATAGCAGGAGGATAGCCTTAGAATAGGTCCTGAATATTCCAGGTTTAGCTGGGGGTCCAGGTTTTATTTTTACTTCAAAGGAGACTATTATGTGGTCTGATATTACCAGGGAAGACATTACAGTAAGGGGTGTGCAACAGTCTCCCATATTAGTGAGGACTAGATCCAGTATGGTTGCACCCCTGTTGGTGTATTGACTATCTGGTCCAGGGAGTTTGTGTTTACAAAATTCAGAAATCTTTGTGCCTGTAGGTTTGGTGTCATATAGGATTCCCAGTTAACAGTGGGATAATTAAAGCCACCCATATTCTTGAACCCTCAGTTTTGAGGCAAACAATAACACAAGTTATATGTATTATATACATTTTCAAAAGCTGTGAGTTTTTATTTGGCTATTACTAAAAACAAATTTGAAGTTAAGGTTCACATGCATGCCAACTTATTCTACAGTGTCAGAAATAAAAGCCACTTTGGCACCAGATGTTATCTTGCAGAGTAACTTTTCAACTTCAGAAATTACAGCAGGGCAGAAAATACCCCATTCCTTTTGTGAAGCATTACCACTGTATCACAGCTGAGTGCAATGCTATGCCTTTGTTTGAATTTCAAAGTAAAAATATATGGAAATTCAAATTTTCATTCCTCACTGTTATTACTAAAGGGAAGTTCAACTTATTTCTATACATACACACACACACACACACACACACACACACACACACACACACACACACACACACACACACACACACACACACACACAAACACACACAAGTATAATACTTCAACAACTCTCCTGAACAATAATTTTCTTTTGAAACACACCTGCTAGAGATGAAGGGGGCAGCTGCTCTAGGCATAAAAAGGGAGTTTTACAAGCATACTGAAATGTTAGTATTGCACCTGAGATTACAACTGAAGTGTGACAAACTGCAGTAGCAAGCATACCGCTCAACTATCCAGATTTTCGCAGAATGTCCGGATTTTTGTCTCATATTTTTGGTCTATTCCTTGTAAAATTTGCAGTTTTTATGGCAAATTACTGGGATGATCTGAGGACTGAAGTCACTAAATAATGACATACGTTTGAGTTTTAGACTTCAAATCCTTCAGAAAATGTTAATACAAATACAAATCCTGATAATCTAGCCACTTTCTAAGTTTATAAGAGCAGTATTTAAAACCTGCCCAGCTTTTTGGGCCTTTGTTCCCCCATTTTGTCAGGCTTAGCCTAGATTTCTTGTACTAAGAGGTTGAGAGGTATGGTAGCAAGCAGTTTACTATGGTATAAAAGGAAAGTGCTTTTCTTGGCTCCAAGTCCAAGGGGAGGGGCACCTATTTTCCTCCTCAAATTGAAGTTGAGGGGGCAACAGACTGGCAGCTGCACCAGGTTCCAGAATAGCTAGCTACACCTCTGAAAACAGCCAGTCTATTGCTGCAACTATTCACTCTGTGTGGCTTTTCAGCAGCAGAGCATAGTTCTCCCCATACTCTGGCAGAGTTGTGCTGTTCGGCAAAAATTCTCAAATAGTACTGAACCCATAAGAGGCTCCATGGTAAATGGTGAATCTGGACTAATATCATACAACATAAAAAGAAGTTATGTCTTACCATAACGTTCCATCTGTGTTGTTGATCTTCGTTCATTCCTTACTGATGGGTTATCAGCTCCGTCCTCGGAACCGAGCCGGCCAATATCAAGCTCGCATCAGCCAAAAACTATTGAGTCAAGGTCCTACCCAGAATGCTCTGCTCCCTGTTACCTCAGATCGAGTTTGCAAGTTGATAGATAAAAGTAGAGGCTACCTCTGGTCATAACAGACCTACAAGAAAGGAGTACATGAGATCAACCAAGAACCTCTGGATGGGGGACGGAGGGCGGGAAGTAATGAATGAACAAAGATCAACAACACAGATGGAACATTATGGTAAGACAACTTCTTTATCTGATGTTGCCAATCTTCGTTCATTCCTTACTGATGGTTCAGTCCCCAGCTACCTTTGTTCTTGGGTGGCCCTAATGGAAGGACATTTCTGAGCACCATGGATCCAAAGAAAGCTCTACCTCTGGAGGCCAAGTCCAATTTGTAATGAAGAATAAAGGTATGAGGTTTGGCCCAAGCTGCAGATGAGCAAATATCATTGAGAGTAGCCTTAGCATGGAAAGCTGCTGAAGTTGCCATAGATCTTGTAGAATGAGCTTTGACTCTATGAAGCAAGGTGAGATTGTTTCTGTTGTAGATAAAGGTTATACAATTTCTCAACCATGAAGCTAATGTAACTTTTGATACAGGATGACCCCGTCTAGATCCAGAAAAAGCCAGAAACAGTTGATCTGATTTATGGGTAGATTTTGTGAATGGTTAGGAAAGAACACTGGAAGGTCAATAGACTGATTGCTAGATCGCTCTGACATCACCTTTGGTAAAAAAGGTAGAATTAGTTCTCGGTGATACCCTATCCTTATGGAAGATAAGATAAGATAGGGAGGTTTGATTCATAAGGCCTAGAGTTCTGATAATTGCCTGGTCAATGTGATTGCAATCAAAAACAAAGTTTTCCAAGAGAGATATTTCACATCACATGAAGACCCAGGTTCAAAGGGGGGAGCTGTTAGAGCTTGCAGAACCAAAGCCAAATCCCAAGGTTGTACGGGTTCTCTAAAGGGAGGTTTAAGGTGGATAACCCCTTTCAAGAGAGTCTTACAGAGTCTGTGTGGCATAAGAGAAGAATCTTGAAAACCAATATGAAAATTTGAAATGGCAGCTAAGTGTACACAGATAGTAGAGGCAGACACCCCAGAGTGGAAAAGATTTGATAAGTAATCCAATACCACCGAGACTGGGCCTGAAAAGGGGTCTAATTGTTTATTTGCTGCCCATAGAGAGGAGGATAAGCATAAAGTAGACCTGAGGGCCAAAAGTGGACTAGAGCATCCCTTAGTGACTGTCCCCAAGGGGGGATCAGGGCAAAGTAGTTGCTGCACTTGTAGTTGGTTGGGGAGGCAAATAGGTCACAGCAAGGCTGGCCCCAGCGGTTGAAGATTTTTGCCGCCATCAGAGGACTGAGGGACCACTCGTGAGGCTGTTGAATGCACCTGCTCAATTTGTCCGCTATCACGTTGGAGCTCCGGGGAATGTGCAATGCAATCAGAAAGCGGTTGTGAGCTATCACCCATTGCCATATTCTCAAGGCCTCTCGGCATAAAGGGTAAGATCTGGTGCCCCCTTGTTTGTTGATGTACCAGACCACTGAAATGTTGTCTGACTGGATCGCACTAGTCCCTGACGGAAGGATGGAGTGAAATGCTTGCAACGCTAGAAGCACCGCCCTCAGTTCCAGGACACTGATATGCAAAAGGGCCTCTGTCTCTGAACAGGTGCCTTGGACTGAGTTTCCCTGTCATAGCCCCCTCCACCACATCAGGGAGGCATCTGTGGTCACCGTGGCTATCGGTTGACGGGGGTTGAAAGGGCGAGACCATTGTTGGGGATTTCGAGACATCGACCAGAGTAAATCTTGCTTGCATCTCTGAGTTACACTTTTCTAAAAAGACAAAGGATGTTGTAGAGGGTACCACTGAGTGAGAAGTAGCCATTGAAGAAGCCTCATGTGGAATCTGGCTAGAGGAACAATGGTAATAGAGGCTGCCATGACCCCAGTAGTTGGAGTATAGATTGAGCTGGGGATTTGTGGTGACAGAGCAGCGGTTGAACTTATCTTATTCTCTGAAGTCTGTGTTCTGGAAGAGATGCTGTGCAATTTCTTGTGTTCAACAGTACCCCTATAAATTCCAAAGAATGAGTTGGGATTGTATTGGAGTTCTCCCAGTTTATAGTTATTCCCAGGCTTCGAGCTGTTGAGAGCATACTGCAAGGCTTCTTCCAGTAGATGCTTGGTGGGGGTAGTGAGGAGGCAGTCATCTAGATATGGAAATGCCTGGAATCCTTGAAGTCGCAAGTGAGCGATAACCACTGCCATGCATTTTGTGAACACTCTGGGGGCTGTAGAGAGACTGAAGGGCAGGGCTCGAAACTGGTAATGACTGGCTCCTATATGGAAGCAGAGGTATTTTCTTGAGAGTTTGTTCATTTTTATGTGGTAATACGCATCTTGAAGATCTACAGAGCACATCCAATCGTCTTCTTTCAAAAGAGGAAGGATAGACTGAACTGTGACCATCCAGAATTTCTCTGCTTTTACACATTTGTTTAGTGTACTGAGATCCAAAATTGGTCTCCAGTCCCCTGTCTTTTTTGGCACTAAAAAGAACCTTGAGTAAAAACCGGATCCTGTCTGGTCTGGAGGGGGGGGGAACCATCTGGATGACTCTTTTTTTGTAGCATCTTTTGGAATTCGTGTGCTGCTGTTTCCATTTAACTGAGTGGAACGTCGGGTAATATTCTTGATGAGACTGGGCAAAGATGAAAGGGGATGTCATAGCCTCTGGATATAATCCATTGTACCCAAGTGTCAGTTATCTTTTGCCAGGCAGCGGGGTACAAGGAGAAATGACCCCCGACTGCTTCCAGAGGTGAGCAGTCGGGCAACGCTTCAGGAATGCTGACAGGGTTGGCTAGAGAAAGAATCTCTGGAGCCCCGGTTTCATGGACTTCCTCTGCCCCGAAAGGGGCATCTTCCATTGGAGTTTCCCCCTCTGCCTCTAAGGGAGAACTCGGCACGTGCATCCCAGAAAGAACCCTGTGATTTCTTGTGCCAGATCTTTCTGCTTCTCTGATTTCTGGAATAGAATCTCTGACAGGGTCTTGCCATCTTGTTCGCACTTTGCCAGCATATCCTTGACTTTAGGGCCAAACAAAGAATTGGCCTCTATGGGGGCATTCATGAAGGAAGCCTTAAAGGAGTCTGCAAAGTCGCATCCAAGCATGTGGTCTGGCGACTATACCTGCGCCTGCCGCTCTAGCCACCCCTTCTGTTGCATAAGAAATAAAATGCATGGAAGAGTTGGAAATGGGCTCTAGGGTGGCTATCTGAGAAGCCACATTATCACGGACGTCATCAGAAACAGCTCCTGCCAAGGTTTCAGAGAGCTGGTTGATAAGATCTCACTGAAGCTTTGTAAAATGTGCTAAATAATTTAGAGACCTTAATGCGAAGTTCAATGAAGCAAATACATGCTTCCCTAATCTGTCAATCGCCCGGGACTCCTTGTTGGGCGGATGGACAGTTTGTCTCTCTTCTGCCAAATCCTTCTTAGTAGCAGCTGCTACCACCATAGCATCTACTGGAAGACCTCGTGACCAATGGGGGTGCTCAGCTGGGGGTGATAATATTTTATCAGGTCTCTAAGGTATCGCTTCCATGGTGTCAGGAGCCTTCCATGCGCACTGCACGATGAGTTGGACGAGCTCATCGGCAGGCAGGGTGACCCACAAAACAGGGAGCTGGGCATGAAAAGCCTTCAGGAATATGGATTCCTCAGAGGAAGGATTAGAGGGCTTCTAGTCATCTCTCTGTCTAACGATCTCAAGGATGTCACCAAACCTCATCAGAGGGTGACCGTGGGGACCCTTCCCCGTCATCAAAATCCGTATCTTCAGTCAATGACTCTTTAGTGGAGTCCACGTGTTTCCTCTTACATGATGTTTTGCGGGGTACTTCCTCAGTGGGAGGTTCTGGGGAAGACTGCAAAAAGGGGGTCTCCTGAGGAGGAGAAACCTGAGGCTCCTGTGCCCAGTGTTCGGCAGTTGAAGCTTGTGGCAGTTGCGGCACAGAGGGGGGAGAGGATTCCAACAAATGAGCTTTGCCAGCAGAGACAAGTGTCCCCTCCATGGCCTGGAAGGCTGGCCCACCCAAGGTGGGATAGGAGCCCGGAACCGAACACAACAACCTTGGAACCAGGGTCACACCCCGCTCTGACGAGCCTGCCCCCAGACCAGGGATCTCAGGAGGACCGTGAACCGTAAGGCAGAGAGCATCTCTGGAAGGTGCCATAGAAAAAAATTGGCATGGAGCCAGGAATGCCCTCCCTAACGGCACAGTGACTGGCCTGAGAAGAGCCTGATGCCCAGTGCACTGAAGGCCACAAGGATGACTCTAGTTCCAAAGTGAGATCCACTATTGGAGTCGGAGGGAGGGAAGCTGCTGTCAGAGTAATAGGCTTCCAGACTTGTATGGAAGTCGAAGGAGGAGTATACGTTGGGGTTTGAGGCAATATATGCTCACCTGAATGAGGGAATGTGGACTTCGATGGTTGAGAGAGACCTCTGGCCACAAGCAACTGGTCAACAAGCCGCAATACATCCTGTTCAGAAAGACTCTTGGTTGACGTCATGGAGAAAGCTGATGGCGATTCCTGCCTTTCTAGGAAAGGACTATACTGACTGCTAGCAAAAGGATCCAGTGAAAGGGAATATTTGGTCCTTGCTAATTCAATAAGTGCAGAGCTCTGAGCTGAGGAAGTCTGCACAGAAGAAAATGGTGTGGAAAAAGTCTGTGCCGAAGATGTCAGTGCCGTAGTAGTTGAAGGTGTCTGCACCGTAAAGGCAAAGGTCTGCCCCAAAGGGTACGGTGCCGTAGTGGAAAGTGTCTGCACCAGCAATAAGGACGGTGCCAAGAAGGACTGCACTGAAGCACATCGGTGCCGAAAATGTCTGTGCCATGGAGTACAGAAGAGTCATACTTGGAGCTGAAGGTGACTGTACCAACGGTGTCGAAGGAGACTGAACCTGTATTGATGGTGCTGTTAGGGGTTGCGACAGAACTGTGGGAACCATAGTTGTCTGCATGGGGAACTCCGGTGCCAGTATCGATAAAGGAGACATGACTGTCGTCAAAATCATTTGGGGCGGTGCCGTGCCTGGAGCCGACAGGGTCACAGGGGGCAGTGCCGGAGTAGTAATTAATTTCACCTTTTTGTGAGTCGACTCCCTATGATCTCCAGAGGGAGAAGAAGGGAGTGACTTCGATGAAGAAGAGGAAGAATGCCTCTTGTAGGGTTTAACAGGAGGGGGTGAGCCCTCCAACCCAGAAATAGCCTCAGAGAAAGGAGACTTGAGGAGACCTTTCAAAATTAACTTATTCTTCCTCTCACTGAGAGTCCTGGTAGAAAAATTTTTACAAATCCCACATGGAGGATCCACAGTCAAGTGGGAGACATTAAGACAGTAGACACTTAAGTCATGGCCATCGGAAGGTGGTAACTTACGGCCGCAATCCCTGCACTGCTTGAAACCAATGGAACTTTTCTTATCCGACATAACTGGTGTGGAGAGGAAGCACAGTAGCAAAAGAAAGAATAATGGCTATCCAAGAAAAGGGTAAAAAGAGAAAAATGAAGGATTACCAATGATGGTAATGGAGAATTACCACAAGGTAAGAAAAGAGGGTAATAAAGGGAAAAGACTAAAAGGGAGAGAGTCTAAAGTGTGAGATAAGGTAGGAAAATATTACAGTAAACTTTTGAGAAAAATTTAGAGTAATAACAATATATAAGTTTTCAAAAAAATTAGACACTTAGCTGAGAGAGTGGCTTGACACAGCTGTACAGCAACGTGGCAAACGAGATCTGAAGTAACAGGGAGCAGATCATTCTTGGTAGGACCTTGGCTCGAGAGTTTTTGGCTGATGCAAGCTTGATATTGGCTGGCCCATCAGTAAGGAATGAACGAAGATTAACAACATCAGATCATTCTGTTTGAAAACTGAGAATTGCCATAAACTGGAAGCTTTGTACACAGAGGTTTGAGCTATACTTTTTTGTAAACAGAACTGCATAGAAGCCAGAAAAAGGGCCAGAATAGCTTGCTCCATCATGTCACAGGTAACAAAACTTTGTTTTTTCTATTTCCATCCCTTTTAAAGTTATCAATACCAAAACAACAACTTCATGCCTAATGTAAGCCCCCCCAAAATACACACACACACACACACACACACACACACACACACACACACACACACACACACACACACACACACACACACACAACAATGAAAAATAAGTGCCTTATGGAAATCAAGGAGTTCATGATACATGCTTATGTGACTGAACAAAGCACTGAGCTAAAAACTGAGTTTGGAAAATTTGCACGACTCACTGGTAAGTGGCAGATTGTGTGTGGCACCAAAAAGGATAAAAGTCAGACAGGCTTCACACAGTTTGTTAAGCAAGCTGGACAGAACAAGTTCATAAAAAGTCTGCAGTCATAAAGCAAACCAAGGTTAAGATAAGCACAGATCTGAGCTCTTCTAAGATGGCTGTTCACATAACAACAGCTTAGTTTCAGCTATCCTAGTGCCATACGTTAATTATTATTACTAAGAGTGTCATTCAAATAAAAGAAAATATTTTACCTTATGATGAATGTTCTAAGAATATTTCAAAGTTATTTTTGATAGTCCAGATTCAACATAAACAACAAATAAATAAAATGTTAATTTGTCTCTAAGCTTACTTTTCTCGTTCACTGTCCAATCATTTCTTCTAGCTTGCCTTTTTAAATATGAACTCAAATCCATTTGTTATGTAGTATTAAGTGAATTATTCTTCTAAACAAAAGAAACTGAATCTTCCAAGGATTCAAAAGTTTTCTGACCATCTGGTAGAAAAGGTCTTAATTTTGCAAGGTATAACAAATGAGTTTTTATTCCAGATTGTTCTTTAAAAGTGGAATGCATTATTTCCTTTTTGAAACTACCAAGGAAGAACAGTCATTATCAAATCTAATAACAGTATCTCCTATTTTTATGGGTGAAACAGACCAAGCCATTTTTAAAATTATGTCTTTATCTTGACTGGAGGTAAATCTAACTATTATAGATCTTGGATTAGAATGTTTCTTATTTGAACTTATTGTAGATAAAGATCTGTGAGACCTCTTTATGCCAAATGACAAGCTTCGGGAAGGTTTAAGATTTTTGGTAATAAAGAAGTTAAAAAATTAAGCATGTTATCTCTTTCGTGCTTCTCAGGAGCACCATAGTTCCGAATGCTGTTTCTTCTCTATTTAAGAATAAATTCAATTATTAATTTCTCCTTCTGTTAGTCTGCCACCAATGTCATTAATTGAATTCTCCATAGATGTTACTTGATGTTTTTGTTGTTTGGCAACTTCATTAATTAGTTCAATTTGTTTTTTTGCAGTCTTCTTTAATAGTATTTATTTTAGGAAACAGGTTTGTCCTGCACATTATTAAGAATAGACTGTAGTTCCTTCTTCACATAGGTTTCTTGTGATGCTGCTTTAGAGAGGCTCATTTTTCTAGTAGTTATTATTACCTGAATGTTTGACAGCAAAAAAAAAAAAAAAAAAAAATATATATATATATATATATATATATATACACACACACACACACACATATATATATATATATATATATAAATATATATATATATATATATATTTATATATATATATATATATATATATACATACAATACACACACGTTTCATCAAACAATCCCAAATGGTTTTGTTTATGATTTTTCACCTTTTTTGAATATTTTTTGATGAATTTAGTAATTAAATCCTGTCAAGTTTGTTTAAGAGAAGCAGAGCAAAAAATGTATGCTGCTATCTGCTTGCCATCTCTCCCATGCCCCCACCCCATTTCTCTTTCTTACTCATACGCACTGAGTTACCTTTTGTGTCAGCCTAAGCTTCCTGCCCCCCCCCCCCAAACACCCTGTGCAAATAATAATAACTGTGCCATATCTTTATGTTCTGTCTTTTGGATTCAGGGATACATAAGTTTTGTGTCTGATGCTCAAGGTGCATAGCTGATTGATTGTTTAGTACGGTTTACTATTAAAATGTTGAACGGCACTACGGCGACTGTACTATAGTCGAACACGGAAGTTCGAAAATAGTAATGTCGACGTCAAGAAAACAATCTAGGAATGGTTTTAACATGGGTCGAGGTAGGTGTTCAGTATTATTCAGAACTACAAACATCTCCCCTACCTCGACCTATGTTAAAACACAGTCCTAGATTGTTTTTTTGTCGTTGACATTACTATTTTCGAACTTCCGTGTTCGACTATAGTACAGTCAATGTAGTGCCGTTCGACATTTCAATAGTAAACCGTTTAGTACATATGTGTTTATGTTGCTGTTTTGCATATTGTAATGCCTTCTTATGGGTTCTTGTAATATGTACATGCCTCCCACACTCTTACAGTAGCAAAGCTGGACCAAGCCATAAATAAAAGAGGACAAAGGCTGAATTGAACTGAAGGTAGACTTTTTAAATATTTTGGTCTTACAAAGTTAGACAGTTGATAGAATCAAACAGTTTTTGCATCACTATTTTGAAAATTTTTCTGAAATATGAACTCTGAAACTGAAATGTGTGTCAATTTCTAACTTCTCTCTTTAATGGTTTGCAAGTACAAAAGTATGAGGCCAAAGTGAGGACATTCTGTGACCATCAATACTTTTGAGAGGTATGAATGTGTGAATCATTGATGCCCGAGGCCTATTACTTGAAAGAAGACACATGTATTCACATTAGTCACTGGTGTCACATGTTGAAGTCATTGCTGTAAGAAATCAACCACCATTTAGTTACTTACATTACCAAGTAACAATATGCAAGGATATGCCATTCATTTGCATTATTACACATTTTTTTAATATTCTGGTTCCAACACTTAACATACCTCTCAACTTGGAAACATCAAAAATCTGGATAAAGGCCCATGAAAAATAGGTACAAATATGTACATTGATTAACATAAAATTTGCATACATAACTGTGTAACCCCACCCAATCCAATGGAATTGTGGGATACCAACACGAAGCCTGAAGTCACTAAATAATAAATAATGGCAGTCGGCAGACATTTGAATTTTAGACTTCATATCCCTCAGAAAATGCATAATAATGCAAAACCTGTTATTCTGGCAACTATCTGAGCAATATTTAAAATCTGTCCCTATTTTTTTGGGCCTTTGTCCCACAATTATTCTTGGTTTGTCCAGATTTCTTGCTCTGAGAGATTGACAGGTATGCAGCAAACTGCATATTTAAAAGGAAGAATGCCTAATAATTTTGGTAAGACTCTGCATTGTAGTGTTAAAATTACCAGTCAGTTCCCTACTAATAGTCAATAGTTCTCCCATAAATCACATCGCTGGCAGACAAATAATAATAAGATAACCATGCACAGTCATCCCTACAAAGTGATGAAATCTATTGCAATCGTACTGCAATGCTTTCCCAGTGCAATTCCTATTAATTTTTTGGATTCTGTTTCTGCATACCAGCTTCATGATACATTAGGAAAAACATTTTTCCTAACAACCAACAGCCCACTGGGCAATGCAGTGCTAAGCTGCCTCTATTATAATCAACAAATAAGCATTTGCTTCTTAGTAGAGGGGACAAATCCCCTACATTCCTTTAACTTAAATGTACTAATTTTATGGTCACGCAAGAACATTACCAAAAGGGAGAAACCCCCAAATGAGAGAACACATTGGTTCTAAGCGATCGCTGACAAATGGCTTGGAGTCCTTTGATCCAAATCCCCAACATGCAACATCTCTCTCTACATCACAATTATAGGTATTCCTCAACATTATTTTATTGTATTGTCTACAAATAAATGCCGGCAGCACCACACAGTTGCTGCACAAAACAAATGTATTCCTAGGACTACATATAACTTCCCTGTGCAGGCAGTATAGCTTTTATCACTCCAGCATTCATTTTCTGGTCTCTGGCACAAAAGATTACCAGGACAGTTATTATGTAAAAGAAGTAACAGTCCCATCTGGAGTTTGATGTGCGGTGGCAAATATTTTTTTAAATAACTATGACTGTCCACTCGCCATTTGCCCAAGTCCAATTCCGTTAAGTATATTATCCTCAGGACAGGACTGGGCCAATTTTGAATGCAGGTTTAGGCCTGTATGGCTGCGCAGCTCCTCTGAATCTCTGATCTGTAACTGTCTCCTTCACTAGTCTTTGGTCTTAGTTAGGTCCAAGCACACAACTATCTATCTTGCACTATGCTGAAAAGAAAGCCAGTTGTGACAGGTTGAATACAATTTGTGCGACTTGCAATGCTAGTAACAAGAGGTCAGGATAAACCTTGGTTCACCTATCTTTCTCTCTAGGTTAAGAATTCCCAGGGTGACTTCTGTTTTTTGCAGTAATGGGAAAAGTGCACTCGCCACTCAAACATTTTTAAGAAATGCAGACAGGACAGCCTTAAACAGGGGACGCAAGGGGAAACCAAATCCCTGGCTCTTGTGTTTGGATGTGATGCTTTCTGTGCGAAATTCCAAATCCCCTGCAAGGCTGCAAACTGTAATGTACCAGCCACTTTAGAAATGCAGACAACATCAGCACTAGTTGATTTGCTTCTGTGGTAAATGAAATGCATGCAGATGAGAGGAGAGGACCTGCTTGCTGCAGATTTAAGTATAGGGATGAAAAAAAATCTGGGTGAAATCATGGAAATGAAGTTACTGTCTGCCTCATGCAATTCGCATTCTGAATAGCCTTCCTTGATTGTACTGCCACAGACTACAAATTAAAAAAGCACACAGATGGCCATAGGGACTGCTGCAACACAACTCAACTGTGTCAAATTTAAAATGCCCGCATGTTTCACGACTCGAGCCAGCACAAGTAGCATTCCCTCTCTTACAGCAGTCAGTCAGAGGTCACAACGCTGGCGTCAGTATTATTGGAAAAACTATAAATAAAAGAAAACAATCGTGATTTGAAGGGGCCACTTGGGAATTCGTGGCACCCCATTATTTTATCCTCAAAACCAGGAAATTCCAAGGAATTCGGAATGGTTGAGAGGTATGACACTTACCTTGTAAATCCGGCAGTTGCTACAATTTTAGTTCTGGGCTGACTCTGTCTGATGTTAGGAGTACACAACCATTACAAGGGTAGGAAAAGGTTGTGAGCATTGCCTAGCATCAATGTTACTGTATGTATGTGTGTAAGATGGGAAAGTTTTATCCACATAGGTGGTGAATGTGCTATGCATTGCCTTTTAGCCTATGCAATGGCATATTGAGCACTCCTACATCTGCCTACACACACAGCAGGTGCTGGCTCCCCCTCTGACTCCTAACCCATGTATGGCTGTGGTGACCTTGTCAGTGGTGGTGGGATGTGTGCCCCTTCCTCTTGTTGATCTTGCTGAAGCTGTTTTCTCAGGATAATGTTGTGAGGCATGGTACAGATGGCAAAGATTTCAGTACATGTATGTGGATTGTACCGTACGGCTCCCCTATATGTATCTAAACACCAGAACCACAACTTTAGCAGCCCAAACACATGGTCTATGATATTTCTTGTTTGAGTTTGTGCCTCATTATAACATTCTTCAGTTGGTGTGTGTGCATTTCTGATGGGCATCATCAGCCACGGTTCCACTACATAACCTGCATTCCCCAGTAAATGACCCTGTCGGATATCACCCTAGTAAACATCTCATACTGTTGGGAGTTGTGCCAGATACGTGAATCATGGTAACTGCCTGGGTTGCCAGCACATACATTCAAGATTATTCCTTAGCGTTACATACAACTTGGCAGTTAATGGAGTGGAAGCCCTTTCTATTTATGTATGCCCTTCCCTGTTCCCTGGGAGGTGCTTTGATTTCTATATATGTATAATCTATGGCACCAAGTACTTCAGGGTAGTGTGCTGCGGAGTAGAACTCCCGCATATTTGTGGCCCTGTCTTCAGGTGTATGGGGAAATATATGCAGCCACTGGTGTGTTGGAGCATATCATTCAGGAATTGATGGAGGATCTTGGATGATGATTCCTGTGACATCCCCAGCATGTCTCCTGTTTGTCTCTGAAAGGTTCCTGTAGCTAAAATTCTAAGTGTTACACATACCTTTGTCTCCACCAGTATTGGTTCCCCTTGGTTTGTCCATGGTCCGAGTTGAGGATGACAGAGGTTGCAGAGTTCCTGTAGTGTGTTTCTATTTACCCTGTAGCTCTCTACAATTTCCATCTCACATGGATTGTGCTAAGTTAAATGGGGTCTAAAAACTCTTCTCCTTCTTGGCCATGGTCTATTAGCAGCAGCAGCATAGATTTCAGCCTGCTGCACATACACATGAATTAAAGAGACAGCAGCTGCTAGCATTCTTTCTGTGTAGACTCCTTTCTGTGGCTGTATTCCAATAGGTTTTGGAATTCACAGGGGAAAACAGCACTGTGTCTACACAGTTGCTTTATAGCTTGGTGAATAGCTCCTCCATCTAGGATTAGTGGATTAGCATACAGTTCAGCTGCTAATGTTGTAATTATCATACCACAGTGTTCACCATGTTTGCACAGCTCTAAACACCATGTAGAGCTGCTTCCTGAATCTAAAATGGTGCACTATCATGTGTGCATTGTGGCGTGACACACACATGGTCTTAGCGGATCGTGTAGGCTTTACTGAATGCAGCTCATACTTTTAACAAATGACCACTGGTTGAATGAATACTATAAATGTACATGCTGTAAATAATATTATTTGCATTTATAACTGCAAATCATGTACAGCTGTATTGTCACTACTTTTTTACTGTACTATATACAATTCTGTGTATTCTTGGGTATAATTCTCTGTGTCTTGGTACTTGGGTTGTAGCCAGAAAGGGTCTGTCTTCTAGTCCACTTTTCTGTGTCATGGTCCTTGGGTTGTAGCCAGAAAAGGGTCTGTCTTCCAGTCCACTTACCCAATTATCAAACTGAAATAAATAAATATTGGAGATGCAGGGGAAAGACAAATGGGACACGCAATATCTTTTTGGACTGCTTCAGGTTAAATATTTTAAGAGAGAATTGCAGCTAGTAACTGGAAAGTTATGGCTGGACAGATTTGAAATAAAGCTCACTTTTTTCTTAGGTAATTCTGACAAGGGACTTGGCACAGTGCACCGCACTACTGAGGGTGATTCTTCTAGCAGCCAAAAAGGCCATCACAAGTAGATGGAAGCAACTGGATCCCCCAGTGATATGGGAGTTAAAGGCTACAATGAAAGGGATTCACAACTCTAAAGGGTTACTTTAAAAAGAAAGGGAGAAGAGTTTACATAAGAAGTTAGCCCTCTGGTTTGAAAGGTTAGAGAACAATAGCACTGACATATTATGGATAAAGTTAGTTAATATAAGTTAGTCTAAAAAAATTATAACCATTTGAAATGTTGGAACCCACTTCAATGAGTTCTAAAATACAAAGATGAATGGCCAAAAAAAATAGACTTGGACATGTCAAGTTCAATATGGCCACTTCTCAGGATATTCTTTTTGAGGTATGGTAATCTTGGTGTTAGTATATAGATTTGGGTGGAGGGGGTTGCCCCCACCCCAAATTGAGGGCACAAAGAGGCTTTCCCCCTGTAAAAAGCAACTTTAAAGGAGAAGAATGATGTCTGACATTTGCTCTTCTCCTGCATTTTCTGACTTTTTTGGGGGGTGTCGGCACTCAGCATTATGAGTGCTGACATTTCAATAGGGAGCCTATAAAAATCCTTTGGTAGTTATTAAGTAATCAGTATGTCTAGCCAATCATAATCACTGATAAGAGGGATGAGTTTTTGGTAAAAACTCTAGGAGTCTTTTTTTATGACAGAGATGAAGAAATATGCTATGTGGTAACGTACTGAACTTCAAGTTAATGTTTATCTGCTAGTTGTTTTGCAAAAGAGGAGTTGCTGCACCAGCCTTTACAAATATAGGAAAATCCGATGGTTACCTTCTAGTGTCATGGGAGCCAGTTGCATCTTGGTTTCTTCTGGGATAGGAGTCTTGCTGTGGTACCTTTTTTGAGCTATTCTGAATCCTAACGCAAGGTTCATATTGGTGGTAAATCAACTGTAACTTCCCAGTCAGCTAAAAGAGAACAAAGATCCTGGCCAGAATATATACCAGCAGGTTAAACTTCATTAAGAAGAAGCCTGGATACTGTTCATTGTAGTTCAGTCCTTTTACTGAAATTCATTAAGCAGATGAGCGCTTTTTGAGACAGTGTTACAATGAGTGCTTATTTATAATGAATACTAATGGGCGGGCATTTGAATTAACTCAATACCCTAGGGGTGCCTTAGTTATGGAAGGAAGCGAGGGGGTGTTTTTTGTTGTGGAGACCTGCCTTTGATTACTAACATTTTGGGTAATGAAATGAGTAATGCAAGGGGCCAGGTACTAACAATCATACCCTTTTTCTTAAAATAGTAATTAAAATAGTACATAGAAATCACCTAATCATGGGAATTCTGCTCAATACAGTATGTAAAAGTTAAGCATACTACTTTTGTTCAGAACTTATGGTCATATATAAAACTGTGTGTACATGAATCCCATATTTAAGGAGCATGCGTTCAACATAATACATAAATATGAATACATCACAATTAAACATTAAAATATAAAAATACAAAATTAAAAAGCATATTTAAACAATCAGTATGTTAAATCTTTTCTTGCTTCATTTTCTTATGTCTTTTCTTTTATTTGTAATGACTATTTGTGTTGGTTATTCAAATAGCTAATAGAATCATTAAGTTAACCTTAAAACAGAACTTAATGTCAACAGCCACATATTAATAGTATTTTATATATATTATATAATATATGCATATATATGTATATCTATATATATATATATATATATATATATATATATATATATATATATATATCTATAGATTAGATATATAGATATATTATATTATGATAATAACTTGACATTACTCATTTCAGCACCCAAAAGGTTAATAATTAAGGGCAGGCCTCCACACCCAAAGACATCCCCTCAGCTCCTCCCATAACTAAGGCATGCCTAGGGAGATGAGCTAATTTAAATACCTGCATATTAGCATTCATTATAAATAAGCACTGATTGTAACACTGTCTCAAAAAGCACTTATCTGCCTAATGAATTCCAGTAAAAGGACTGAACTACAATGCACCATTTCTAGGCTCCTTCTTAATGAAGTTTAACCCGCTGATATATATATATATATATTTTAGCCAGAATCTTTGTTCTGTTTTGGCTAACTGGGAAGTTACAATTGATTTACCACCAACATGAACCCTGCATCATGATCCAGAATAGCTCAAAAAAAGGTACCACAGAGTGGTTCCTATCCCATAAGAAACCAGGATGCGACTGACTCACATAACACTATAAGGTAACCAGAGGATATTTCTTTACTTTGTTTTCTGACTCCTTCGCCTGCAGGCGGGGTAGTTTCAAGCATGTCACTTATCACCAAATTCAGGAAAGCTAGGTTATCCGACAGCCTTTACAAGTATGGTTTAATAAACAATTTGTTTCATTTTAAGTATAACTGTAACACGTTAATGTGTTTTTCAATATTGGCTTTTGAGCTCTTCTCATTTGTTTTTCTCAAAGTTGTAAATAAAGATGTTTTTGCTAGCAAAAAAAAAAAGAAACAAAGAAAATAAAATGATTCCAGCCAGTCAGAATTTAGATCATTGCTGACAATCTATCAATAACTTAAGTCACTCAGAATATAGCTAATTATTTATAGTTTTTACTCTAGTTCCATGGTTCATGTAGTTCACTGCCAGAACCATACCTAGGGTGGGGGAAAGGGGTGGCTGCCCCAGGCACAAGCTGTCAGAGGATCGTCAGCGCAGAACTGGAATTCCGTCATTTCAGTCAGTACTGAAGTTCAGTACTAATGCAATGCTGCTAGTCATTCATTTAAGACATTTAAACACATGCACGTATGCATGGATATTTAAAGAGAATAGATTTTTTTTTTTGTGAGAATCCCAGGACGATCGATCAACCTGTCTACTGCTCTAGAAATTGCTTGCATCTCCAGTACAATCCATAGCTTTCCAATAGTGCCTACTCCTGCATACCAACCTAACAAGACCCCATCGCAAAGAGGCAAAAGTTTCTCATACTCAAATTTTCTCTCTCTCTCAAAACAGGCCTCAGCCTATGTGTCAGTGCAAGACTCTCTCTCTCTTGATTCTGGTTCCCCCATTTCACTAAAAGGGGTGTGGTTTCCTCCACTCATGGCAGGTGAGATGGTTTCCAGATCAGCCCCAAGACTGCAAATCTACCTATGCAAACATTTCCAAGCTAAAATCTTAATGGACTCTGTTGCATACTTGGGCCATACATATGCCCATCCATTGTTCCTTTCTAAATTTATTTTCCAGTTTCCCTTCCTAAATCTTTTCTAGTCTCCTCTGATTGATTCTTATAGTTATTGTGTTATATTTTGTATGCACTGTGACAGTCCCTACTCTGGGCTAGTAATCAAGGAGCCTCAGTCCTCACCACTGACACTGGTGAGGGATGGCCATTAATGGCAAAAATGGATACCTACAGTATTTTCAGATGCAGCTCTCTCCACCAAGCACAATTTCCCTTAAGAGCACACAGGAAGCAACTCAAGATATGAGACTTGACTCTCTGTCTCACTTCAGGCCCAAACAAAACTCAACACTGACCACTTTGGAGCTCTGTGTCCCTGTTCCAAGTAGCTGACACACACACACACTTGGATATCTGATCTTCACACACACACACACACACACACACACACACACACACACACACACACACACACACACACACACACACACACACACACACATGGGAAAGGCTGGCACAGATTTACCAGCTGTGTTCCTTCTGCCCAGACTATAAGGTAATTACGCTGCCAGTTGGGTACTCTAAGGCTCTTACATGGGTACCCAATTATACTGAATAAAATTAATACAAATATAAACGGTAGAGTTTGACCAATGCAGCAAGGCTTTCAGGAGCGACCACAGTGTCACTAAAATAGGCATAGGTACTCTCAAGATGTTAAAAGTATTCTCTAAAAGACCAGCCAGAATGAAAGGTCTAGAAATATCTAATAATAAATATATATAAATACTGAATATCTAGTAACAATAAACACCAGAGTTTCAATCACAGGAGATATAAAAGAATAACACAGTTGGATAGATGCAGATAGATGCAGAAAAATAATCTCACTATATTCTCCTGACTGACTAAAACATTACTGTTCCCTAGTTATGTTACTTACTACAGTACGGGAAGATTATGAGTTGAGTTGCTTACTACAGCAAGGCAAGATGAGGTGTGAGGTTGTGTGAGATATCTGTGAAAGATCTTTCCTGTCAGGTTCCAGAAGACAAAATGCTGCTGAGAGAGTTCCATCATATCTGTCACTAATATCTAAAGAATCATTTCAGTGCTAATTATACAATTACATCACATCTGGTCACCTGACTCTAGTAAAATACACATCCAGAGCCCCGCCAAGATCTGCTGCAGCATCCGAAAACTATAAATCAATTTCAAAAACTTCCACCCTTCCAGGGTATCAATTAGTTCACCCCTAAGGACAATACAGTAAGATTCATAGTCCTGCTTTTCCCAAACGTTTTGTCTCTGGCTGCAATCAGACATGTAAGATAAAATCTTTATGGCCTAAACCAACCCATTTAATTTTCAACCTACTTTTCAAAATTAGCTGGACTGAGATTAACCTCTTCTCTTCCAGAATTCTCTGTTAAAACATATACATTTAATCAGTTATAATAATAATACTATCTGACATACATATATATTTCTTTTCTGTCTAGCATGACCCACTGTTGATGCATTTTTAACACAAGCAACTTTACAAATACATTTTCAACACAAGCATCTGTACAAATCAGTGTGAAGGTCAAATGACAAAATTCTTTACAAAACTCCAGCTAGCTATGCTGGCATATGTTACACATGCACTGCCCTATTCTCCCTGCTGCAGATGGCACTATCTCATATCATCACATCTCTCCCCCCTTTCAAGACTCAAGCCAGTTTTTCAAGTGAACCTGGAAAAATGTTGTTTGAGAGAAATGGGCCTGTCTGGGAACACATTAACCTATACCCTGTCTTATCAGCCCATCTGCATTGGCACTGTTGACCCTGCAATGGTACTGCACTGTAAAGTCATATGCCTGCAACCCACGTCTCCATCTTAATAACTTGACATTTTGATGGCTGGCAAGATGTAGCCATGTTAAGGGATTGTGGTCTATAACCACAGTGAATTTCCTTCTATACAGATAGAGCTGAACTATGTGCAGTGCCCATACTATGGCTGGACATTCTTTTTCTACAGCTGCATAACATTCCTCCCTGGATTGGAGTCTATGGCTGAGATATACAACTGGGTGCTCTTCTCTCTCTGAGGAAACCTGACTGAGTACAGCCCCCACGCTATGGTCTGAAGCATCCACCTGCACAACAAATTCTTTGCTGTAATCTGGACTGAAGAAAACGGGGGGGGGGGGTCCTCCAAAAGCATCTTTACACTTTTGGAATGCCTGCTCGTAGGCTGGGGTCCACACTACCTTATCAGGTCTGTTTTTCCTCATTACATTTGTGAGTGGACCAGCTATTGTATTATAATTGGGAAAAAAACTTTCTATAGTACCCTGCTGTCCCTAAGAATGCCCTCACCTGCTTTTTCGCAACAGGGGCAGGCCAAACCTGAATAGCTTCCACTTTGGCAGGTTCCGGCCTGATCTTATCACTCCCCACTCGATGTCCCAGGTAGGAGACTTCTACCATACCCACCTGACACTTACTGATCTTAAAGGTCCACCCTGACCTTTGCAGTCTTCCCAGTACCTCCCTGACATGCTGAGGGTGCTCTTGCCAGGAATGGCTGTAGATAGCTATGTCGTCCAGGTAAGCAAGGGCATAATCTCCTGCTAGGATACAATCTACCAGCCTCTAGAAGGTTGCTGGGGCATCTTCCTGAACTCATATCATCCAAAAGTAGTCACAAAGGCTGAACTATCTCTAGAAGTGGCAGTCAACGGCACCTGCCTTGATTGCTCTGAGATCTAGAGTCTGTATCACAGGAACAATGCTATGATATTGATTCTGGTACAGGAAGAAGTTGTCTACAATTTTCCTGTACTCCATACCCTCAGACTCTATGAAGTAGGATCCTTGGTCAGTACATATACCTCTTACTTGACCAATGCGGTCGAAACCGTTTGCATCCTCAATGTCTCTCCTTCTTTCAATGGCTGAAGAAATCTACTTGATTTATCATAGCTGGACTTCTGGAAAGAACGCTTTCTGAATAATTGGGCTCTAATTGTGTTGTTGTTCTTAGCTTTAGCCCTCAATAAACTGGAACAAACAGGCAGTGTTGTTCTGGTTTGCTTGGATAGAAGTCTCTGAGCAGGCGAGCCAAGTATAACGTCACAGGGTATGTTTCTGATATTGAGTAAATTCAAAAAGACATTGGTATTATCATGCTTTGACTTCTCAAGTAATTGCTTTGCACTCTGTACTGCACATATAGCTAGTCCATTTGACTGTTGATAATCTGGACTGCTAGTAACATGTACAAAGTCCCATTCTCTTGCAAATTTCTGAAACAACTGACAAGCAAATTGAGTGCCATTGTCAGAAACAACTTTATGTGGACTACCACAGACTGGGAAATGATGGTTCAACTTAGTGCTAACAGCAGTGGATGCTAGATTAAGTAGTAAATCAATCTCAAACCAGTTTGAACCAGTTCGAATAACAGTGTACCAACACTAAGTAATGCTGATTGTTCCACTTGAATATGGTCAGTGGCTACTGTTGACCAAGGTAGTTCAGTAACTTGACTCAGCTGAAGTGGTTCTTTTTGCAAATGCAGTTTAGTACTATTGCATACTGGACAAGAAGAAAGTACTCTACCTTTTACTAGAGAAGGCCAAGATACAAGTCCTCTCGCCCTTCTTTTGGTAGATTCGGAACTGGGGTGACTATGATGCAAAATCTAGAGATATTCACATTGTAAGGACGCAGAGACAACAATTTTAGCACCTTTGAAAATAATGCCATCTTCCATCAACATCTCATCTCTGTAAGGAAACTAGGTTTGCACTTCAGGTAGTATAGTACATTGCTTTGACGGCCATCCAACATTAATGTAATGGTTGAGCTTTTGCAAAATTAGATCAGTCTTTGTATGATCTCTCAGCTCATCAAGTCTCGTGGTAGAAAAATTACGCACTTCCATAACGTCAAAGTCAAACTTTTCTGCATGAAGCTGTTCCATTGCATTTCTGTGCGATCTGGATAAGGTATCAGCCAGATAAAGAAGTTTGCCTTTTGTATAGACCATTTTGAAGTTGTACTTTTGCTATTTGAGCATCATTCTTTCCAATCTCGCTGGAGCTGAATGCATAGGCTTTAGAATAGTAACTAGAGGTTGGTGATCAGTTTCAATCTGAAAAGCACGACCATAGATATAATCATGAAACTTGGAACATGCAACTACTACTGCCAAAAGTTCTTTCTCAATTTGAGCATATTGCATTTCAGTTTGGGTAAGGGTTCTATGTGCACAGGCTACTGGTCTGCCTTGTTGAAGAATAACTGCGCCAAGATCAAATTTTGAAGCATACAGGAGAGAGTTACTGGTTTATTGACATCATAGTAACTTAATGTAGGGGGGGTGGCAATTTTCTGCCCAGGGTCTTCAAATGCTCTCTGGTGTTGTTCCAACCAAGACCATGCAACATTTTTGAGGAACAGCACTCTCAAAGGTGCTGTCAACTCACTGATGTCTGGTATAAACTTGCCTAAATAGCTGACCATACCAAGAAAATGTAGAGCTTGAATGTTATCTGGTGCTGGCATCTTAAGAATGGCTGCTTGTTTGTTCAGGTCTGGTTGCAAGCCAGTGCTAGTAAATAAATGACCTACATATGTAACTTCAGGTAGTCTGAATTTGCACTTCAGAGGACTGAGCTTTAAGTTCACTTCACATGCTCTATGTGGAATTTTCTTAAGGTTTCTGTCATGTTCTGCTTCACCACTGCCTCCAACCAATAAATCATCTACTATTACGGCCCAATGATAACCTTAAAAAATTCTTCATTTGCAGAATTTATTCCAAATGGCATCCTGAAGAATCTATATCTGCCATACAGGGTACTGAAAGTAGTCAGTAATGAGGATTTGGGATGAAACATCACTTGCCAAAATGAACTTTTTGTATCTAAGACAGAAAAAGCAGTAGCAATTGGTATTAGGGCTGCAACTTCCTCAACTGTACGCATTGGATGATGTGGTCTCTTTAATGCTTTGTTCAAATCTCTTGGATCAATACATATTCTGATTTTGCTGCTACCATGGACGACACCCATTCAGTTGGTTCTGTAACTGGACAAATTACATCTTGCTCCACCATTTTATCCAACTGAGCTTTGACTTTATTCTGCATAGCTACTGGAACTGTTCTTGCTGGTCTAACCACTGGACTGACCTCTGGGTCTAACTTCACAGAATAACTGGAAGTTTGCCCAACTTGTCATCGAAAACATCAGCATACTCTGAGAAAACAGCTTCAGTAAAACTGGAACTAGGATATGTGCTTATATGATTAATTTCTTTGGTGAAAGAAAGCAAATTCATTCTCAAACTGTCTCTGAGACCCAATAATGACTGCACAGGTCTTCGGACTACATAGAATAACAAGCTGTAACAGTTCCTAAATAACATGTAAGCACTACTGAGGATTCAGTTTGAATTTCTTCATTTCCATAAGCAACATGTTTCACACTACTAGCCACACTGAGTTGTTCATTAGTTCTCACCTTAGCAAATGTGTCTGTTGACATAACATTATACTTGAACCAGTGTCTACTTTAAGCTTGGTGGTTTTACCACTGATCTGTACAGTACAAAACACTTCATTCTTTGCCAATAAATTCACTGCATCAACCTTTTCACCAATTACTGACACACCATTTACGTAGAAAGTAGAATTGCAGCTCTCTATATGATCAACTTGCTTTTTTGAGTGACCTTTCTTTACAACTGTGCGAGGTTTACTTTATTTATAAAACTTTTGAAAATGATTCCATTTTTTTATACTTGTGACATTGCTGACCAAATGCTAAGCACCTTTCTGTTTTAGACTCATGACTGGCACCACAACTGTGACAGTTAACAATAAAGCTGGATTTGGGTTTTGCTGACTCACCCTTGTACTGCATTGAGCATGTCCTTTTCTTAGAACTTGGTGGAAAACTATGGGTTTTACCTGGGGAGCCTGCAGGGATAGCAGGTGCCATGTGTTTAGGTCTGCTTCTGCTTGCCATGTGTTGCATGCTGTCTACATTTGCTATGGAGCCTGCTGAAACCATGTTCATCACTTGCAAGCATACTTGTGTGCCTCTCTGCAGCTTCATGGATTTGACAAACCTCACTAGCTTTGCTCAGCGCTAAATCACTGTAACAAAGCAAAAGCTTTCTCACCTGTAGCACTATTAATACCAGACACAAGCCTGTCCTTTATCAGCTCATCTTTTAAATCACCAAACTGACACGTTTTAGCTTTGTTCCTCAGGTCAGTTATATAAGCTGCAAAAGTTTCCCTGGTTTTTGATCTCTTGTGTAAAACAAGTGCCTCTCTAATGTAATATTTGTCTGGGGATTATGCATTGACCTGAATTTGCACTTCAAAGACTTGGGGTCTTCTCTTGAGTCAGCCTGTACAGCAATATGATGGTTTTCACCTTCTCCCTCATATACTGCTGGTGCGTACACAAATGAATGCTTTCTTTCAATGGCCTCAGACCCAGCTAGGCTTAGCAAAATGAATGCCCTGGTGCATGCATCTTTATCAGAATAAGCTGCTTGTATAAAAATATCATATGCTTGCTCAAATATTCTCCAGTTCTCTGGAATACTCTGGTCAAACACCAAGAGTGACAGTTTTCAAAATCCATCTGTCATATTAACACATACCAATGAAGGCTTTTGCAACTACGCACGAACACACATACATATACAAATGCCAGAAATGCATGCCAGTATTTGTAACCATGTCGAACAGCACAACAAGCCTCCGAATAACTGAACTTTGCAAAATAAGTCTCTCGGGCACTGTAATACTCTTGAAATTACTGTACTGTAGGAAATCATCTCTTATTAGTGTAAGAAACATTTCAAATAACTGCACTGTGCAAATAAACTGGGTAGAAGCTCAGTGTAAGAAACATTTCAAAGTAATTGTACTTTGCGGATAAACAATACACAGCACACTAAAACTTTCCAAAAATGGCTGTGCTTTGCTACACAACTCTTTACAGTGTAAGAAACACTCTGTAATGGTGACACTTTGTGAATAGACATACCCAGCACAAGAAACTTTTCAAAATGGCTGTATTTTGACTGTACTTCATGAAATAAATGCACTTTGCACACAAATACAAATTTCAGAATAAATGCACAGTAATAAACACACACTTTAAGCACTTTCACACACTTTGAGATACTTTGAATAACTCTAGTTATGCCCTGAATACAATGCGAAATAGTAGTTATGCCAAACTCAGTACTTTGCCAAAAAACATGCAGTCGTCTTGCTTTATTTATGCTTAATGTGCCCTTTTTGCCCTTATTATATTTGTTTTTGCTTGTTTAATCTTTTTTCGTGCACATTATACTTTTCTTGTGCTTGTTTTACTCTAAACATGCCAGTTTTGCTTTAAACATGCTCATTTTGCAATTCCGAGGTAATTCAGAACCCCTTATGTGCTTTTCTGATGCTCGTTTTATCAAATGTCTTAATTTTAATAATTTTGTTTAATTATTGAACCTTTTGTGCCTCTCGCTTGTTTAAATATGTGGTTTGTGCCCTTGTAATGCTCTGTTTTATCTTTTTTTACAAATTAATGGAAAATCACAGCAGGAAGACCAAAAGAGAACGCCAGCAAACTGTACACAGTAAAAAATGAACGCAGTTTTATTTTTTACGAAAAAGCGTTTTCGCTACAGACAACAATGCAGCTTCTTCAGATAAAATTCAAAGAAGAACTCCACAAATTTAAATACACACAAAACAGGAAATAGTAATTTTACGTCACTAAGGCAATCATACAACCTGTCATCATATTATTCATTATACACCCTCCTCCACAAATATACGCTAGGCTGATTCAGCCCATAAAACTAAGAGCAATTACATAACAGTAAAGTCAGCATTAAAAATCACTCAAGGCATGAAGATAAAAATCTCTAATTATAAAAATAAACTGAAAATTAAAAATGAATATAATATAGTAAATGCAAAACTACCTCAAGTAACTACGTAGTTTTAGAACTGCATTAATATTGCAGTTTTCATTGAGTCCCAGAGCTTTAAAGGCATTCAAGGAAAGTTGCCATTCAAGCTCACGGGTCTCTAGCATCAGTGACAATGGCCCACCTCTAATGCTTCCTTGTAAGTGGTCAATACCCATAAAGCAGAAAGCATGTCCTGGATTCTTATCAACATGCTTAGCTAAAGCGTTATCACCTTTATTTTTCTTTATGGCATACATGTGTTGATAAATACGCTCTCTGAGCTTGCGGTCCGTCTTTCCAATATAGAAGCCAGGACAGCAAACGCAGAATGCAGCATAAACCACAGAACAAGTTTGACAGTTAATCTTATGATTAATATGGAATTTCCTATTCCCAATGGTAAAAGAACTCCCAGGTCTGATGTACTTACAATAATTACAAGAGCCACACTTAAATGTCCCTTTTTGTCTACAAAAAGAAGAATCAAGACCTTTTCTTTGTAACAATTCTTTGAGGTTACTGTCCCTTTTAAATACTACGAAAGGAGACGAACCCAATTTTTCTACCAGATCAGCCGAACTAGAAATAAAATGCCAGTTCTTTTTAATAATAGACATTATGGCCATAGCATTCACATTGAATGTAATAATGAAGCTAAGGTTAAACTGTTTGTCACCTTGGGTATGATTCAGGTTTTGAACTTCTGTTGAAGGAATATTATCAATAGGAGATGATACATCCTGAATATCGACCCTAGGAAGGGGAGACTGGTCTAAAAGGGGCTTAAAATAGCCCTCGGACCTTTTCAAACTAACTTCATTAAATAACTCCTCAAACAATTGAGTAGGATACCCACGATTACAAAACATATCCTTCAAAAGAGAGCATTCAGTAAGGAAGTTAGGTAAAGTGCTGCACATTCTTACAGCTCGGACCAGCTGACCCTTCATAATAGCCCTTTTCTGTCTAAAAGGATGTGAACTGGAGAAATGCAAAAATGAGTTGCAATAGGTCGGCTTTCTGTAAATAGAAGATGTTAATACATCGAGCCCTTTGACCAACTTAACGTCAAGGTAATCTATCTCCTTTGTAGAAAAATTAGAAGTAAACTTCAAAAAGGTGGTAGTTTGATTAATAGTGTTAACGAAGACATCCGCACTACCAGTATCACCCTTAAAAAGGATGAAGATATCATCCAAGAATCTGGTATAAAAGGTGATATACTTCATCAACTCAAGATTACAAAAAAGGAAATGTTTCTCCCAAAAGGCGACAAAAAGATTCGCCACACTAGCGCCACAGGGTGAGCCCATGGCCACACCCTGTTTTTGCAAGTAGATCTCCTTGTCAAAGATGAAAAAATTAGATGTAAGGACAATTTCCAACAACTCGGTGACCAAGTTAATTTCTAACTTTGGTGCTCCCAATTCAGACAACAACATCCCAATCCATTCCACTGCTTCTATATGTGGAATGGAGGTGTACAGATCGACTACGTCAATAGTTAAAAAATTATTACGACCATCAAAGGGGATTTTGTTAATGTTGCTTAGGAATGTCCATGAGTCCTTACAGATACTTGGGATCTGTCTAATGTATTTCGACAGGATACTATCTATAAATCTTGAGCACGGATGGGTCATGGATGAACGACCATCGACCAAGGCTCTCATGGGAGGGTTTGAGGCATCCTTATGGATCTTAGGGATGCCGAACATGACAGGGATTTTTGCTGGGAAGATGTCAATGAAATTATATATATCAATATCAATCTTTTCACCCAAATATAAATCCCTGTAATACCCTCTAATTCGACCATGAGTAACATTAACCTCATTCAAAGAGGCCTCACCATAAGCTGGGCTGTTTAAGATAAGGAGCATTCTTTCCTTATAATCAAGCTCATCCAAAATCACTAAACCCCCTCCTTTATCCGGTTTAATGACACGGATTGGTAATTCACTCAGATGGCGAAGCCCTGCTGCTTGCTCCTTGGTAATATTGAACTTAGAAAAATCAGTTTTACCCTGTGTTGATGAAAACAAGTGCCTAATGTCAACCTCACACATACTCTCAAACAATTGTAAGTTGCCATGCAAGGGTGGATTAAATAAACTAGGCATTTTAAGACCAAGCAATGCGTTAGTGACATGGTCACCAAAAAACACCTTTAAGTTCAGCTTACGGGTGAAAATTTTCAAGTCAATAATAGCCTTAGCCAGGTTACCAGTAGAAGATGGAACAAAAGTGTAGCCAAATGCTAGCAAGTCCACTAGATCTGGCTCAATGTCAACCATGGAGAAGTTATAAATCTTAAAGTCACCCTTGAGATTAGTAATGATCCTAGGACCATCAGGGACTGGGCAATCAATAGGCCTAAGGATGGAGGTTAATGGTACCTGTTCGTCTTCTTCGCCAAATTTGCCTTGTTGCTCCGTGTCCCTAAAAAAACCCCTCCATTATTGTAGGGGTGGCCACCCTTTTTGTCATGACCATTCTTCCAATTTTGGTTGACCGTACCTTTATTTTTCTTCCTCACCACTGGATTAAAGCTACCCTCCGGTTCTATCAGGGGGTCAGGCCCAAGTTCATCACCTCCACATTCCCTAGAAGGAACCGGCTCATTCACAGTAAGTTGCCCTTGGTCCAAAACCCTAATTTCCAAATTAGGGTAAGCTTTCTTTTGTTGGTAGGCAAGTCTGTCTCTGATAAGCTTTTTATTTTTATTAGCCCTTAGTTTCTCCAAAAGAGCATCTATGCTAACAAAAATACGATTATAATCGTATTTAAACTGCAAGAAATCAATGTCAACTTTAATAGCTGAATCCAATGTATTAATTTCTTCAATTAGATTACAAATGTGTAATGAGTAATGCTTAATGATAAGCTGTAAAAGTTGTGCCCCCTGTTCCTGGAACAAGTTTTTAAGGTCTGTATAAAAAGGAAGGTCATACAAAAGACCCGAAGGTGAAAAACTGTTCCTTAGACCTTTAGGGATTAAATGCTCGTTTAAACATTGCTGGAAATAAGCCGACTCAAGTTGTAGCTTTTTTAGTTTAACCAACTTTGAATCAAGTACTTTAAGTCTATCAGTTAAACTGTCGGCTTGAACGCCATTATTGTTAGGTTCAGTTACAAGACCATCATTACTAGGTAGAAAAGAGAAAGCACCTGTATTGCCCATCCATTCGGACAAGGAAAAGGGTGATACTGGTACAAGGGTGATACTGGTAGCGCGGATGTCTTTGTTAATACTATTAATCAAACTACCACCTTTTTGAAGTTTACTTCTAATTTTTCTACAAAGGAGATAGATTACCTTGATGTTAAGTTGGTCAAGGGGCTTGATGTATTAACATCTTCTATTTACAGAAAGCCGACCTATTGCAACTCATTTTTGCATTTCTCCAGTTCACATCCCTTTAGACAGAAAAGGGCTATTATGAAGGGTCAGCTGGTCCGAGCTGTAAGAATGTGTAGCACTTTACCTAACTTCCTTACTGAATGCTCTCTTTTGAAGGATATGTTTTGTAATCGTGGGTATCCTACTCAATTGTTTGAGGAGTTATTTAATGAAGTTAGTTTGAAAAGGTCCGAGGGCTATTTTAAGCCCCTTTTAGACCAGTCTCCCCTTCCTAGGGTCGATATTCAGGATGTATCATCTCCTATTGATAATATTCCTTCAACAGAAGTTCAAAACCTGAATCATACCCAAGGTGACAAACAGTTTAACCTTAGCTTCATTATTACATTCAATGTGAATGCTATGGCCATAATGTCTATTATTAAAAAGAACTGGCATTTTATTTCTAGTTCGGCTGATCTGGTAGAAAAATTGGGTTCGTCTCCTTTCGTAGTATTTAAAAGGGACAGTAACCTCAAAGAATTGTTACAAAGAAAAGGTCTTGATTCTTCTTTTGTAGACAAAAGGGACATTTAAGTGTGGCTCTTGTAATTATTGTAAGTACATCAGACCTGGGAGTTCTTTTACCATTGGGAATAGGAAATTCCATATTAATCATAAGATTAATTGTCAAACTTGTTCTGTGGTTTATGCTGCATTCTGCGTTTGCTGTCCTGGCTTCTATATTGGAAAGACGGACCGCAAGCTCAGAGAGCGTATTTATCAACACATGTATGCCATAAAGAAAAATAAAGGTGATAACGCTTTAGCTAAGCATGTTGATAAGAATCCAGGACATGCTTTCTGCTTTATGGGTATTGACCACTTACAAGGAAGCATTAGAGGTGGGCCATTGTCACTGATGCTAGAGACCCGTGAGCTTGAATGGCAACTTTCCTTGAATGCCTTTAAAGCTCCGGGACTCAATGAAAACTGCAATATTAATGCAGTTCTAAAACTACGTAGTTACTTGAGGTAGTTTTTGCATTTACTATATTATATTCATTTTTTAATTTTCAGTTTATTTTTATAATTAGAGATTTTTATCTTCATGCCTTGAGTGATTTTTAATGCTGACTTTACTGTTATGTAATTGCTCTTAGTTTTATGGGCTGAATCAGCCTAGCGTATATTTGTGGAGGAGGGTGTATAATGAATAATATGATGACAGGTTGTATGATTGCCTTAGTGACGTAAAATTACTATTTCCTGTTTTGTGTGTATTTAAATTTGTGGAGTTCTTCTTTGAATTTTATCTGAAGAAGCTGCATTGTTGTCTGTAGCGAAAACGCTTTTTCGTAAAAAATAAAACTGCGTTCATTTTTTACTGTGTACAGTTTGCTGGCGTTCTCTTTTGGTCTTCCTGCTGTGATTTTCCATTGGTTTTTTATTCGTGTTGTGGTTTACCCTTTTTTTACAAATTAAATAATTTGTGCAAGTTTTCATTACCTTTAGTTTTTTTCCATGCTTGTTTCACTTAGTTTATCTTAACTGTTAACTCTGCACTGCATAGCTCTGAAAATCAGCCTCTGGAATCCCAGTTCTGACACCATGTCGCTTGTCTAGTCAGGATAAAATAGACGAGTCTTTGTGCGTTCTGTTCAAGCAGCTTTATTATGTACAAACACATCAGGATTGAGACTTAATAACTTTAACTTAGATAAACTTATAAACAAACTAGCTATTACACTCATACATGCTCACCCTTTGGCTGAACTCTCACAATGGCACAAAAGGTAGCATGTGCTTGCTATTTATATGCACATCCTGACCTTGAAATGCTTCTTAAAGGTACAATACACACACACTATTCTACAACTAGTTAAGTTACTTACTACAGCAAGGGGAGATGATGAGTTGAGTTGCTTACTACAACAAGGCAAGATGAGGTGTGAGGTTTTGTGAGATATCTGTGAGCGATCTTTCCACTCGGGTTCCAGAGGACAAAGTCCTGCTGTGAGAGTTCTGCCACATCTTTCACTAATATCTAAAGAATCATTTCAGTGCTGATTATAGAATGACATTGCATCTGGTCACCTGACTCTGGTACACTACACACCCAGAGCCCCACCAAGATCTGTTGCAGCATCTGAAAGATGTAAAACAATTTCAAAAACGTCCACTCTTTCAGGGTAGCAATTAGTTCACCCCTAAGGACAATACAGTATGATTCCTGGTTTTCCCAGATATTTTTGTCTCTGACTGCAATCAGAACTGTAAGATAAAATCTTTATGGCCTAAACCAACCCATTTAATTTTCAACCTATTTTTCAAAATTAGTTGGGCTGAAATGAACCTCTTCTCTTCCAGAATTTTCTGTTAAAACATATACATTTAATCAGTTATAATAATACTGACTGACATGCATGTATATCTCTTTTCTCTCCAGCAAGACCCACTGTTGATGCATTTTTAGCACAAGCAACTTTACAAATTCATTTTTAACACAAGCATCTGTACAAATCAGCGTGATAGTCAAATGACATAAATTCTTTACAAAACTCCAGATAGCTGTGCTGGTATATGTTACACATGCACTGCCCTGCTCTCCATGGAACACATGGCACTACCTCGTATCATCACATGCTCTAATTATTCCTTTTTCAACAGCAGCTTTTGTTCTAGATTTGACTAAAAGCTCTTCAAGAGCAGGTCTTTTGGTTAGGACTGCCTTATTTCTTTCTTTCTGTTGCCTATACTCTGATATCAAGCCATATTAGGGAAGGTAGTCTCTAATCTGCAGTTCAAGCTTCTTCTTGGCCTCACCCCATTCTATTATCTTTACCTCTCTTGTTGTTTGCTCCCAATACCTTGGATCATTTGCCAGTTTTCTCCAGTATATTTCAGCCCTCTCTTCATGATTTGCTGTAACCCTATTGCAATTATCACTATTGACAAAATCTCCTTTCATCATTCCTGTGCTGACTTAGTTCTTAGAATATTTTCTGCAGCTTCATGGATACAATATTATGTATGGCTGTTATTAGTTTCCTTATGGGTCTGCACGAAAAATCCCATTCTCTGCTTACTTCTTGAACTCCTCCTGTATCATTATCTTCCCTTTCCACATTGAAATATAGCCTTCTGCTTGTTTTATGTATACAAACTTTAACTGCATAGCTCTAAAATATATCCTTAAATCAGGCAGTCCTAAACCACCTTGTTCTATCATGAAGATCAACTTATGCCACTTAACTCTTGCCCTCTTTCCCTCAGAGATATATTCCTTCAACTCCTTATTAACTATTGTCCACAACTTCTCCTCTAATTGATATAAAATATGTTTAACCTGTATATAAAACTCAAAAGACTAAAATATTTCCAGTGCTTGTATCTTACTATCCATATCTATAAACAAAGGGCTCCCAGTTTCTCCTATTTTGTATTATTTTATGTTTAGTCTCTTTCCACATATCATTGGCTGCCATAGCAGAAGCCTTTTAATCCATACTCTTAAATCCTTTATTTTACGGTATCCCCATAAATAAGAATATTGCTTAACCAATTTGTGTGTAGGTACATAATTGCAGCTATAGTCTTTGTTTTATCTTTATTAAAGTAAAATCAAAATAATTTAAAATAAAAAATGACTCAAGTTACTCAAAATATAGTTCCTTTATTACTGATTTTCACTCAACAATTCAGTCACTCAGAATATAGTCCATTGCTTACAGTTTTTCCACAATTCAAGCCAATCAGAATAATATAGTCCCTTGTTTCATTCTAATACAGCAGTCCTACAGTTTTTGTGGCTTCTTTATAGGGTACTGCTTCTATCTGTATTGCAATACAAAGCTTTCCAAGAGTCCCTATTCCTGATTTCCAAGATCCCCTCCCAGGGAGGTAAAACTATCTGATATTCAGGGTCTCTGTCTGCCTCTCAATTTGTCTCTCTCTCAACAGGTCACAGCAGGTGTCTTCCACAAGTCTCTCTCAGTAATTCTGTCAGCCCAATTTCAGTAAAAGGGGGATAAGTCTTCCTCCATGTGGAAGTGTAGAAGACTATCCAAAGACTGCAGCACTCCAGCATAAACTGGGGTGATATACAAGACTGGCCAGCCCGATTCCACCTTGGCAAACCCACAACTTCAATGGCAGAGGGTTATTCATCCTCAGGGTAGTACTCCAGTTCAAACAGTATTTCATAACATGGGGCTATAAACAGGCATATGTCATGCACAATCCTTTCTTTCACAGCCATTTCTCTCCAGGCCAGTAAGTTGGTCAGTGTTTCTCTTGGTAAAGCTTGGATACTGACTTGGGTTTTGGTTCTGCTGTTACCGACTTTCACAATATGATGTGAATTACATGACAGATTATGGATATTTGCGGCACAAAATTCTCTTCAGTTGGCTTGACTCTGCTCACATTTGCTATGTTGAAGGTTACAACGTTTACTGTTTCTTGCCTAACATCAGAACCACCCACAGCATTATCTCTCATTTTGGTCTAAGGTTCTGAAATATTTGATTGTATTTGTACCAAGAGACTGACAATACAGAAGTGCTATTTGTTTTTATGTATTTTGTAACAGTAGTTTATTTTGCTGCTGGTAATAAATGTAGCACCTTTTCTGAATTTTCATTTTCATCAGATACAAATTATAAGTCTCCTGACTGAAATTTCATGATTGGACTACATTTACCATTAAGTATACCTGTGATATTCTGTACACGGCCAGCTGGACTTAGGTTTGCTTTTGCATATTTAGGTTCTGTACCTGTGTTTTTGACCTCATGAGGTGTGTTAGTCTGGCCTTCAATACAGTTCTTTTCAGTAGTTTCTATGAATTACAAAATTACAGATTTTGAGAATCTCTGCTGTTCTCTATATAGGTCATCTCTCTCAGTTTCAGAAGTTTAGTATGCCTTCCTTCTGTTTGAGGGAATTACTTTCCTTTTACATGTTTTTAGCTGCATTATGTTGCTTTTTTTGTGTGTGTCAGCTTAGCAAGAGAAGCAAAAGTTGATAGATGTTATTTTAGTTATAATATTTGCTTCTTCGAACGATTTGCTTTGTACTTTATTTTCACCTTCAGATTTTTACATGTGGTGATCAACTGGAGAATAGTATCTTAATGTTCATCCATTCTGCAACACAACTTTTTATTTTTTCCTGCAACATATTAATAAGGCTTTTATTCATTTTGTATTTTTTCCAACTCATGGATGTGTCATGTAGATCATGTTGTTATTGTGAGCACAAGTTTGTTCATAGTCTTTTGGAGTTGTGCCTTTAGTAACTTATTCTCTACTTGTACATTCTAACACTTTATTTTTAGGTCATGCACATCTTTTAGAGCTGACCAAATTTGTTCTCATTTTCAATCTGTAAATACATAGACATGGGTTCATAAAAGTTACCACAAGGTGTACATGAAGTGCAGATCTTGTGTTACTCTTTTCTTATTCAGAGACAGCCCTAATACAGTGTTTTTCATGAAGATGTGCAGCAATGTATCAGACTGTCTCTGCAGCTGTGCTACATGCTAATGAGACAATCTATGGGAGAGGTATATTCCTATAAATCATGTGCTCTCCTCCCAGAATCACCTCCCTGAAGGCATTTACCCACTGAGTGATTCACAGAAAAACTCAGTCATGCAGATTAGCAAGGCAACTCCTTCCCCAATGCAGTACTGAACACCGCCTAAAGGCTGCGCTTATCCATTTCAGTAGAGGTAAGTACTTGGGGGGAGTAGTAGTAGGACAGTGAGGGGTTATGTTAGATGTGTGAGTGCATATATGTGTGTATTTGTGTTCATATGTGTGTATGTGTGTGTGTGTGTGTGTGTGTGTGTGTGTGTGTGTGTGTGTGTGTGTGTGTGTGTGTGTGTGTGTGTGTATATGAGTGAATGGGTAAGTGTGTGCATGAATGCCATCAGGTGGGGTTGGAGTTGTTTCATGTGTGTGCTTGTGTGCATGTATGGGTCTGAGTGGCTGTCATACTTCCATTCACCCCTAGACTAATGATCAGAGTCTGCAGCAATGGGTGGGGAGAACCACTAGCCACCAGGGTAATTCTTATATCTCATGCCTTAATGCCATTTTAGAAAATAGGTGACTTGTACATCAGCACCCTGACTGGAGAATGAATGTTCTCCAGCAGAGTGTTAATGTACAGGTAATGCCCACTGAGAATACAGTCACCAGCTACGAATAGGAAGACTACACCAGAATGGTACAAAATCCACACTTTATTCCAAGTTTAGTGCTTTCTTCCCCACTCAAGGGACTTCTTCAGAACAGTAAACCAAAGCACACACCCAGCCATTTATAAACCCACCCCAATTAAATAACTAAAACAGTTTAATTAATTTCCTAAAACCAATTCATGCTTTCAGGTAAAAAAGAAAAAGAACATTACATATATATTTACCAAATATTGCATAAAACTCATTCCTTTAAATCTTTGAAATCCTGAATTCGTAATTCCATAAAAAACATGTCATTAAAAAGGATACCATAAAAGGATACCGTAAAAAAGAGGGCCATTCCTATTATAACTTGAATTATTACCCTAAAATATTGTGTAAATTTAAAATGCATGAGATGCTGATCATCTCATTAATGCCTGAATACTGAGATGCATTTAAAAACAATTGCCACCTCAGTTCCAGTACATCTAAATGCACATTCAAAATTCTACCCTGCTCATCCTTGAGTAGTTGTTGAATCACCAGAAACTTAAACTGGTGTCCTTGACATTCCTCCAAATGCCTGTAGAGGGGACTAGTAGTTCTTTTGTTTTTAATGTCACCCAAAGGCTCTCCAATCCTTACTTTAAATTTTCTACAGGTTTTACCCACGTAAAATATGGGACAATCTTGACATTTTGCCACATAAATCACATTACTGCTGTTACAGTTAATGCCCCTTGATGCAAATCGCCTTTCCATTGATGTTCACATTTTCCCGTTTCAAAAATGGATGAACAGTAAACATGTATTACATTTTTAATTCCCAACTCTCCTATTACATGTGCCATACCCTGTCCCCCACTCCAAGATGTTTTTCAATGATCTATCTTTTCTAAATACAACTCTGGGGGCTTTTCCCACTTTTTGTGCAATATTTGCATCAAACTGCAATATTTCCCAATTATTTTTGACAATGTCAAGAATTGCTTTTGCCACACCATTGTAAATGATTATTAAGCTCATACAGATATTGGATTTATCTAGTGCACTACCCTGGGGTCCACAAGTTCCATTTCCCAAAAATAAGCTTGTATATACTTTGATTATGTTTACTTTTTACTTAGATGCTAACATCACTCAACAAACTATTTGGATACCCTCTCTGCTTCAACATTTGCACAAACTGAAGAACTCTTCTTATAAACTAACCATTCTGGCAGCCTGCACCATTTGCCCCTTAACTACGGACTTCTTTTGATGGTGCGGGTGCCAGCTGCTATAATCCAAGTAGGAAATGGAAAAGGTGGGTGTCCTAAAAATCCTGGTTATGAACCTTTTAGTCACCTGATCCAATTCCAAGTCAACATCCAAGTAATTAATCCTGAACCTATTATATTCAAAGGTGAATTTCTAAAAATATACAGTTTCATTGATGTACACCAAAAGTTCTTTAAAGCTAGCCTCAGTTCCATTCCATATAAGGAAAAGATCAACCAGGAACCTGGTATAATGAACTATTTTAGCCATGAAGGAACTTTTCATCAGCTATTCCTGCTCCCAGAAGGACATAACCAGGTTAGCAAAAATGGGGGCGGACGCCAACCCCATTGCCACACCCTTGACCTGTTTGTAATACTGCCCTTCGAAATGAATGCAGTTATGCTTTAATACTACTTCCCTCAACACAATGAACTTATTCACCTCATCCTGGTTAAACAGATTGATCTTATTGAGCTGCTGCTTCACCCAGATTAATCCTTCGTCGTGAGGAATTATTGAAAAAAAGTTGCATACATCAGTGGTGACCATGATTAAATCAGGGGTAACCTCAATGCCATTTAACTTATCCAAACATTGCCAAAAGACCTTACTAATATATGTAAACACTCACAAACTTTTTTGCATATTCTGATCTAAATATTTACTTATAAAACATGTTTTCGATCTCTGGCCATCCACAACAGGCCTGAATTTTGGATTAACCAGGCCCTTGTGTAGTTTTGGAATTCCAGAAATGTTTCAGACCATGGGATGGTCATTTTTCATATACAAATACTCATTTTCATCGATTTGCCCCTGATAAACCATGTCATCCAAAAGTAGATCTATCTTATGGTATGCAAACTTTATCTCATTCAGAGAACTTTCCTCGTAGGTACCGTCCAGTAATAGGGAACTCATCCCATCAAGATAATCCCCCTTGTCCATGATGACTATGCCATTACCCTTGTCCGGTTTCATAAATCTGACATTGGTATGGCTAGTAAATCTACCAATAACTGCTGTTCTTCTCTGGTCATGTTAGAAACTCTATCTTGTTCCCAGGTTTTGCAAGTACTATATACTTGCCTGATATCTTTTTCACAAATATTTTCAAATAGACCACTCAAATTGTTCAAAGGGGGATTAAAGGTGCTTGGTTTTCTATATTGCTCATGAGTAACATTTTCAAAATTATTTTCATGGTTAAACCAAACCTTCATATTTAACTTCCTCGTGAAACATTTTAAATTAATGAGAGTGTTGGTTATGTTTCCTGTCTTCCAGGGTACAAAATAAAAGCCTTTAGCTAATAAATTAGCATGTTGGCCATTGATATTTAACTGTGAATAATTGTAAATCTTAAAATCACTATTATCATTCACAATAATCTCAGGCTCTAACCCCTTGTCCTCATAATTTTGCTCGTTTAAGCACTGAACTAAAATACCCAAGTCAGATTGTCTACTTAAACTACAACTATTGCTTTCCTTTTGATTCACTGTGCTGTTATCCAATCTGTAATAATGATTGTCAATCATACTTTGATTGCTACATTCCACCTCATTTACATCACCACATTGCACTATAATTTGATCATTTGCCACTGAATGTAATACATTCGCATTTTCCCTTTCATTATGAATACCACAGTTTTCACAAGTGAACCAATTATTACAACCACCATAATGTACATTTGTAAAATTGTCCATAATTACTTCGTTCACACTATACATTGATATGTCCATCTCAAGGTTTAAGTCCTCACTTCCATCTTTTTCTGTGTTCATGTTTAGTTCTTCTACCAATTAATTGATTTGAGAACTAGTATTAAGTTTGCAACCACAATGACTAACTTCACAGATCGCTCCAATTACACTATCCCCCAAATGCAAAGAAGTGACCTGGTATGAGTTCTCTTTAGTTGAATCTACATTGGTGCCCTGAGAATTAACTGTTTTGACATTGTCACTATTTTTACTTACGTTTACATTTGACCATTGGCTGTCCAAAAATAATTCCGGAAATGGCTCTACTAAGTGTTCCGTGACCTGTAACTCTTGGGCTTCACTCCCTGGGCCGCATAATCTCACCGGGTATTCCCAAAAAAAGAAAAAGAAAAAGAGGAAGCAGTTTGGTTCCCTGTTTTCCCTCGCAGCCACTCCGAGCATCTCACTGTGTCCTCAATATTGCCACCAGACTGCAGATGCTGACGTCACTGATCATGATGACTGCTCAGATCTTGCATCACTTCCACCCCCTGGTTCAAAATGTCAATAGGTTGCTGCTTTCCATTAAGCTGTTGTCCTTGGGATAACAGATAAACAATGCCCTTGGCATATTCGTTGATATACCTTTTAATTTTATTATTTTTGCGAGTGAATATGGAACTACAAATATCACTGACTCAATTAAAAACATTGTTGTAGGACAACTGACATTGGTTAAATTCAAGATCATTTTTGATAGCCTTGTCCAAGTCATCCAAGACTTTGGCCATCTAATCCAATTTAACCTGGTTGTATTTTACCATAAGTTTCATCAAGTCGATGCCTGCCCGGTCAAATAAAAGATGTAATTCATTCAAAAATTCACTGTGATCACTGGCACCATTGGGATACCTCCATAACCTCACGCCAAGGGGTACTTGTTTTAATTCAATGTTTCTACCCAAGTAGGTGTTTCCCATTTGGATTTTTTTGAACCCCAAAAGTTCTTTTTCAAACCTTTTTAATTTTTCCTGCACTGTGGATTCTACCTCAGAACGTAAAACATCCACAAAATTCAAATGGAATCTATTCTCTTTCCATAAAACATCGCTACCAATGGTGCACTGATTTGTAAAGTTTTGCCTAAGTCCATGATTTTCACTTTCATGATTAATCCCTGATTATTCTGCCCAAAATGACCAAGATTATCATTTTCAATGGATGATGGTGATGGCTGGCTGAGTGGAAAGCCAAGGCTCCCAAAAATATTGTTACAACAAATAGTTTGCTTGTCCATCAAAGTTTTAATCTGAGTTGCATGAACCACCAATTGCTGGTTGATTTGTTTTATGGTATCCTTTTTAATGACATGTTTTTTATGGAATTATGAATTCAGGATTTCAAAGTTTTAAAGGAATGATTTTTATGCAATATTTGGTAAATATATATGTAATATTCTTTTTCTTTTTTACCTGAAAGCATGAATTGGTTTTAGAAAATTGATTAAACTGTTTTAATTGTTTAATTGGGGTGGGTTTATAAATGGCTGGGTGTGTGCTTTGGTTTACTGTTCTGAAGAAGTCCTATGAGTGGGGAAGAAAGTGCTAAACTTGGAATAAAGTGTGGATTTTGTACCATTCTGGTGTGGTCTTCCTGTTCCTAACTCATGACTGTATTACCTGTTTTGTGTCTCATTAATGCCCACAGAGAAACAATTCCACCTCTTCATGGCAGCATATTAAGCTGCTGTGGAGCTTGGACTGAAAGTAGCTTGATGGCATCTATTACTTTATGCTTGCTAAGCATCACTTTTGCTGTTTAGTGAGTGTAAAATAAAAAAACAAGAAAATTAAAAAATATATAGAAATGTATGTGTGTGAGTGTATGCTTGCATGAGAGTGTGATTGAGATCAACTGAGCTGTTATTTCACACCCGCTAAACAGCACTTTTGCTGTTTAAAGAGTGTAAAAGTAAAAGAAACATAAAAAAGGAAGAAAAGAATGTGCATGTTTGTGTAGATGTGTTTATGCTTCTATCTTCGTGTGTGAGTGTATGTGTGCTTGCGTGAATGAAAGCAGAAGTGTGTGAAAACTGAGAGCGATTGAGGAATGGCAGCAGCAGCATTTAAGAGGTTTGCATACTTCTTGACCTCTTAGCTCAAGATATCTGGATAAACCCTAAAATAAAGAGTAACAAAGGCCCAAAAATAGGAATAGATACTACTCTTATAAAATGACAAAGTTGCTTGAATAACAGGATTTGTGTTAGCATGCCTTTTCTGAACCACAGCTGTGTTAGAGGGAGCAAGATTAATGGAGCAGTGGCAGCAGCAGTTAAGAGGTTTGCATATCTCTCAACCTCTTTGGTTAAGAAATCCAGATAAAGCCTAAAATAAAGGGGGAACAAAGGATCAAAAGTAGGAACCGATTTTAAATATCGCCGTTATAAAATGAGAGTTGCTTGAATAACAGGATTTATTTTAGCATGCATTTTCTGAAGGAAATAAAGTCTGCAACTCAAATGTATGTCATTATTTAGTAACTTCAATCTCCAATAACTTGTAGCAAACCACACATTTTAGGAGTAGGGGACCAAAAAAATGAAGTAAATATCCAGATATTTTTTTGAAGATGTTATATTTTAGATGTAAAATATTTCCTCCAACGGAATTTACATATACTACATCAAATTTGAAACACTAGGCGAAGGAAATGCTTTACATCAAAAATATATATAAAAAATTATATAGTAATAAATAAATACGTAAGTAAGTAAAAGACAACAATTTTACATACAGCCCATTCTCTAAGTGCAATAATGCCCTCCAGGGTGTGTATTACTGTGTAAATAACACCCTTTCAGGAAGGTGTAGGGTCCCATAACACCCTTAGGTGGGTATTATTTACACAGTAACACACATCATGTTGGGTATTATGGCTTACTTAACAGTAGAGAGATTGAGGGAACGACTATACACTGGAGATAAGTGTCTCCTGCCTTAAGAGTAGTTTAACAGCATGGGAATTGGGGGGACCATTACACAAGGATAATTCTCTCTTGTCTTAATGGCAATATCATAGTATAAGGAACACGGAAAACATTAGACAACCACTGAATACTTAGCAAGAAATGACATGGGAAACTCTAATGTCTGGCATTAATGTGTGAATGCAATGTTGTGTGACTTATGAGAGTAGAAAAAGAGAACTCAGGGATGTTTAGACAAGTATGGGGTCTGTGATATGTGTGTGTGTGTGTGTGTGTGTGTGTGTGTGTGTGTGTGTGTGTGTGTGTGTGTGTGTGTGTGATCATTTGAATGTGTGTTGAAGAGTGACTGTGGGAGGGGGGTGCCTCTGTTTTCATGATGTGGCCACCAACACTATTAACTACCACACAAGTGCTGATCTGCACTTTGTGGTATTTCACATGATTCAAAGACATGCAAATTAATCTATAACAAGGTCATTCCTCATTATGGTATGTCAGAAACAGTTAGTTATGTACTCACCATAACGATTGATGTATGTGGTCCATCTCACCTACATTCATTACTGATGGGTTCGGAGCCGACAATCGGCTCCGACTCGGCCGACTATTTTCAAGCACAAAGTCTCTAATTGGCTGGGCCAACTGGTATCCCAGGATGCAACTCTCCCAAACCCCCAGATCTTGTTTGCATAAATCGCAACCACTCCACACACATCAACCTTACTAAGAGGATTACCATCCCCAGAAAGGGAAAAAATAAACCAATTCTAAAGGGTCTCAAAACAACTATTCTCCAAATCCTTCAGGCAGGGGGCAGGTGGGAGGGTACGTAAGAATGTAGGCGAGATGGACCACATACATCGATCGTTATGGTGAGTACATAACTAACTGATGTTATGTGGTCCTATCTCACCTACATTCATTACTAATGGGACAGCGTCCCTAGCTCCCCTAACACGGGAGGCTCATAGGAAAACACTCCTGAGAACCGTGGAACCAAAGGAAGCCCGGCCTCTAGATGCCAAGTCCAGTTTGTAATGAGAGATAAAGGTATGATGAGAAGCCCATGTGGCCGCAGCACAGATGTCGTCTAAGGAAAGCCTGGCATAATATGCTACTGAAGTCGAGACTGCCCTAGTTGAATGAGCCTTGACTGAAAATGGTAAGTTTCTGCCTGCTGAAGAGTAAGCAAAGGTAATGCAATCCTTAATCCACCTGGAAATAGTGCACTTGGAAACAGAGGTACCTGCCCTGTTCTCCGAAAAAGAGTCAAACAATTGATCTGATTTCCTTGACTGTAGTCCTGTGTAAATAGAATCTTAGTTGTCTATGCACATCCAAATGATGAAATTTGTACTCTGCCTTGTTGGAGAAGTTGGGAAAAAACACAGGTAACTCAATGGATTGGTGGAGATGAAAAGTAGACGATACCTTGGGGAGAAAGGACGGGTTAAGTCTCAAGGAGACCCTGTCCTTATGGAATATTAAATACGGGGACCTAATGGACAATGCTTGGAGTTCAGATACTCTTTTAGCTGAGGTGATGGCCACCAAAAAGGCTGTTTTCCAGGATAAGAATTTTAATTCGCAAGTGGCAGCCAGCTCAAATGGAGGAGAAGTGATGGCTTGCAATACTAAATTTAAATCCCATGGCATGACGGGTGTTGACACAGGAGGACGTAGTAACCAGGCTTCTTTTAAAAAAACTTTGCAAAGTTTATGACCCATCAGTGCAGGCTCATGGAATACGTGGAAATTAGAAATGGCCACCAGCTGTACTTTAATGGTGGAGGGAGCAGAGCCTTGTCGGAAGAGCATAGCTAAAAAATCCAGGACTGCTGATAATCGGGGCTTGGAAGAGGTCTAGGCCTTGTGACTGAGTCCAGATGGAGAACCTCTTCCACTTGCTATAGTAAATTCTTCTGGTGGAAGACTTATGTGATGAAGAAAGGATATGGACCACCTCAGGCGATAATGAATGTAGTCTAATTATTGATGGAAGTGGAGCAGCCAGGCTGTCAACCTGAGGGACTGTAGGGAGGGGTGGGACTGTCCCGACATATGAGTCAAAAGGTCTGGTACTGGATCCAGAGTCCAAGGACCATCCACTGTATATCGCTGAAGGAAGGGGGAACCAAACCTGGCGGGGCCAGTGTGGAGCAATAAGAATCATCTTGCTTCCCAAACAAATGGCTTTCTGAATCACTCTTGGTAACAGAGGAAACGGAGGAAAGGCATAGAGCAGACTGGAAGGCCAACCATGGACTAGAGAGTCCCTGGGTGATTCCCCCTGTGGGGGGATCAAAGTGAAGTAGTTGCTGCATTTGGTGTTGAGGGGACTGGCAAAGAGATCGCAGCAAGGCTGACCCCACCTGCTGAAGATCCGAGTCACAGCTCGGCTGTTCAGGGACCACTCGTAAGGCATCAGAATAGCTCTGCTTAGCCTGTCTGCTTTCATGTTAGATTTTCCCAGAATGTGCATTGCCATTAGGAACCGTTGGGAAGACACTGCCCAATTCCACACTCTCATGGCCTCTCTGCATAGTGGGTAAGACTTGGTTCCCCCTTGTTTGTTCAGGTACCAAACAACTGACATGCTGTCTGAGTGAACAGCAATCGTTCCCCGTGGAAGAGAGCTCTGAAGTGCTTGCAACGCTAACAGCACTGCTCTCATCTCTAGGACATTGATGTGTAAGTGTACCTCGTAATCCTGCCAAGTGCCTTGGACCGTTCTGCCCAGATAATGCCCCCCCCACCCTATCTGGGAGGCATCCATGGTCACTGTGGCAGCCGGAGAAAGGGGAATTAGATTCCTGCCCTTGTTCAGGTTGGAATGACATAGCCACCAATGGAGATCCTGCTTGCAATGCTCTGTGAGAAGAATCGGGTGAGAGAGGGGTAATTTTTGATAGGACCATTGGACTGAAAGGAGCCACTGAAGGATCTGCATGTGAAGCCTGACTAAGGGTATTAGCATGATGGTCGCCACCATGGAACCCAATAACTGAAGAACTAACCTGGCTGGGACCTTCTTCAGGGGCAATAGAGCCTGGACCTGAGATTGCAACACAGTTATTCTTTCTTGAGGTAGAAAAACCCTCATTAGAACCGAGTTTAATTCTGTGCCTATAAAGACAACACGCTGTGAGGGCAGCAAGGCAGATTTTTCCCAGTTTATTGTAATCCCTAACTTTTGAAAAAGATTTATGGTAGCCTCGCTGGCTTGGATGAGGAGATGCCTGGTGGGGGTGGTAAGGAGCCAATCGTCCAGGTAAGGAAATACCCGGAATCCTAGATGTCTCAGGTGAGCTGTCACCACTGCCAAGCATTTGGTAAATACCCTGGGGGCTGTGGTGAGACCAAATGGCAGGACTCAAAACTGGAAATGACTGGCTCCCAGCCAGAAGCGTAAATGAATCCTGGATGCCTAGTTTATCTTGATGTGATAATAGGCATCCTTGAGGTCGATGGAGCACATCCATACTCCTTCTTCCAACAATGGGAAGATGGACTGAAGAGTGACCATTCGGAATTTGGATTTCAGGACGTAGCGATTTAATCGGCTGAGATCCAAGATGGGCCTCAGGTCCCCTGTTTTTTTCGGCACCAAAAATAGTCTTGAGTAAGTTCCTGATCCGATCTGGTCTAGGGGAACCGGTTGGATGACTCCTTTTCTTAGTAGCTTTGATATTTCTAGCGCTACTTGATCCCTTTGACTGGGTGGAACGTGCAGGATTTTTTTGATTAAGGGAGGGGGTGAAACAAAGGGAATGGTATAACCTCCGGTGATTATTTGAAGCACCCATCAATCCTGAGTGATGCTCTCCCAGGTTTGAAGATGCTTCAAAAAACGACCCCCGACTGGCTCTGGAGCAGCACAGTCGGGCAACCCCTCAGGGATGCTGATAGGAAGATCCGCGAAAGGAGTCGTGGTCTCCCAGATTGCGGGGGCTTCCTCTGCCCCTAGGATGGCATTTTCCAGAATAATTTCCCCCACCTCTGCCTCTGGAGAGGGGCTCACCTTGAGTGGCTGGGAAAGACTTTTGTGATTTTTTGAACCACATCTTCCCTCCTCTCTGAGCCTTGGGATAAGGCCTAGAGGGAAGAGAAAAATGGGCCCCTACGGCAGATGAAGTCTTACCCTTCTGTTCACATCTGGTGAGAGTCTCTTTCACTTTGGGTCCAAAAAGAGAGGACCCATCAAAGGGGGCGTCCATGAAGGAAGACTTGAAGGCCTCCGCAAAGTTACATAGGCGCATCCAGGCTTGTCTCCTCAGAGCAAGGCCTGAGCTAGCTGCCCTGCTCGCCCCTTTGGCTGCATAGGATATGAGCCTCATGGACGAGTTAGCTATGGAACCAAGGGTAGACAACTGGGCGTTAAAAGTCTGTGCTAGCACCTCAGGTATGTTACCCGTCAAGGTATCTCACAATTCTTTGAGGAGATCCCACTGGAGCCAAGTAAAGTGGCAAAGGTAATTCAGGGACTGTAGTGTAAAGGTCGCTGAAGACAGGGTGCGCTTCCCATAATGATCCATACTCCTGGACTCCTTGTTAGGAGGATGGACTGAGGAAGAATTCTCGGCAACTTCCTGCTGAGTGGCTGATGCCACCACCATGGCATCTACAGGGACCCCTTTTGTCAAAAACTCTTTCCCCGGGGAAGCAAACAAGAACTTGTTAGGATGACTGGGCACAGGTTCCACGGAATCAGGATGTTCCCACACCCTTCGACAGATCAGGTCTAATAATTCGTCGAAGGGTGGAGACACCCAGGAGGCGGTAGGTTGAGCTCCGAAGGCCTTGAGAAATACCGACTCCTCCTCCGAGGGGGGCATGGACGACCAGCCGCCTCTCTGCCTCAAAATCTCCAGTATATCGGAGAAGGAGACGTCATCGGAGGATGACTTAGGGGACCCTTCTGCATCCTCGAGGTCGGTATCCGAGGTGATGGACTCGTCTTGGGAGTCTATGTGCTTCCTCTTGCACAACTTCTTCCTGGGAGGCTCCTCAGGCACAGACTCTGAGGGGCCCTCAGAAAGTTGTGGACCGCTCATGGGGGTGTCCTCAGGCCTTCGAGCTCCGCTATCCACTGATAGGTGGGCGTCAGAGGCTCTAGCTGGGGTGTATGAGGATGGAGTGGTCGATCCAAGTGATGTTACTGACGACCTGGCCAGTGCTGTCCTCATGGCCTCGAAGGTAGGCCCCCCCGAATCCGAGGACTGACCCGTCTCCGAGGCCACGACCGGAGTCGGGATCCCCCGAGCCGAAACACCGAGAGGGAGACTCGGGGCTGACAGAAGTCCCGATGTATCCCCCCTCGGGCCCGACCGAAGAAATCCGAGTGCCGAAACCAGATGAAGGAATCGAAATGGTTGGAGCCGACGGCGGCTCCGATGGATCCATCAGGGGTACTGGAGCCAGCGTAAGGACATCACTCAGTGCCGAACACGCCGGCTCCGATGACACAATGCTCGAAGGAGGAATCATCGGTACTGGTAAGGGAATGGGCTCTGGAGCCGACTGGGTCAGAGCCAAAAATAATTTAGCTAACACCGGCGACTGAAGGAGCCTCTGAACCACCCTATCCATGTCCAAATCAGACAACCGAGAGGATTTGGAGGCAACTGAAGGAGATGAGGATCTCCTACCTATCAATTCCTGAGTAACACTGGGTGACCGGCTCCAAATCGGTTCCAAAATGATCGGAGCAGAGGTCGACTCCAGTACCACCGATACTTCCTGCGGCCCCGAAGCCAATGGAGCCGAGGAAGCTGAGTCCAACACAGAGTTCTTTTCCTGCAGCTACGAAGACAATGGAGCCGAGGAAGTAGTAATCACCTTCAAAATCTTCTCCGGAGGCTCCGAGGAACTAGATGGAGCCGGAGATCATTTCTTAGATTTAGTGGACTTGGATCTGCAAGTAGTCGAAGCAGATTCTACATCCTCTTCAAAGGAGGGCTTGACCAGGCCCTTCAAGATCAGTTTATTTTTCTGTTCCTGCAGTACCCTGGAACTGAAGGAATGGCAAACACTGCAGGATTCTTGCAAGTGTTTAGCGCCAAGGCAATAAACGCAGATAACATGCCCATCTGTGATCGACATTTTGTAGGCACACTTTGAGCATTTTTTAAACCCAGAGGGTTTATGCTCTTTCTGCTCTTTAGACATGTCCAGCAAAACAAACACTCAACAACCACAACAGGAAGGAGGGATACACTAAGGAACTCTAACTTAAACGCTCCTAGAAACACTGACAAAACAACGAAGGAGAGGGCTAGATCCCTCTAACTTAAATGGGCCTAGCCCACCAAATGCAAGGGAAACTACTCACACTCTCCACAAACTGCCACAGGCCAAACAACAGACACAACACAACGTAGCTATGAAAATAGCTTTTGTTTCACAGAAAAAATATAAAATTTCACAAGGTTTCTAGTAAAAAAAAAAAGTACTTAGCCACAGCCAAGCTCGAGACCACGTCCTGACTCAACAAGCGGCAAACGAGATCTGGGGGTTTGGGAGAGTTGGATCCTGGGATACCAGTTGGCCCAGCCAATTAGAGACTTCGTGCTTGAAAATAGTCGGCCGAGTCGGAGCCGATTGTCGGCTCCGAACCCATTAGCAATGAATGTAGGTGAGATAGGACCACATAACATCAGTTTTTTTTTTTTTTTTTTACCTCAGGCCATACACTCCACATTGGGACTCTTAATGAATTCCTGAGACAATGTCAGGCTTAGTCTGAAACTGACTACTCTTGTCTTGCAAGCTCCAACACCAGCTCACTTTACTCTTTTTCCTTCCAGTTTGTAAACTTATTTGACGTAATGCTTTCAGACATACATTTATGTTTCACTGTTCAATTTTTACAAAAAGTCCAGAGAGTCTTTTGGACAAATAAACAATTTATTTGTCTGTTTTATTTTGCCATCCCACTTGCAGGACAAGACCAGTCAACTGTCTTGTAATACCCTGTCATTTTGTTTTTATTTTCAGAAAACATCTATTCCATCATTGCTACTAACTCTGTTTGCTTAGAAATGGCATCCCTTGTCTGCCTTAGCATTTCTGCTCTCATAGTTAATGCTCTACCAACATTCTAAACAGCTATACAATAATGAAAGAGACTGCCTCATTTTCTTTATCTTTTTCCTTGTTATCCCTTTGTTGCTCATGTCCTGTAACAAGCTCTGGTGCATTTTCTGTAAGTTGTCATTTCATAAAAACACTCCCTAATTTACAACCCACTTTCTGCTGTTTGGCATAACCTATTTCATCTAACGTAGAATCTTTACAGAAAGAGTTGTCAATTACAAGGAAGGTTTTAATTTACATTGCATAGCTACATCACTGGACTCTGTTAGGCAGTTGTTCTTACTTATCAGTAATATTCTGATGCAAAACATTCTCATTTGGCTATATCACACATCTGCTTATGACCAGATTTAATTAACTCTGACAGTTGGCCCAAATGATTAAGGAGCTGTTTTCATAAGTTCAAAGTTTGATTCTCTCAGTTTCCACTGCATAACTGTGATTTTCTTCAAGTCACTTAAGTACTCCCTGGCTGAGTCTGAAAACATCCATGGAGATCAGTGCTCTACACTCATAAAAAAAAAATAAAGTAAATGATTGGTCAGCCCCACTTTTATAAACCCATATTGCTGTACCTCAGCAAGGCTTAACATCTGTTCACCTATTTCAACAACAGCACAGGTATTATTTTGCTTGTTACCCATTTTGCCTCTCATGTTTCACTACAGACAAAATACAGCCAGTTCATTAAGTTCGCACACACTTTTCTTGCTTATGCTATATAGTAATGGACTAGGCTCGCTTTTCATTGATAAACAGGACTTGCTTTTCATTTTTGACTCTACCACTCTGTCACACAAAGCACCTAGTGAGAGTCTGTTGAATAAAGTTCCACCACTTGCTGTGTGTTTTCTACATACTGCATATGCTTTTTCTTTTGCCTTTATTTCCTAACAAGCTTGGCTTGCATAGACACACACACACACACACACACACACACACACACACACACACACACACACACACACACACACACACACACACACACACACACCTGTTGCCTGAATACAGTTTCTACCAAAGTGGTGCATTTCAGGAACAATACGGTTCTCTTCAAAAAGTAGCAGCATGTAGCAATTTTCACTTGCTTTACACAACATATACTTCACAGATGCAAGAAACGTAAGGCACATATAAACAGTTTATTTTTTTATAACAATGCAAAACACCATATTCTCAAATGCCTTCAACAACTTGTCAGTATTCTGCTTTACACACCATAATGCTATCAGCTTTACATCAATCATTTTCTTTTCTGTGCAAAGGCTCTGACTTACTTGGATTCCCTTATTTTACCAAAAGACAATTCATTTAAATGTTGCAAATTTTCCACAACAGACCTTTCCTATCAGTTATAGGGTAAATAGCATAGTGCTGAAATGATACTGGGTTTATATCTGTGCATTATTACTTTGGATATAGTTTATGAAGGTTAGTAAATATTTTTTTGTGTTGGGGTCTGGACTAAATTTGTATTGTGTCAAAATTGTTTTTGGTAGTTTATTATCTGTATTAGGACATATCATACCATAGCGTACCCTATTTCCATTCTAATTAACCAGTCCATATCAGAAGCCTCAGTCCCCTCTATCTGGAAAATATCTCGTGTCATACTCCTCCATAAAGGTGGTAACTCTACTGAATTATCTAATTACAGACCCATAGCCATCTTGTCACCTCTGGCAAAAAGTATGGAAAAATGCATCCATAAACAACTTCTGTACTTTCTAACCCAAAACAACCTACTGACTAACTCTCAGCATGGCTTCAGGCCAAATCATAGTACTACCACAGCTCTCCTCACCTACTCTAATGCAATAAACTATAATAGGAACAACAATAAGTTATCCTCAGCCCTTTTCTTGGACCTGTCCAAGGCTTTTGATATGGTTAACCACCATCTTCTCATCAACACCCTGGCAACAATGTCTCTAGGCAATCACTCTCTCCAATGGTTTGAATCCTACCTGCACAACAGACAACAATCCATCTTATGGCAGAACAAACTCTCAAACCTCCTACCCAACACCCTAGGTGTCCCACAGGAGTCTATCTTGAGACCACTTCTGTTTTCCATTTTTATTAATGACCTCCACACTGTCATCCCTGAAGCCAACTGCATTCAATACACAGACAACTCATCGTTGATCTGTACTGGCACCTCGCAGAGTTGCTAACAATAACTCAGAGTACTTTTAACCTAGTAGGGAATTGGCTTGCCGCTCGCTGTCTGATTCTAAATCCTAAGAAAACAAAGCTCCTACTTTTCTCCCCCACCCAAAGATCCATGGCGCTATCTCTCTCCATTAAGTCTAATAATGGTAAGATAATCTCCCCAGATGCCCATACAAATCTCCTGGGAGTTATTGTAGATAACAATCTATCTTAAGTTTGATGTGCACGTCAACAAAACTATCAAAACCATTAATAGAAAACTGGGCTCGTTACATAGGATAAAGCCATTTCTTACTCCCCATGCTAGGACTGTCATTGCCCACTCCCATCTACTCTCGACACTCTACTATGCTTCCCCTTTACTTGCCAACCTAAATAAAACTGAGCCTAACAAACTCTCAAGCTGCTATAATAACATAGCTAGATTTGCCACTCGTTTCCCCTATAGAACGCATCATTGTAAAAATCTAAATTATCTCGGATGTCTAGAGCTACCCAGGCAGATTCAGTATAATCAACTTATTGTGGTTCACAAAGCACTTAACTAACCAAAAAATACACCTGCACTGAAAAACATCATCTATCCCCACTCCAACTCCAGATCACTCCGCTCATCTAATAGACTGGTAGTGCAAACCATCAAATCCAAAAACTCAGCTGAAGACTCCCTGTTCACCAACTCTGCTGGCAAAATTTGGAACTCACTTCCTGCTAATATTGCCCTAGATACCACCCTATCTTAATTCAAAAAAGCTCTCAAGGAGTATTTCAAGTCTCAATTGATATGTCCCTGCTCGAAGCCTGACTAAATCTTTATTCATACTAGTTTACTAATACTGTCTGTAAATGGAACTCAGATATCTTTTTATTTGTTAAGCCAGATTAGAAGTTTGTTAGACTGTATAAATTTAACTGTGACTGTAAAGTGTGTTTTATTTGTACAATGTTATTATGACTCTTGTTTTATCTGTACATTGTGATGATTGCATATGTAACCACCTTTGGAGCTTTTCTCCCCAGGCCTCTGCTGAAAATGGAAATGTATCCAGTCGGACTATCCCGGTCAACAAATGTAAAATAAAAATAAAAATAAATAAATAAATAAATAAATAAATATTTTCCAATATTCTGGATAGAGAAGACAAGATGGTTATAGGTATGTAGTCTGGTAGTCCAAGGAATTTGCTGACTTTATCTAAAGGAATAATGTAGGTTTGCTTCCAGAGTGGGTTCCATTATGGTTCTCTTAGGCACAGCTTGCCACAGAGTAGGTTAGCCGAGCACAAACAGACATTGTTCTAACCTACAGAGGATGGATGAGGTCAGAATCCAGATATCTGCCTGCAAGGCTGTTCTTATTGTGTGCCTTCACCATGCACGGACAGCTTTGTGACAACAAAGTCTGTGTGTGCATGTACAGCCACCCTCTGCTGTGCATTGCCATAGCTTGGAGTATTATCTAAACTATGTTTGCACAGGTGGGGGAATCTAACCATGTACAACAGGAAGTGCAACATGCACAACTCAGAATCTTAACCTTCTGTGCCACTGTTGAGCTACAGTAGACTCCCTCTTATTTGGCCTCTCTTTAATCAGCTTCCTGTTTAACTGGCCATCAAATTTCTGCCACAGCCCTAGCAAAAGACAGAGAAGAACAACACTTCAACCTCCTCTGGGCTAAATAATGTCAGACATTTGAGTTTTAGACTTCATATTCATTAGAAAAATGCATACTAACAGAAACCATATTATTCTAGCTGATTTATAACCTATAAATGTTACTTTCTATGCATTTTCTGATTAACCAGCCATTAATTTATCCAGCCTAAGGTCTGGTCCCAGCAAGACCAGATAAAAGAGAGTCTGTTGTACTGGATTGCCATCTGTAAGGCAACTATAAGGTTACAGCTACCATACTTAGAATATGGGGAGATAGCATGTAGTTAAACATAGATACACATACAGACACTCCCTACAGTCTCACCAACCTATATTAGCAAATTTCTTATATTTCTAACAACATTAAGTAACTTTAAAGTATAAAAATTAAGGTGGAGTACTACAAATGCAGTGATCTTTCAATGCAAATACATGTATATAATGTATGACTGCTTCCTGGAAAAAGCAAGCAATGGCAACAGTGCAATATATGGCAGTAGCTTTGATACTACAACTTTTAGCATGTTTTTTAACAATGAGCATATTCAGCACAAACACTGTTTACTTAACTATTCACTTTCCACTGCCTAAATCATTTACATTTTAATACATTTGCTAACATGGTACACAGTTGTTTGATTATGTTTAGGACAAATTCATATACAATGTTTTTTTTTCCAAAGCTACGTTTTATAAAACAATACAACTTAAATATTAGCGATACACTAAAAATATATCTAGTACAAATGTGTTAATTTAGTCACAACTGATAAATGAAGCAGAAAAGGAAAAAGATCAGAAAAGGCAAGAAAAAACATTAAAATAATAATAATAATCATAATAATATAGTAATTCCAGAAGCTAGTCAACAGCATCAATTAATACAATATACAAGTATTTCATACACTGATTTCTGTAAAATAATATTGTTTACCTCAAATTACATGGAATGCCTTGTACTCTACCCAACTTACCCACTAATCCCAAATCTAAAGCTTAGGCAAGAATATTCAACCAAAATGGCACTTTTAAAGCCAGGATGTCTGCTACAGTGCCATCCTCTATCCAATTTTCCATGTATTTTAAATCTGTCATTAAGAGTTTAATGTCAATGATCTTGGGATAACCTTTATTCTTCCAAGATCAGGTGATAACTCTTTTTCCCTACTAGAATAAGTACATAAAGTAGATTCAAATCTTTCTGAGGGAGGCCTAACACTTTGCAATAGCCAGTTTAATAACAGTGGGTGGGGTGGTTAACAGCTTCTGGCCACAAACCAGCAAATACAACCTGAAGCTCATTTTTTAAGCCTTTAGGTCTGAGCAGTCCAAAAAAATGTACTTCCAGGTGCCCAAACTGCCAGTTTCACACTTCTAACAGACCACTGAGGGTGTGAAAAAGATTCTGTAAGCTTAACAGCAATACAGAAATAAGTACATAAGCTAAAAATGTAAACCTTCTTGACTTAGTTGCATGCTTTTGGATTTTAATTAGTTTATACCATATAGTATAAGGGATACACAAATTGAGATCCTTCTCTCATATCAACTTCAATGAGGACTGAGTGTCTAGTACCTAGTAGAATGTTACATATACTCCCCTATTCCATTTGAACCTCTCCTCTCCTTTCAGTCCTTGCCTCAATCTACCAGTGAACCTAAATCGGCCAGTCCCCCCTTGGTATAAAAGCTATCTTTATCTTGTAAAACAAGCAGATCAGATTTCCTTTCCCACCCAACCTTTGTCCAAGTCACTAAGGTGAAATTCTGACTGTATTACCAACCAATCAGGTTGACTGTTGCTAATTAATAGCTGATCCCAGAATTTTAACTTATTACTAAAATTTGAGTGTAGTTTACATTATGGAGTTTAAGGCCACCTAGTTTAGATTGCAGTATTGGGCAAATAGATTCTACCCCTTCAAGACTGGGTAGTTCCAAAACCACACTGAATATATCCATCAGCGTTTTACAGATAGTTTTTAAAATTTCCGGTGACCCTTCTTCCCAGACAGGAGATGACCACAGAACTTAAAGAGGCCTCCAAGCTGTTTAAGTAGGACCTGCTTCCAGAATGGGTTAGACCCAGGAGCTTAAAGCCCAATTGCAATTTAAATTAACCACCTTAATATACAGCTCAAAAACAAGTACTGATAGTCCCTCCATGTCCCCAGAGATTAAAAAAGTAAGTCCACAGAAAATCAAGGTCTTCATTTCGGCTATAAAAAAAGAGGAGGCCATCATCAAAAACTTTGTCAGTCATCCTTTAGGTGGACTCAAAGGCCACCCCTGGGTGGCAGACATATAAATCTAGAGGCAGCACAAACATTTTTAGAGCTAAAATTTTTGTTGAAAATCCAAGTTTAGATCCCACCATTAATGAAAGTGTCTTGTTTATGTAATAACACTAATGTATGTTACTATCACCAACTCCTATAACATGTCAGTAAGTCTGACCCCTAGAAAAGTCAGAGCATTTGAGTTATCCAGAAATGGAAATGTCCTACTCAAATCTATTATCCATTAAGGGAGAGTAATTAATCTTAATGACTTCCATCTTGGAAGTGTTAATCCTATAGACTGAAGTGATACCAAATGCATGCAGGGTCTCAAGCACCACACATGTTCATAGGTGTGTGCTAGGCTAATGGTCCTGGGGCCTTTACAAGCCTAGCCATAGGACTACCCTAGCATCGTGCCACCCGACATTAGTTCCTTGTGCCTCTGTTGAGTAGAGCCACTGGAGTTATCCCCGGGGTGAATTTTCTATTTCCCATCCAGTCATCAAGATTTCTCTTGAAGAGGGTCAGCGAGAGCTATGCTTGACATGCATGGGAGGTCTATTCCATAGCATGGGCAGTCTCTGGTTTATGAACCTGTCCCTCCAGTACGTTCTGTTGATTGTGGTAATGAGGTTGAGGTCTCTGGAGTGTGTGGTGCAGAGGGAGTGGGACTTCTTTACATGTAACATTTCTAACAGAGCTGGGTCAGACATGTCTTTGTAAGTCAAGCAGAGATCGCCTCTAAGTAGGCGATATGAGACAGAGAATAGTTGGAGTTTTTTGAGTCTGTCCATATAGGACAAGTGTTTAAGGCCTAGGATCCTCTTTGTGAGGTACTTTTGTGGCCCCTCCAGTTGTTGCAGGTGTCTAGTGAGGTACATGCCAAATGGGGCATTGTACTCGAGGACTGCCCTAATGAGGGAAGAGTAGAGGGAGACAATGACCTCTTTCTTTCTGGATGCAAAACCCTTAGTAACAAGATGTGCCACATAGGGCTTTCTGACCACAGTGGCAATGTGGTGATCAAAAGAGAGGCTGCTGTCAACCTGTGTTCCCAGATCTCTTATAACGCCTTCTGTGTTCAGTGGACTACCATCGATGTGGTAATTCATGGGAACTGTTTTTTTTCCAAAGGGGATGACGACACATTTTTTGGCACTGAGCTTAAGGCCATGGTTCTGACATCAGTCATTGGTCTCAGTGAGGCCATTCTGTAGGATGTCAACATCATTTGGGGAGTTAATAATAGCTCCCAACTTGCAATCATCTGTGAACTTTGTCAGCCAGAGACCCTTCGTGTTGGTCTGGACTTCAGAGAAGTAGATACCAAACAGGGGAGGACCCAGGACCGAACCCTGTGGGACTCCACTCATGACTAGTTGGCAGTCTGACTTGGAGTCAGCTACTTTCATACTGTGGATTCTATCTGTGAGCCAGTGTACAACCCACCTAGTGATATAGGGGTTGAGGCCTAGCTTAGTGAGTTTTTCTATGATTCCTGAGTGGGGAATGGTATCAAAGGCCTTGGCCAGATCAAGGTAGACTGTATGAACCACCTTGCCTTCGTACACAGCTCTGGTGATTGACTCAAAGAAGTTGACCAAGTTGAGCAGGCATGATCTACCCTTCACAAAACCAAAATGTGTGGGATCAAGAGTTTGGAGATTCCCTATATCCTTGTTTATTAGGTCCATGATGATGTGTTCCATAGCTTTGCATATCAGACTCATCAGGCTAATGGGGCAATAGTTCCCAGGGTCTGTAGTCACTCCTCCTTTGTGAAGAGGGATGACTGTAGCAGTGCACCATTCGGTAAGGACAAAACCTGAGGTGAGGCTGTGATTGAACAGGGCACACAGGTGAGGTGCCAGTTCACTCTGTAGTTCATGTAGAACACAGCCAGGGATATTGTCAGGTCCCATAGAAGCTGTATTCTTGACCTTGGACAGTGCTGTTTTAACCTGTGCAGCAGTAATACTGGGTGCCTGGCAATCTACTGGTATTGTGATTGGTCCTTTGGGGGGGTAAACTTTGCACTGAATCTGTCGGCCAGTATATTGGCAATATCTGTTGGCTCGGTATAGGAGGTACCATTGTGCAGTACCTCAGAGCAAATCTGGGTATTGCTGTGGAGATTCTTTACATAACTATAAAAGGCCTTGTGGTTGTCTTTACTATCTGCTGCAATTCTGTTTTCATAGCTAGTTTTACAGGATTTGATGAGGGATCTGAACTTTTTGTTGAGGGTGATACGGGAGTTTTTCCAGTCTTGGGACTTCACCTTATTCCGCATCAGTTTCCTCCTTCTGTTGTAGATTTTGTTTATGGCAGGGAACCACCAGATTGGCTTCCTTGGTTCTACTGGGTATGCCGAGATCCATGCATTTGTGTACACATTCGTACAGTGCACTGGTGTATGATTCAGCGGTTATGCAACTATTCGCCATTTGCATGGGTGCTGTGAAGTTAACCACCTCTCTTTTTAGGAGCCCAAAGTTAGCTTTGGAGAAGTTTTTCATGATGGTTACCTTTGCAGGGGGTGGGGATGGGTGGGAGGTTTGTAGATTTCTAAGGTGATTAGTTTGTGGTTGGATCTAACCAGGGAGGAGTTGATTATTGGTGTAGAGCAATGGTCACCCATGTTAGTAATGATCAGGTCAAGGATGTTGCTACCTCTAGTGGGGGTAAGAATGAGCTGGTCCAGGGCATTGGAATTAATGAATTCCAGGAAACATTGGGCAAGTGAATTGATACACGAGTAGTTTTCCCAGTTAATGGAGGGGTAGTTAAAGTCGCCTAGTATGAGAGTGTTAGGTTGGACCCTAATATTCTCCACGGTGCTTAGGAACATGGAGTGTGAGTCTTGGGACATGGTTGGGGACCTACAGTAGGCTATGACCTGAATCGCTGTCTTACCCAATGTGAGCTGCACCTGAAGTATCTCTGATGCGTTATGTTGGGCTACCAGTCTGGAGGTGTACGCATCCCTTATGAATATGGAAACACCACTGCCTTTGGAGCTTCGGTCCAAGTTCTGTGGCCGAAAGGTGTGGAATGAGTTATAGCCTGGTAGTGCAGGGGTGATTTCTGTTGCCTTGAACCAGGTCTCTGTTACAGCACAAATGTCGATGTTCTCCATTTTAAGGAGTGCTTTGCGTGAGTGCATTTTGAGATTTAGACTTCTAGCATCGAGCAGCATGACCCTCAGATTGCATTTGTTTGTAGCTGTTATGGTGGTAATTTGGTCTTTGGAACACTGCCTAAAAAAGGCACTATAGGGGTGGCAAGAGCTTTGGCCAGTATCCAGAAGCCCAGGGGTGACAGATGCAGGCCATCTCTGGCAAAGCACTGAGGTCTGTCAATCATGTTATCCCAGGAAGACAAATACTAGATCTCCCTAGAATGACACCAGAAACTTAGCCAATTGCTGAAATCAATCATTTTCTGCTTGTACTGTGGTATCATTCTGGGTGATGGTAGGATACTGCTCAGGGCTAGGGTCATACCCACCTGGGCTACATAATCTGAGAGCTCCTCCATGTCTCTTTTCAAGTAGTCCAGGGAGGTACATCTCAGGTCATTCACATCCACATGTACAATGACAGAGTCATATTTGTACCTGTTGTTGAGGGACCTGAGTGCATGCATTATGTGGTGGATCCTGGCACCTGACAGGCAGCTGACTGTTACTTTCTCCTTATTCAACCTAGTGAGTGGGACATCATTGTGCTTCATGATCGAGTCACCTATGACTAGTGTGTTGGGCATGCTGTTTTGCCTTAGGGGCTTTGGTTGAGTGGCACACTGTTTAGGAGAGTTATGTGTCTCGTGATTAGTGTTGTGTTGTGGTGGTCAAGTGCGTTTCTGCCTTGGAGGTCTCTGCTATTTGGGTAGATTTTTATTGAAAGCCTCCGCGAAGGTGGGTGTGTGGTTTGTGTTTTTATGGGAAGGCAGTGCTGGTGTGTGTTCTGGAGGGCTATGTGTTCCATGTGGTGTGGTGCAAGTGTTGACCTTCTCCTCTTGACCAGCTATTCCGGTCTTGACTGGAGAGTGTGTGGCTTCCAATTTGGATATACAAGTGCATCTCTCACAAGTTTGAGTGTTGATAGGTAAGAGGAGAGGGTTGTCAGTGTACATGAGACAGTTGCTACATTGCGTCAGGATGGCCAAGTTCACCAGGTTAATTGGAGAAAGCACAGGAAACTGACCTTTAGACATGCCTGGAGGGGTGGGCATTAGTAGTAAGTACTGGATCTGTTTCATTGTAGAACATTTAGTGCTGATAGTACTTTTGTGTGCTACAATAATTGCTACAAGAAGTCTGGTAAAGTGCTAGACTAATAAGCTAGTAAACGTGCAGGAGAGGAGAGAACTAGCAGATCTAAGGGAAAAATTGAAGAGCAGACTTTGGCACCATTCTGACGCTTACAAACAGTCCTGGATACAACAAGTTTGTATTTGGACTAGACTAGTTACAGGAAAGGTGGGAAAAGCGCAAATGCGGGCTTTTAAACCAGAAAGTTGAAAGAGATGGAAAAACTGCCCAAACGGCCAATAAACTACAATTTCTGGGCCAGAAACCACTCCTCTTTTGGTAGATAGGCTGCCTAGTGCTTACCACTCCCACAGATAAGCTAGAAGGCTTCCCTTCAACACAGAAAGGCTTGGGGGCTCAGAAGCTTACAAACAGTCTTGGATACAGCAAATCTGTATCTGGACTAGACTAGTTACAGGATAAGTGGGAAACAAGCTCAAACACAGACTTTTAAACCAGAAAAGTTCAAAGAAATGGAAAAACTGCCCAAACGGCCAATAACTACAATTTCTGGGCCAGAAACCAGTCCTCTTGTGGTAGATAGGCTACTTAGTGCTTACCACTCCCACTGATAAGCTAGAAGGCTTCCCTCCAACACAGAAAGACTTGGGGGGCTCAGAAGCTTACAAACAGTCCTGGATACACGATATCTGTATCTGGACTACATTTGTTACAGGAAAGGCAGGAAACAAGCTTAGAATTTTTTTTACAGCAAAACAGCTAAAACAGCACTAAAAACAATTCAAGTGCAGTGCAAGCTAGCACACTTGAGTGTGTAGCAATATTAGAGCAAGTACTGTTTAAATAACTGCAATTTATTCAAACTGTATTCTGAACTGAATTCAATTATTGTTTCATTCTACTCTGAACAGTTAAAAAGTGCCAAAAAAATATACTTATCAGCTGAGAAGCACACTCAGTCAGAATAGAAGGAGATTCTAGCAAATTTTTTTAGTAAAGTGGAAAGGGAGAAAGCATGAACAGAAGATAATTCAAGGTTAAGAACCTAAGTGGGTTGGCCTTCTCAAATGTTCTCTCTGCATTAGGTAAAATGAGCTAATGACACTAGACTGGGAGGAGTGTCCCAGATCAAATTTACAGTAAGGATGGGCAACTGCAAAGCCACCAAGTATAAGAACAAGACACCAATAGGGAGAACAGGTGGGAAACTATTACAGCTACTAGCTCCAGACACTAAATGAAAATTTTAAACAGATAAAGGAGCAAGGAGACTCTAGAGAATGCTTTTAACTGCAAACAAATCAGTTATATGATACCTGACTAGAACACAGAAACCTCACAAAAAATGCACAGAAAAGCACAGATAGAGCACTCAGAAACAGAAAATACAACTCTCAGTATGAAAAAGCAGTTTATAGTTAAGTAATTCAGTAAAAATGCAATTAGAGTAATGAAACAGCATCTAGCAATGAAAAATACAGTTAAAACAGTACAAAACATCTAAGTCTTTCTCTGATTTACTAAGGTACAAAAGCATATCGTCTACATAGAGTGAAAGGGTTATATGCTTATTCCCCAGAATGACAATGGGAAACGACATTTATTACCATTTAATGGCTAGGATTCCACATACAGAGCTAACAGGAGGAGGAGAGAGGTAAGTACTGCCTAGTTCCTCCGTGTAAAGTAAACTTGTTTGAAAGCCTTCCGCCTATTTTCACTCTTGCTGTAATAATAATAATAATATAGAACTCTTTTTTATCAGGGAAACAAATCCCTTGAGAAAACACCATATTCTTTAGCATCACAAATAAGTAATCCCAGCACACTGTGTCAAATGCCTTTTTTACATCTAGACTAGCACTAAGTAAACCCTTGCCATATTTAATTTTGCTTTCAGTTATAAGTGCTGTCTTAATGAGATTATCAAATGTATGACTAGTTACAAACCCATTCTGGTCCTTATGTATTATTTCTGGGGGAAAGTAGGCCAACCTATCTGCTAATAACAGCATAAACTATTTATAATCATGGTTTGCAATTGAGATAGGACAATATGAAGAAACCTGATGGGAGTCCTTACAAGCTTATATTCAATGCCTGCCACCCAGGGGTTACCTTTGAGCTGACAAGGCTAATGAAGAGGGCCTGCATCTAAGTATCTGGAACCAATCTGGTATTTAAAATGGTATTACTAAGGGCAAGAAAACTTTTTAAGTCCCTCCTTTTGCTAGACTTCTACAGAAAGGCCATCAGGCCCAGGTGTTTTACCCTTCTTTTCCCTAGCTAGGACCATCATCATCTCTTCGTGTGTGAAAGGTAGCATCAGGAAATTCAACTGCTTGGGAGTAAACTTAGGGAGATTCAGTGTCTCCAAATATGCTTCAATCACTGAGGGTCAGTTCACTCTTAAAGTATTCTTCAAATATAGCCACTGAGAGAAACCTGGAAAGAACTGCAAAATTTCATGGGGCAAAATAACTTCTTGTCCCATACACGGCTTGGCAGTTTTATATAGAAATCTGTCAGCTTGATGCTGCCTTAATTTCAGGGACAGAAATTTCTGATTAGATGGGTTGAAGTCAAGCTTCTTTATGTTAAAAACACTTTTAGCAAAATCCACCATATATTTCAAATGGTTGTCCAGTGCTCTCCTGACCCCTTCCAACTTTCTTGTGTGTTTGGAAGATTATTAATCATATACTTGTAAGCTATCCATAAATTTGAATACAACTGTCTCAAAGTATTTAAAGCCTTAGTTTTGAAGGACAATTCTCACAATTATTCTCCTAAGGGACATGCCTTCTGACTGAATTAGAGTCTCCCTTGAGTAGGAGTAAACCTTGTACCCATAAATTGCAGCATTCCAGTCCTCTGCCCAGATCATGAAATCTTCTTGAAACAAAACCCATTGCATCTGCCAATTCTATAGCAACTGTACCAGACAGCATGTACATATTAATCATGGTAATTAAAGAACTTTCCAACTAACCTTTTACAGTTACATAGATTCCCCATATGTCAGTGATTACCTAAGTCACCGTCATTTGCATTTTTTTAATCAGTCACTATTCCTTGCTTTCTTCCCTCAGGATACATGGTGACCTGCCCACCCAATCTTTCAACCTCCACTTTCTAGTTTCTGTCTTTCTGCCATATTTAAGTGTGTTGCTTGCAAAATCAAGAAATCTGGGCATAGTCTTATCAAGTAGCAATAATGTTTATCCCTTTTCACTGGGAAGGAGATATCAATATTCCAGATGAATAGCCTAATTGTTCCTGTTGTGAAAAATGCCCCATCTTTTATTTTCATTCCATTCTCTATGGAAAACCATTCCCACTAAGACTATTTTTCTGCTTGCCACAGAAAACAACATACATTTCTATATTGCTATTTAGAGCATATCTAATGGAACCATTGTGGTTAACAGTATGAAGCAACTTGGTGTATAAGTTTCTAAAACTTACATTAACAAAGTTATTTCAGATCAAGAATCATAACATTATAAAATCTGCTCAGTGAAAGCTGTCAACCACTATAGTACAACTTCCAAAACAAACGTAATGCTGTTTGGTACTTACCCTAAATGGCAGAAAAACTTTCAATCACTTCTTATCCATGACCATCATGGCAATTCCACTGATCCAGTTATCACCGTCAAATACCTTGGTACGTAGCTTGTTCTCATGCTGAACATTCACCTTCACCTAGAAAAACAAATACAGAAGAAATTAATTCCTTCCTATTTTGTTCCTATACAAGTTTCCCCTTTCTCTTCAGACCAACCAGGAACGTCATAGGCAAAGGCATTCTACTTCTCCAGCTTGAACATGGACTGCCACTGATTGCATCAGCATCCAAGAAAAACTCCTCCATCATCCAAACTATAAACAACTCTATCTGCTGTTTCATTACCCTCTCACCTAGAAATAAGCATCATTGTATCACGCTTAACAAAGCCAGTTGGTTACCTCTCCAACAGTATGCCATCCTGCTTCTTGAATCCCAAGTCTACTAGCTCCTTAAAGAACACTCCTGTTCTTCCTTTGCCTCCAACCTCTTCAGATGACCCTCCCCCCAGTTAAAATCTAAAATGTATTAATCACTCTGATCCACATCTTCAATGTCCCACAACCAGATATCATTGCACTAACTCTGCTTTCTCCATTCTAGGCCCCAAACTCTGGGAATCCCTCCATACTAATCTTAAAGACCTCATGTCAGTCCCATCATTTCATGCTCAGATTAAAGATCATCTCCAGTCTAAGTCAGTTTGTAAATGCTTTTCCTCTGGGCAAATCATCTAATTCTCCCACTCTCCCCTTCACCAGTCTGTCACATTTGTCTTTCTCACATTATTTTCTTACACTGATACGTGACATCTCTTCCACCTTGCATATATTGTATATAGTTAATTTCTGTCAGCCCTTACTTTTACTGTCTTTTACACTTTGTGCTCCAGCCCTTCACAATTTAACTATCTTCTTCTTTTTCCCTCATTACTTTAAATATCCCTTCCTACTGTCCTCTGTACTGCATACATTATTATTATTATTATTACTATTATTATCACTATTATTATCACTATTGCTGTTATTGATTCTTTTCTATCTGCACACAACATTTTGTTTGTATTCGTAATACTTCTTGTTCACGTGCTTGTTTACTGTCATTTATATTTGTCTGGGCTGAGACTGAAATAGGTCCATTTGGATCAATGTTCTACCCCAATTACCAAATTGAATGATGGAGCCATCTGCACCAACTCCAACACGCAACTATTTTAATTTAAACTCCATCTGAACTACATGGGTCCAATTATTAGAAATTCACTTAAGGTTACATCAGCTAGACTGCAAATATGCAGGTCAGTCCACACAGAAGATATGTACACTTTAAAGTCTGCCATGTACTGTCTATAAAAGGAAATAAATCTTGAACCAAAAATGGAAGAAAAAATAAAAATAAATACTTAGAAAGTCCTGCAGTCTATAATTTTAATTACTGAGTTCAGGACCTCCCGAACTATTGCACTTTTTTGAGGGATATTCACTTACACATCAATTTAAATCAAAAGACTGATTCCAAACACAGTTTCCATTATGCCATTTCATAGAGTGCCACTTGGTATCTTCCAATTAAAAAAAGAAATTGTGTGTCCTACAGTATGCAATGAAGACAATCTCCATTGCAACGGAATAATATGAGCCACTTCTAAACTGTACACTTGAAATCAGTCTGGCCAAATGTTCCATGCAAACATTTGGAGGAAGCTGAATTGTTAAGGCTCAAAGAGACATCTCAAGCTTCTACTGTTATCCAGCAGCCACACATTATTTTTTTAGTCATCACCACAGGTCCTTTCATTCTGTCCTACCCCTTTCTAAACATAGGGAAGAGTTCTGGGGACAAAGCTGTATGAAAACAGTGAGCCAGTGAACTTGATGTAGAAGGGTTGTGGACATCTTGTCAGCTCATTACTCCCCACATTTACAAATGTTATGTGTAACTTAAATTATGATTCCCTCCAGTGTTGTGTCACTGGTGCAGCAGAGCAAAAAACTTTTAGCTGAGCAGGGCAAAGCATTTTAACCTTCCAGCCTTTCTCTCTATATACTTTTATGGCAGGATGAAAACTTTAACTCTATTTCCTTGTTTCGTGAAAAATCATGACCAAAAAAGAACCAATGGTAATCTAGCAGTAGCACTTTCCCCAGAGCCTAGAAAAAAGAAAGTGAATTCTCTTTCAGTGCACATGATGCACATCTAATCAAAACTAAGCAGGAGATGTTGGATCTCAAGGCCTATGGCAGGAAAAATCATTGGGTTCTCTCCAAAAATATTTCTTCCCTTTTAATGCCCACCCATTGGCAGTTTATCCATTGTGTATGTTAAGCAGTCATTTCCTTCTAGTCCTTTGGGTATACCAATGAAGAAGACATTTTCCTTCTGCTGAAGTCGTATTCATTGATTGCTGGGCTTCTATTAGTTTGAGCCTGGTATACATATCTGCCATCATGTGTCTGTGTGGCATTAACCAAGGAGCCATCTAACTCTTTTAATTGCTCCGAGTGGGAGGCAAGGACATCCTCCATTCCCCCCCAATCCGCACTCTCTCTTTTCCATATATCCTTCCAGTGTTGCATTTATTTTCCTTAATTTTGCCATTATAAGCTCAAACTTAGGATCTGTAAAATTGCCAGACATAACAGCCATTGTCCTTCCTTACGGTACCAAGACAGAAGGGCCTGATGATGGGTGTGCGGATTCTTGGGGAGCCCGATCACTTCTGTCAGTCCAGCTAACCAAACCACATTTTTATCCATCAAACCAGAGGAAAAGCAGCACCTAAACAACAGATGCAGCTTATCCTGTCAGTAGTTTAAAAAGTTCCAAGTGCAGGTGCAACTTATGTATAATTTCTTCCCAGGAAGTGTTGGAGCAGACAAACACATTTCACTTAGCCTTAATCTTAATCAGAAGTTCCAAATTCATATACATTTTTTTAAATGCCAGAAATGTACTGCAGTGTAGAAGTTTGTTTGCCATACACTTGTCTACAGATGAGTAGTACTATTTTTATACATAAAAGCAAGGTAAAACCTGTAAGGAAATAAAGCCACACAGTGAACCGCATGAACTGATTTATTAAATACAAAAATAATGTTAAAACAATAGTACTAAGCACTTTCACCCATTAACATCAGGGCATCATCAGAGTACTGAAGAAATAATAACAAGATCATCCTTTATATATGTGCATGCCTAATAAATCAATTACATTGTTAAAAACTGATTTGATTGATTAATTACTAAATTACTATTAAAATAACTTGGCACAGAAAAAAACACCAGTAACCTCAATTACTGTAAAAATGTATCAATATTATACATAAATAGAAAATAAAAATAAAATAACTAAAATAACTAACTAATCATGTGTCTTATAACCCATCTAAAATCTAAATACCATTATAAAAGTATTGGGATATATATATATATATATATATATATATATATATATATATATATATATATAGTAATAAATATTATAAAAAAAATGTCAAATAAATCAACAACAATTACAAAAATTGTATAATAAATATACATATATATATATATATATATATATATATATATATATATATATATAAAATATTAAATGTAATATAATATATAAATGTAAATATGTTCTTAAATTATGTATCTGTACGAATATACCAACATTAATGACCTTGTAATAGATCATATAAAATGTGACCTGTATTTTAAAATACTAGAAATAGATACAAAGTCATTAATACCAGGCAAAGTACAGGCATTTAATCTAAGTTGCCAAAGGCATTCCTTTGCCTCTAGCATTGTCTTCTCATCCCCACCCATATGTATATTCTGAGGAATTCTATCTATAATAAAAAATAAAAATCGTTTGAAATTTGGATATCTAATGCTGTGCATATATAGGGAACTTGTGGTCTTATGCTTCTTAATATATCTCACATGCTCAACAATACGTTCCCTTAACTTTCTAATTGTTTTTCCAACGTAAAATGCAGAACAAGCTGAGCATGTTGCTAAATACACCACCATCTTTGTGTTGCAGTTGCAATACCCTGGGCATCTAATGGTTTTTCCATAATTAATAATAGCAATGTAGGGACCATCATTGATGTATTTGCATGTATGACAAGTTCCACATTTACTCATTTTAGACATTTTAAAAATGTTCTTACAAGTATTCGTCTCATAAATGTCCTTTAGATTCCTACCTCTACTGTATGTAATCTTAGGCTGGGAGCCAATGGTTTCTGATAACTCAGCATTGTTAATAAAAACACTTGTCCAGGTCTCCCTAACAATGTTAACAATGTGATGTGATGTGTCATTCTAGGGTAAGATAAAAGTATAATTTCTGGACAGATTGGGATTAACTTCCAACATATTATCACAACCATATTTTATGATGGGTCTATATATTTTAAATCTTTTAATATAAATTTCCCTTTTTATAGTACATATAAGTTCATTAGGGTATCCTCTGTCTAGGAACATGCTAGATAATTTTTTAATTTCTGCATTAAATATATTGTCATCGCTGATAATCCTTGACAGCCTAACCATTTGCCCTTTAACCAGATTCCTTTTTTGATAGAAAGGATGACAACTATTAAAATGTAGAAAGGAATTAATAAAAGTTTTCTTTCTGAAAATATTTGAATGAAATCCATCATCACTGTAGGACAGAATAAGATCAAGATATTCACAACAGTTTTCATGAATATTACTGGTAAATTCAAGAAAATCAGATGTTGTTCTTAAATACTCTATAAATTCAAACAACTCATCCTTCTTGCCTGTCCAAAAAATAATAATATCATCCAAATATCGTAAATATAGGGATACCATTGGCCAATATATTGATGTAAAAAGTATTTCAGTTTCCCAATTAGCTAACACCAAATTGGCATATATTGGTGCACACCTAGCACCCATTGCCACACCTGTACTTTGCCTATAGTATTCCCCATTGATGTAAATATAATTGTTCTCCAACACTGTTTCCATTAAATCGGTCAAAAGTCGGCATTTTGTAACATTCATGCCACTGTATTTCAATAAACTGGCCTCAAACATTTCTAGGCCTTGCTTGTGAGGAATTACAGAAAATAAATTAACCACATCAATAGTGGCCATAATCAAGTTGGAACCAGTTGAAATCTTGCTTTGTCTAACTAAATCCAAACAGTGCCAAGAATCTTTTAAAATGTGTGGTAAATTCTTTAACGTTTCTTTACAATGAACATCAATATAGGATGCAATAGCCTCAGTTTTCGAACCTCTGGCTGACACAATTGGCCTAAATGGTGGATTATCAACATCCTTGTGTATTTTGGGGATGCCAAAAATACTTGGAGTAATAGGAAAATCAACAGTAAGATAAGAATATTTCTCTCTACTAATAGTACCATCCATAAGATATTCATAAAGTAACCAATCCACCTTAGTATAGGCCCTCAACATCTCATACTTAGTAACTTTTTTATAAGTATTCGTATCACTAAGCATAATGGTCATTTTATTATAATAATCAGTATTGGTCATTATTACCACACCCCCACCATTGTCTGGTTTCATAACTCAGAATTTATCAGATGTAGTAATTTCTTTAAGACAGAACTGCTCAGCTGGTGTTAGATTCTCAACCATATTTTTCTCTTTCTTCAAAACTCTTCTTATCTGTGTCTCACAACGTTTTTCAAAAATATAAATCATTGGATTATTTGGTGGTATGAATGTACTACTTTGCTTTAGTGTAAAATAACCAAAATCTATCGTACAATCTTTATTATTAGAAAAAAACACTTTCAAATTCAATAATCTAGTATATAATTTTAAATTGATTAAAATTTTCCCAATATCAAGCTTAAAAGATGGTACAAAAGTAAAACCTCTTTTAAAAAGAGTTAAAAAATCATGCCCAAAATGTTTGTCAGTGTAATTATATAAACTGAAACCACCCTCAGAAACAATAAAACAGTTGTGATTATTGTTAAAAGTATCCGATTTTTGGGAGCACCTTAGTTCATCATAAAACAGATAGTTACTGACATTAGTACCAATAATGGAAGCATCAATATTTACACTGTGACTCAAAAAGTTAAAATCATCATGAACAATAGAATTACTATGCTCCCAAACACCTATCTGTGCCAAGCATTGTTCCCGTATAGTGTGTTGTTGTAATGTCTGTTCTGTTGTTGATGTTGTGCACCGTATCTGTTGCGTAACCCCTCCAACCTTCTCAGGGTCGGTGCTTCTAAAAAATCTCCCTGACCTTCCTCATAATCAAAATGATCAAAATTATCATCATTTCTGTTTCTATTAATTTGTACAGGTTTCTTCATTGTTTGGTGTTGCCAAACCACCTCTACCATGAGTATTAACATCCACTGATTTTGTAGTCTGTTTCATATTTTTATATTGTTTGAAATGTATATAAACTCTATTATTCTTATAATCATTAGAGTCCCTACATAATTTATCGTTTTTAATGTCCAAACCTATATTCGTAAACTTGTCCATTTCCTTAAAAATGTTTTCCAAGCGAAATTTGTTATGCTCGAACAACAAATCCCGTCTAATACTTTTATCTAACAGCATTAATTGCTCATTTAGGACTGTAAGCTTGGAATTATTGTTACGTATAATAAGTTTGACCAACTCAATACCAGTTTTATCAAACAATTCAAGTAATTGATCAAATAACACAGTACCTTCAGTAAAACCATATGACAGTTTAAAAATACGAAGTCCTTTTGGAACTTGACCCAGTTCCAACGACCTTTCCAAGTAAGCATTATCCATTTGCAGGGATTTAAAAGTTCTAACAACCCTCTCGAACTCTTTAAATTGTTGGTTAAGACTACCCATGTCTTTTAAGTTAGAATTCCGGTTGCTTGAAAGTGTTGGTGCAGCCAAGAAAACTTTTAAGTCCATAAAACTGCTACCTTCGCTAGTTGAAACGCCTTCAGCACTTCCAGTACGTCCGTCCCTAGTGTTCAGAGCCAAATTAGACGATGGACCTGCAAGTCTCGCATTTCCTGTATTGGCACCGCCTCCTACGGAGCTCCTTGAACCATTACTAGCTGACGGTTTGTGCAGGCTAGTATTGGGGGTGGAATGAAGTGTATATAAACGTTCCTGCGATTCAGTAATTAGAACTTCAGCTTCAGTAGGACTCTTTTCACCCCTCTCTTGTTGCACTTTAATAAGGCGTTGTGTAATTTCCATATGTTGTACTAATAGCTGCTCCATAACGAAAGTGGATTGGTTACTTTATGAATATCTTATGGATGGTAGTATTAGTAGAGTGGAATATTCTTATCTTACTGTTGATTTTCCTATTACTCCAAGTATTTTTGGCATCCCCAAAATACACAAGGATGTTGATAATCCACCATTTAGGCCAATTGTGTCAGCCAGAGGTTCGAAAACTGAGGCTATTGCATCCTATATTGATGTTCATTGTAAAGAAACGTTAAAGAATTTACCACACATTTTACAAGATTCTTGGCACTGTTTGGATTTAGTTAGACAAAGCAAGATTTCAACTGGTTCCTACTTGATTATGGCCACTATTGATGTGGTTAATTTATTTTCTGTAATTCCTCACAAGCAAGGCCTAGAAAAGTTTGAGGCCAGTTTATTGAAATACAGTGGCATGAATGTTACAAAATGCTGACTTTTGGTCGATTTAATGGAAACAGTGTTGGAGAACAATTGTATTTACATCAATGGGGAATACTATAGGCAAAGTACAGGTGTGGCAATGGGTGCTAGGTGTGCACCAATATATGCCAATTTGGTGTTAGCTAATTGGGAAACTGAAATACTTTTTACATCAATATATTGGCCAATGGTATCCCTATATTTACGATATTTGGATGATATTATTATTTTTTGGACAGGCAAGAAGGATGAGTTGTTTGAATTTATAGAGTATTTAAGAACAACATCTGATTTTCTTGAATTTACCAGTAATATTCATGAAAACTGTTGTGAATATCTTGATATTATTCTGTCCTACAGTGATGATGGATTTCATTCAAATATTTTCAGAAAGAAAACTTTTTTTAATTCCTTTCTACATTTTAACAGTTGTCATCCTTTTTATCAAAAAAGGAATCTGGTTAAAGGGCAAATGGTTAGGCTGTCAAGGATTATCAGCGATGACAATATATTTAATGCAGAAATTGAAAAATTATCTAGCATGTTCCTAGACAGAGGATACCCTAATGAACTTATATGTACTATAAAAAGGGAAATTTATATTAAAAGATTTAAAATATATAGACCCATCATAAAATATGGTTGTGATAATATGTTGGAAGTTAATCCCAATCTGTCCAGAAATTATACTTTTATCTTACCCTACAATGACACATCACATCACATTGTTAACATTGTTAGGGAGACCTGGACAAGTGTTTTTATTAACAATGCTGAGTTATCAGAAACCATTGGCTCCCAGCCTAAGATTACATACAGTAGAGGTAGGAATCTAAAGGACATTTATGAGGTGAATACTTGTAAGGACATTTTTAAAATGTCTAAAATGAGTAAATGTGGAACTTGTCATACATGCAAATACATCAATGATGGTCCCTACGTTGCTATTATTAATTATGGAAAAACCATTAGATGCCCAGGGTATTGCAACTGCAACACAAAGATGGTGGTGTATTTAGCAACATGCTCAGCTTGTTCCGCATTTTACGTTGGAAAAACAATTAGAAAGTTACGGGAACGTATTGTTGAGCATGTGAGAAATATTAAGAAGCATAAGACCACAAGTTCCCTATATATGCACAGCATTAGATGTCCAAATTTCAAACGATTTTTATTTTTTATTATAGATAGAATTCCTCAGAATATACATAAGGGTGGGGATGAGAAGACAATGCTGGAGGCAAAGGAATGCCTTTGGCAACTTAGATTAAATGCCTGTACTTTGCCTGGTATTAATGACTTTGTATCTATTTCTAGTATTTTAAAATACAGGTCACATTTTATATGACCTGTTACAAGGTCATTAATGTTGGTATATTCATACAGATACATAATTTAAGAACATATTTACATTTATATATTATATTACATTTAATATTTTATATATATATATATATATATATATATATGTATATTATACAATTTTTGTAATTGTTGTTGATTTATTTGACATTTTTTTTATAATATTTATTATATATATATATATATATATATATATATATATATATATATATATATATATATATATATCCCAATACTTTTATAATGGTATTTAGATTTTAGATGGGTTATAAGACACATGATTAGTTAGTTATTTTAGTTATTTTATTTTTATTTTCTATTTATGTATAATATTGATACATTTTTACAGTAATTGAGGTTACTGGTGTTTTTTTCTGTGCCAAGTTATTTTAATAGTAATTTAGTAATTAATCAATCAAATCAGTTTTTAACAATGTAATTGATTTATTAGGCATGCACATATATAAAGGATGGTCTTGTTATTATTTCTTCAGTACTCTGATGATGCCCTGATGTTAATGGGTGAAAGCGCTTAGTACTATTGTTTTAACATTATTTTTGTATTTAATAAATCAGTTCATGCGGTTCACTGTGTGGCTTTATTTCCTTACTATTTTTATACATACTGTTTTCTCATAATCATGACCCACCTTCTGAACAATGCATATTAGCCTTTTTTCTGTCATCAAATACAATGCTTCTGGAACATTTCCGTGTTACACATTTGAAATATGCAGATATTTGAACTGTGACTCACATGTTTTAGGTGGCAGTTAGGAATTGAACATGGCCACTACATGCAAGTGTGTAACTTGTGTTCATGTGCAGATTTTTTTTTCCAGTCTGAAGTTTCTTCCTGCAGGTTCTTTTCTGCCTGAATAGCTACCTTCTGGGCATATATGCACACAGTAGGTATTTTATAATTTCAAAAGCATATAACAGTTTTTTCCCCATCCCCTGCTTCCTGAACTAAACATGGCTTAGCCTTGGTAACTTAAAATCCTTACTTGACGAGTTATTACAGTGGTCACCTTTAATTCTGTAACTGTTAGGACACTGTTCAGAGTTTAGGGACTACAACTTCTTGAAAAGAGAAATGTATAAGTACAGATATAGTGTATGTTATGGCCTCTGCATCCTTTTTGAGGTATTCTATTAGCAAGTTATTGGACGCAGGAAAGATGGGTTGTATTACTGATTTTTTTTTTTTAATTTTGTTAGCAGAAGTTGTCACGAGTGAGAAGGTAGAAGTGACACTGTGTGCCAAATGTTGTCATGTTTGGTGTGGTGGGTTTACTACGGCAGTTGGCTTCACCTATTCAGTATGAATTAAATATGTGTATATATATATATATATATATATATATATATATATATATATAGATAGATATATATATATATATATATAGATTGTATTCTGTTTCACCTGAAAGAGGGCAGTGTTGTTTTTTTTTTTTTTTTTTGCCAAGCTGTATAAGGTTATGGACTGTTGATCTGTACACTGGTACAACTGTTGGTATTGTTGTAGGCTGTTTTTTTTTTTTTCCCTATATGACACTTATCTATGCTTTATCGCTAGAGTGCATTAGCATCTTTTATTTCTGGTGGCAGCCATGGCACAAATGCTAATATGATTAATTTTCTATGTGAGGGGCTAGAGAGTCTAATATTGTGAGGACTTTTGTGTTAAAGTGCACTATTGTATCATCGAAAGGTAGTCGTTTTAGGGGTTTCCAGTTGCTATGACAAATGTTTCCTTACTGATATTGATTGTATTTCTATTTTATACTGGATGTTTCTATGAATTTTGATAATTTTCTTGAATTAACAGACAGCCAGGACCCACAACTTCAAAGGGGCTCATGGCCAGCTAACAAAACAATTTAATTTTAATTTATTTCATCTGCAGCTATGGTGTAACCAAAAAAAAGTTTCTCTTTCTTTTTTTCACAGATTAAGAACCAACAGAAACAAGGAAGCAGTAAACACAGTTCCACCCCCCCCCCCCAACAGTCAGAACTAGCAGACGCAGTACAGGAAAAGGATGCACCAAGCGTGTTTGCTACAACAGTTTATCTAGCACTTAGTGACAATGAATAAGCCTATTAGCTGTTAAAGAGCTGCTTTCTGTAGTACAGAGTTTGATTCTCTCAGCCTTTGTTTGTCTTCTCTGTGACTCTAACCAAGTTACTTCACCAGACAATACTGTTGGGATGCTCCTGAAAAGGGGCCCATATGTCAAGTGGACTGTCCCAGGCTGTTAGCAAATGTAAATTGTCTTTAGAATTCCTGCAAATTTCGCACTGGTGTTAATTTGTGCTTCACTATATGATATTTGATTATGAATGCAAGATGTCTCGTAGTTTAATGAGTTGCTAGATACATTTTCACTAAATGTGAGTTTCAAGGGAAGAGAAGGTTACTGTTTCTCATGCTAAGTCTGTTTTCAATCCAAGTGTATTTTGCTTTGTTTTAAAAAAATGTCTGCCAGTGTTTTTGCTGTAAAAACTGAAATAAAAGTTTTAAACAAAATTCAGATAGCTGTGATAATTGCAAAAGTAAATATAATAGTATGCAGATTGACAGGTTTTATCAATACTTTATAGCAATTGAAGAGAGGCACCCAAGTAATGGGATACTGGTATGGCTAGCAGTGGCCTGGTTAATTATCTTGCAAAAGATTCCCTTTGACCACAGTCTGTCTCTGTTAACTCTGGAAATGTATACTGCAACAATACAACATTATCAGTAATTCAGGTATGTCAGACCTGAAATGAGTGATGTCAGAGGAGAAACCAGGCAGCACCACCACTTTCAGACAAATACTGAAAAATCATTTCAACTCTTCCTGGCTGTGTAGCTGCTCTATAACCTAACCTTCTCCTTCTCCTTATATGATAACTAAACTCTTATGCTTTTTGCTACTGCTGATGGATGATAGTTTCTCCCTAATTATTATTTTTCATCACTTGTTGATACTGGTACAATAATGCTGATTAATATATCTCTATTTATACCTCTCTGATTGAATTCATCTGGCAACCAACAAAATTCCTGCTTTTATGTATATGTTCTGTATATATTACTATATAATCACTACGTGCAACACTATATCTACTTTTGCACCAGTTAATGTTTAATATTTTCTGTATCTATGTTCTTGTCAGAGGTTTTCTCCCTGGGCCTCCACTGAAAATGGGCTCCTTTAGGGCAATAAATAAATAAACAAACAAATGCATAGCTATTCTTGATGACAGACAAAACATAGGGAGGTCAAACTGAACTTTAGGTGTCCTGCAAGCGTGTAACCCCCTCCCCCAAAAAAATAATCCCTGGGATTCATTAACAATTATGCTGACTTTGCACAAAGCCTACACACCTGCAGTATGTTAGAGCAATGAGCAGCAGCGCTCATTGAGTATGCATGCTGCTCATTGGGCTTAAGCGATTCCAAGCACTGTTTGATAGCCAGTAACAGTATTGGCATCCATGAAATGGTGCTGGAAGCATAAGCAAACAATGGAAACAAAAGTACTTGCTTGTACGTAAACGTATTATGCAAGCAAGCACAGACAGCTTATATGAAGTAAAGGCAAGTGACTTTTAAGCATGTACACACAGGATGTGAAATTGGGCTAATTTACAGAGAATACAATGTGAACAGTGCAGGGATAATTATGAGGGGATGGTACATGGAAAAAATGTACGCAGTTAATTCATTCAAACGTGATGATACCAGAAAGAAACTTTTTTCAACAGGAAGATATCCATATTGATGGTAATATTAAATAGTCATGTTTTCAAGTGTTCACCCACATACATAATTTGAACATGGAAATGCTAACAATGGATGTGAGAGGGATACAATGCAACATTGCAATAAAGGGAAGTAAATGTGATATTAATGTTGATAACATGCCAAGCTGAGATAATAGTTAGCAAGGACAGTGGTTACATTATGGGCCACCTACATACGGTGCAGTTATTGAATATGATACATATTTACAGGGAATGTATGTGTGATAACTGACTGTAGTGCTGTGTCCTCAATGCCATCTTGTATAAACAAAGCATGAGCTGTACAGCAGCTGTACCATGCACAACCAAAAGGGACATGTTTTAACATTTATTATTGGACAACCATAGATATGAAGGGTTATAGTAACACTGACACGTCTTAGACAAGCATGTGTTTTATATACATGTGCATCATAAACAGTGATAAAATAGCAATTAAAATACACAAGTGACAAATGGCAACACAGATTTTATGACACTGCAGCATTTCAAAGTCCTACAAGGTCTCCATTTGTAAACAGAGCACATCTAATGCAGGCTTATACTGGGCAACAAGACATTACAGCGAACACTGCCATAACAGCATGTAAACAATACAAACACATGTATTATTTGCATTAATAATAAACAAAAACTGAGAATAATAACTTCATTCTGTGTTGTTTGTGTAATATTAATACATTCACAGAATGTTACCCTTGGCTGGAATTAACAGCAAGCTATGTAAGCCATGTAACCCCACCAAGCTTGACTCTAGACGATTGTCACTGTGGAGGTAACAACCCAACCCAGTTGCAAAAATTGGAAAAGGATTGTTGCGGATGGATGGATGGATGGATGGATGGATGGATATAACCCCACTGACTACAAATATATACGAGTAACATGTGCCACAGTGGAATTCTTAACAAAGCTGTGAGTATCCACCTATGTGAAGTCATTACATCATATAATTCTATTGCAATCTGCATTTGGTAAAAGGGCTGGGGGAGGTTTCTGCCACTGTTATTGTAGGACATGCAATGCTTACAGTCAGTCAATGTGAATTTTGAACACCTGACTATATGACAAGAGAAGCTACATGATATTGAAAAGAATGAATGAATAGACCATGGTGCCACTTGTGCTACACGTGTGAGGCATTTTGGTCTTTGAAGCCATGCTATCATTTTAGTGCTGCAAGGGAGACGTGTGCCTGTTATTTCCTTAAACTATTGTTATATGTGTGCTTTTCATGCAACATTGCCTGCAGGTAGGTATACTCAGACACATGAGATGCATAATACAGTCACCACTGTGATGGAAATATAGCAATCAAGCACAATGTGTGGATAATTCCGGATTCAAACACATGCCTTGCTAAAGCACAAACATACAGAACATAGACTCGTATCCTTACACCACAGGAAAACCTTAGTAGTTCTAATAGAAAGGACATCCCATGGCATCATCATTATTATGGAAAACGTTTCTGTGGAAAAAGGAGTAGAAATCACTATAATAGGAATACCCATCCACACATGTACACAGCAAATATCTGGCTGACAAAATTGTTACCCACCTACACATTCACAGACATAATGACACAAGTGAATCTAAGGAGTACTGGCTGCATCTGAACAGACTACATAAGATCACAAGGTACAGAACAGTGCCCGATTCATGCATGCCATAAGAGGTTCTTTTACATTTGTGACAGTGCTCATTTGAATGGATGACATCACCATTCTTTAATACATTAATTTTCATCTAAAAATGTATGAAGGTGGTTGAAGTATACAGTAACACTATACAGCTACACATACTACGTGCATTACAAGCCTTCTCTATACAGCACGACAATCAAACACCTACAGACAGTAACCTATCATTGCTGGATTAAAATCCCCTCACTCTGTACTTATACAGTACAGTATCATCAACAGCCATTACCATAGGGTAACTCATACAACCACTTTGATGTGGTTCTTTTTTTGGATAGCATAATGTAAGCATCGTATTTCCAAAAATGTTTAGTGCCTGGGGGTAATACAATTCATAGAGAAATCCTCCGGTAGGGAGAATATGTCACATAAGTGGAATTTTACAAAAGGTGTGTTGTTACAGACACAATAGTACATGACAGTATATTTACCCAATGTTGGATTTGAACCCCCTACCTATCTAGTTACATAATCTATAAAACACAGAATTAGCTGCAAATGCTAAAGAACTGTGAGTTGTATGGGCACAGTGTACAATTTTGACATGCTGAGTTTATCAGTGGGATGGAGAGATGTTTATGGTAAAAGGTGAGATGAGGGCATCCTCTCCACTGTTATTTATTTATTTATTTTGAGTGGAAGTTGATACAGCATGACTGTAGGAAACTATATATAACTGAAATTGAAGCCGCTTGCACACACACACACACACACACACACACACACACACACACACACACACACACACACACACACACACACACACACACACACACACACACACACACACTCACACACGCACTCACACACTCACACACTCACACACTCACACACTCACACACTCACACACTCACACACTCACACACACACACACACACACACACACACACACACACACACACACACACACACACACACACACTCGCCACTGTGAGATTTAAATATCCTCCCTATCTAACTATACAGTCTAGAGTACATGGTATTAGCTGCAAGCACCCACAGAACAAGACTTACTCCTAAGGTGAGACAGTGCACTTTTCATCACTCTGTTCCAGATAAGAAGTTTGTGTTAAAAGTGAGATAAACCTTAGAGAAAGTTGTGTCCAAAGTTAGTTTTCTCCTGCATGGAAGTGGAAACAGTACATCTATTGTTGAAGGTTTACGTCCATGACATGAGAACGACACAGACACACAAGTTCATCGCTATCAATATGAACTATATGAACTCCCTTACTTAACAAATTACACAATCTAGAAAACATAATGTTAGCTATTAGCGACACAGGAGAAGTCTCTTATGGAGACAGTGTGTACTTTTGACAGGATGGCCTCATCACTGTGTTGTAGAGATGATGTTTGTGGTATAACTGGAATAAGGTGATGGTGGAATACTAGCCCAGGTTAAATATTTCCACTGACTGGAAGCTGATACAACATGTCTGTTCAAGAAGTAATATTTACTTGGTATTGCAGCTATACACAAAATTTCCCCACAGTGGGGAAAGAACCCCCTACCTATCTAATTACACAATCTAGAGAACACAGTACTAGTGGCAAGTACCACAGAAAAGTCTGACTCTTAAGGAAGAAAATGTACTTTTGACAGGATGACTTCATAAGTGTGTTTCTGAGAGGATGTTTGTGTTAAAAGTATGATAAAATGCAGACAGAGCTGTATGCAAAGTTAAATGTATTCTCCTCAGCAGAAACAGTATGTTTGACATTGAAGCATTATTTACCTGTTACTATACCCCTCACAGACATACTTTCCCCATTGTGGGGATTAAACCTCCTACCTATCTAGTTACACAATTTTGACAGCACATTATTAGTCACAAGTGCCACAGATGAAGTCTGAATTTAATGATGTGAAGAAGCACATTTATAATTAGTAAAAATTCACTATTTGGAACAGCTGATACTGTACATCACAGGTTTGAGGAGAAATGCACATGTGTGGACAGGAAAATGTAACAGCACTATGACTGTCCCATGTAATGACATGCTTCTCTGTTAACATTTATACAATGTCCATCATATACATTGTGATACTGTGAGGGATATGTACTTGTTTCACAGTTCTTCTTTCAGCTTTTCCCAGTTAGGGGTCGCCACAGCAGAACTCCGGTCTGCTAATGATTGGCAGTAGAGTTTTACGGTGTCGAGGTGCCAGCCCGACGCCCAACCTTCAATGAAGGCATGCCCATTCATGCATGTCTTTCGAGCACCACTTGACCACGGGGAGGACATGCAGACTCCACACAGAAGGCACTCCAGCTGAGAATCAAATGGGACAACCTCTTGCTGTGAAGCAACAATGCGACCGCTGCACCATCGCGGCTATTCCATGTACTTGTTTCACAGTATGAGATGCCAGTAACAATCACAGCTGTAAACCACTGGATTATTAATCAAGCATTCCTGCCACTTCATTCTGGGATGATTGCACACTTGTCTTGACTCATGTTTGTGCAATGTGCATTGACAGTACAAATAGACACTTCCTAAATAGGACAGTGAACTTCAGAAGAACAGTGATGGATTATGAGCGAATAGGTTACCCAACAATGCAGCATAGTTGCAAGTATAACCACTGGAGTGCAGACATACATTAAGAGATTGACTTAACTGAGTCAACACCACTGAAATCTAGAGAACTTGTTGCCATAATTCAATATAGTCATGCAGATGCTGTGCAACCTAAAAAGCATTATTTGTTGCAATTGTTTTACACTCTGCCTAAAGTGCAGCACTGGCAGACTCAACTGTGCTGTTGATGGCAAAGTATTAGTGCAAGTGTAATCATATCTTGAGGGACTGAACTTAGAATAGCAATTGGCGGTAGTCTGTGGTCCTCTGTGCCAACATTTGTTCAAATAAGTAATATACACAAACAACCATGTCTGAATCTGATAAATAAATAAATCTGTTTTATATTCCGTTGATTTATTTGACATTTGTTGACTGGGTTGGAATTGGGCTGAAGCCCTTTTTTAGTGGAGACCTGGGGAGAAAAGCTCCACAAATACATAGCTACTAGAAAGACATCAAAGCATAGTCATATAAAACAAGATTTACAAAATTTAACAAAATTAAAAATTAGAGAATAAGACATGAGATTGCTAATAGCTTCTAAGACATCTCAAGTCTATAGACTTATTGCAGTGCAGAGTAAATATTGCAGAAATAGAAATGTTCACATTGTTTTAATTCAGTTCAACTGAGAGGTAGACATGGGAAAGAACTAGTTAGGTACAATAATTTGTGTTTATGTCTATACGTAACTGGAGGTACAAGGTAGAGAGGGATTGAAGAAGTAGGAGTAATATAGAGAAATTAGGTGGATGAGAAAGGGGGTAGTGGGACACAGATGAGGGAGGGGGAGGAAGAGGTTGTCTGAGAGAAGTGAAGGTCAGTCTGGGGGATGTTTACACTGACATAGTCTTATATGGCTTAGGTGCATTTTAATGCATTTCTGAACTGATGCTTGGGTTTAATATTTCGAATGTCTAGTGGAAGTTTATTCCAGTTTCCAGCTGGTGCATAGCTATAAATGTTTTTGCCGAAGTTGATCTTTGGTTTGTATATGGTAAGGAGATGTTGTTCTGAGCTCTGGAGTGTCCTGGGTGGGGAATAGCAGGAGATAATAGAGGAAATGCTGGGGCAGAAAGATGGTTGGTACAGTATAGCGTGTATAATCTGAAGCTGAGAGAGGAGAAGGTTATGGGGAAGCTCAAACCAGTTTAGTTTCCTGAGTGCTAGGCAGTGGTGGGAAGAGTATGGGAGTTCTGCAGCAAATTTAGCAACCTTGTTATAGGTGGATTCTAATTTAGAGAAAAGGGTGGTTTGTAGGTTGGTGAGTACTTGAGAGCCATAGAGAAAGGTTTTTAGTAGATAGGCATGGGATAGGGCTGACTTGGCTTTGCTAGATAAAAAGTGTTTGTTCCTGTAAAGGAGTCCAAGTTTTTGGTGTGTTTTCTTAATGTTACTGAGTACATGTAGGTCAAATTTTTGCTGGTCATCTATAATGACCCAGAGTAGTTTGGTGTGGGTTTCTACTGTGATGGGTGTGTTGTTGCAGGAAGAGAGAGAGAGAAATGGGGTTTAGATGATACACTGATTTTGGGACAAAAAGCAAGAGTTTAGTCTTTTTGCGTTTAAGATTAGATGGTTTTGGTTGAGCTATTTTTCAATAGACAGAAATGAGTTCTGAGTTGTAGTATGCAGACTGGAGAGAGTATTCAGCTATAGTGATGACTGTTGAGTCATCAGTGTACTGTACCAGAGAAGACTAGGGAGTGGAGGTAGATAATTGACTGGTGAAAATATTAAATAGTAGTGGGCCCAGTATTGAACCTCGGGGAACTCCCATGTTTATGGTGAGTTCTGGGGAGATAGCAGAAAGCCATTTTACAGACTGGAAGTGATTGCTGAGGTAGCTAGAGAACCAAGAGATAGTAGAGGTAGATGGGTTGAGTTCAGAGAGTTTATTTAGTAGGAGGGGGTGAGAGACAGTGTCGAAAGCTTTTGAGAGATCAAGAAAGAGGCAAGAGACTAGTTTATTCTGGTCTCTGGCTGGTGAGATGGTGTTGATAAAGGAGATGAGGGCAGTAGAGGTACTGTGGCTAGGGCGAAAGCTATGTTGGGTGGGGGTGATTAGGTTCTCTTGTATGAGGTATTGTAGGATTTATGAACACATTTTTTCAGTATCTTTGGGAGGGGTGATACAATTGCAATGAGCCTACATTTGGATAGTTCAGTAATGCTACCACTTGTATGGATGGGTAGAGTGCAGAATTATTTCTAAATTGCTGGGACTTTGCCCTCAATGATGGATCAGTTAATGAGAATAGAGTTGGGCAAGGCTATTGAAGTGACAGCTTTCTGGAGAAAGAGTGGAGTGAGATCGTCTGCTGAAGAAGAGCATGGCTTAAGTTTAAGAAGTAGGGATTTAATGTAGTTGGTGATACAGTTTTCAGGAAGAATGCTGAGGAGGTGTTGGAAGTTTTGGGAGGGTTGGTGGGTGAGGTAGAGTTTTTGTTGGAGATTGGATGGCTGGTTAGTTTGCTAATGGAGTCTATGAAATAGGAGTTAAAGTTAGTAGCAGTTTGGAGAGGAGTGTTTGTAGGGCTAGGTTGTGGGGGAGGAGGAGTTCCCTGGATGAAGGATTTGGTTAACTGAATGCCAGAATTTCTTTGGGTTGTTTAGGTGTGTTTCAGGAGTGTTTGTATAGTAGTTCCTCTTATCACTGGTGATGGCTTTCTTAGTAAGGTTATGTAGGTGCCTATACTGTTGGAAATGGAAGGGGAGTATGGTTTTAGACCAGAGTTTCCAGATATGTGTTATGGTTGTTTCAGGTGTCATGATTTACACATTTGTCATGACAGTTGCAGTTTTTATATCCTTATATGTATGCCAGAAATGTATTATAAAACACATGAGGGACCAAGTCTGTTATTGTTGGCGGAAACATGGCTTATGGAAACAGTATGGAATCAAGGGGTTTATTGGATGACACAGAAGGGATGGGAAGAGGTGGACAGTTGGTGACAGGAATACACAATGTAGACATACTGACAGATTAGTTTCATTTTGCACATATTTGTGTTGCGTTACTGTTTGCATCATCAGCACAATTATTTATGCAATATCTGTATGAGACAGGCTTCACAACAGGGAGCGGACACATTAATATAACAGCAGGATAATGTTGTGTTAAGAAAAGGTGTAGCTAACATTTACACTCACAGGGGTCATGCAAAACATTTAAAAAAACAGTTTGGCATATATTTGGATTTGAACCTTGACAGTATTCCAAGAAAAATCTACAGACCTAAGTATTAATTAAACAAACCACATAAGAACACCTGCTTCACAAAGTTCCTATGTGACAACAGATTGCAGAAAAGGAGAATGTACGCATTACTCTTCATTACTGTCGCTCGTCTGGTCAGGATAACACAGACGAACATTTGTGGGTTAAATTCAAGCAGCTTATAACACACAAACATCAGGAATGAGGCTTTGTAACGTAAACTTAAATAAACTTATAAACAGACTGACTACCACACTCATACATGTTGACACTCTGGCTGTTCTCTCAAAATGGCACTGCTATCTGCATGTACTCACTATATGCACATGCTTACATCTGGAAATGCTTCTTAAGGTACATACACACACTATGATCTACATCCTCCCTCTTTGAGAAATAGTCCATATACTAAATGCCAGTATTCAATGACATGCAATTTACAGAAATGATCTTTTGACATGCAGTTATACAAAACTAAATCTCTGACATGCAGTCATACAAAATTAGACATACAAGACAATCGTGTCCAGGTTGCTGTGTATTTTACACTAGGTCTAGAAATATGACCTGATTGTGTAATATAAAAGTCAGAATTGGATCTAGCAACAGGGACTGTCTTCAAGGAATGTTCATCTTTGGGGACAACTGGGACATCATCAGGAACGGGAATAGATACTGAGACATGTTCTTCGGTATGAACATTGTCAGGGTTGCTCTGAGATCTAGAGTCTGTATCACAGATACAATGCTGCAATATCATTTCTGCTACAGGGAAAAGATGCTTGCAGTTTCTCCTGTATTCTATACCCTCAGATTCCACTAAGTAGGATCTCGGCTCGGCACATATACTTCTCACATGACCAATTTGATCAAAGCCTTTCGCTGTTTGCATCCTCACTGTCTCTTCTTTTAATGGACGAAGAAATCTGCTCATTTTATCGTATCTGGACTTTTGAGAAAAAAGATTCTTAAAAAGTTGGGCTTTGATTGCTCTGTTGTTTTTAGCATTAGGCACCAACAAACCAGAACAAATAGGAAATGTTGTTCTGGTTTGTCTAGATAGAAGTCTCTGAGCAGGTGGGCCAAGTAGGTTGTCACGGGGTATATTTCTTAGATTAAGTAAATTCAAAAGATATCAGTATTGTCACACTTTGACCTTTCTAGTAATTGCTTTGCACTTTGTACTGCACATTCAGCAAGGCTGTTTGACTATGGGTATTCAGGACTACTAGTAACATGAACAAAGTCCCACTCTTGCAAATCTCTGAAACAACTGACTGGTAAACTGAGAACCGTTGTCAGAAATAACTTTGTGTGGACTACCATGGACTCAGAAAAAAGAAGTTATGTACTCACCATAATGTTCCATGTTTATACTCCATCTCGCCCTTCATTCTTACATATGGGTTCGGAGCCGATCCTCGGCTCCAACTCGGCTGATTACAAAGCTCGAAGTCTTTTAGTTGGCTCGTGGCAAGGTAGGTATCCCATACTGCACTAGTAAGAATCCCCAGATCTTGTTTGCTGCTGTCTAAAAAAGTGATAGAAAGTATTTCCACAAGGAACAACAAAGATGAAAGGTCTCCACCCTACAGAAGATAAATACTATCTTGTCTCCAGATCCTCCAAGGATACATGGATGGGGGTAGGTGGATGGGTTTGTAAGAATGAAGGGCAAGATGGACTACAAACATGAAACGTTATGGTGAGTACATAACTTCTTTATTTTCTGTAGTCCTGTCTCACCTTCATTCTTACATATGGGACAGCGTCCCTAGCACCTGTTTCTCGGGTGGCTCACAAGAATATACTCCTAAGAACAGCGGAACCAAAGGAGGCACTACCCCTTGAGGCCAAATCCAATTTGTAATGAATAATAAAGGTATGAGGGGTAGCCCAAGTTGCTGCTGCACATATACTGTCAATTGGAACTCTGGCTTGAAAGGCAGCAGATGTGGATACGGCTCTGGTAGAATGAGCCTTAATTTTAAACAGGAGTTCTTTGCCCTTGGAAGAGTAAATAAATGAAATACAATTTGAAATCCAATTTGATAATGTTATCTTGGAGACTGGCATACCTTTTCTTGTCTCAGAAAAAGATATAAACAATTGGTCTGGTCTTCTAAGCTCCTTGGTTCTATGTAGATAGAAACTTAACTGTCTGTGAACATCAAGTTGATGAAACTTATATTCTGCACTGTTTGAATGATTAGGAAAAAAGACTGGCAGTTCAATAGTTTGATTCATATTAGATTGAGAGCAAACCTTGGGGATGAAGGACAAATTTGTAGGAAGGGAAACTCTGTCTCTATGAAAGATCAAGTAAGGAGGTCTGACTAACAGTGCTTGTAACTATGACACTCTTCTGGCGGATGTAATGGCTACTAGAAAAATAGTCTTCCATGAAAGGAACTTTAATCCACAAGTATGTGCGGGTTCAAAAGGCAGGGAAGTAAGTCTGGACAGAACAAAATTTAGATCCCGAGGAGATACAGGTTCCTGAAAGGGAGGTCTCAGCATGGTAGTGCCTTTTAAAAAGGATTTACACAATCTGTGAGCCATAAGATTAGGTTCATGTTGTCCCAAATGAAAATTGGAGATCGCTGCCAAGTGAACTTTGATTGTAGCAGCAGCTGATATCTGATGAAAAAGTTCAGTTAGGAATTCTAACACCAAGGGAATGGAGGCTGTGTAAGAATCTATGTTTTTTTCTTTTGCCCAGATAGAAAATCTTTTCCATTTGCTAGCGTATAATTTTGTCGTAGAAGGCTTGTGAGAAGATGTGAGGATATGTGCAACTGCAGGTGAGAAATCATGAAGCCTGACTAGAAATGGAAGTGGAGCAGCCACGCTGTCAAGTTGAGAGTGTGGAGACAGGGGTGAAAGATGCCTGACGTGTGAGAGAAGGTCTGGTACTGGGTCCAGAGTCCATGGATCACCCAGAAGGTGAGGCCCGAGAAAGGGGAACCAAATCTGATGAGGCCAGTAAGGAGTGATAAGAATCATTCTGCTTCCCAAGGTCTTTGCTTTCTGGATCACTTTCGATGTTAGTGGAAAGGGAGGGAATGCATAAAGAAGTCCCGAGGGCCAATTGTGAACAAGTGCGTCTCTCAGTGTCTCCCCTGGAAGGGGGGGGTGAGGGAGAAGTAGCTGTTGCATTTAGTGTTGATTGGACTGGCAAACAGATCGCAGCAAGGCTGTCCCCATTTGTGGAAAATCTGTTCCATGACTTTCTGATTCAGAGACCACTTGTGAGGCATCAAGGTTGCCCTGCTGAGCTTGTCGGCTATCACATTGGTTGTCCCTGGGATATGCTTGCAACTAGAAAGCATTGGGAAGATATATCCCACTGCCAAACACGAAGAGCCTCTCGACATAGGGGGTAGGATCTGGCTCCTCCTTGTTTGTTTATATACCATACTGCTGACATATTGTCTGATTGGATTGCTATCTTCCCTAGAGGAAGAAAGTCATGAAGTGCTTGCAGCACTAGTAGCACTGCTCTCATCTCTAGGAAACTGATATGCATGTGAGCCTCATGTTCTTGCCATGTGCCTTGGACTGTCCTGCCTAGATAATGCCCCTCCACCCTATCTGGGAGGCATCCGTGGTCACAGTAGTAACGGGTTGGCGAGGAATGAAAGGTGCCCCTATCGTTAGTTGATTGGACTGGATCCACCAACGAAGGTCCTTTTTGCAAGATTCTGTTATCAAAATAGGATGAGACAGAGGCAGTTGTTGAAGAGACCACTGGGAAAAAAGTAGCCATTGAAGGATTCTTATATGTAGTATGGCTAGTGGAACTAGAGTTATAGTAGAGGCCATGGTTCCTAGAAGTTTGAGCACTGTCTTGGCTTTGACTCTGTGTTGGGGAAGTAGACTGTATATCTGTTGAAAGATTAATCTCTTGTTAATTGCAAGACTGGTGGTTTGGTTTATCTGGTCATATGCCAACAATGTCCAGCATTTTACGTTGGCAAAACCGAAAGGTTATTTTCTAGGCGTATATATGAGCACATCTACGACATTTCTAAGTGCAAAAACACCAGTGCCTTGTACAAACATACCACCATATGCAATAATGCTAAGTTTTTGTTCTTTGTCCTGGAGGTAGTTCCAAAGGACATTAGGGGGGGTCCATGGGAGGCACGCCTTGCCCATAAAGAAACGTACTGGCAGATTTTGTTGGAGGCTAACAGATCCCCTGGTCTTAACGAATCTATTTCGATTGTTCCGTATTTAAAAATTAAGGCACAATATATTTAGGTAAATTGTGCCTAAGTTGTTTTTGTTGTTATTATTATTTGTATTATTCTTTTGTTGATTTTATAAGTAAATTAACATTGTTATGTGTTTCATGAATTCCATAAGTTATATTTAAAAAAATTTTTTTAGTTAGTTTTTTTATTTTAATATTTTGTACTTGTGGTTTAAGTGGTTTAGGATGTACTTGTTATATTCTAATTCCTTTTGGCACATTCATTTGTTGGAAAATGCTTTTTTAAGTCCCTTTGACTTTAAACATTTTAAAACTGATTCATTAATTAATCAATTAGTGTTTTTGGTAAGGTATTTAAACTGGTTGAATGCAGGATATTGTTGTATCTGATGAAGTCTTTCCAATAGACGAAAACATGTGTGGAGTTTACTGCTGGAGTCTTTTTGACACGTTAAATAAAATCTTTTTGGATTATTTTGCCTGATTGTGAGCTGTATCTGCCTTAACTTGGAGGTCTATGGAGCACATCCAAGTGTCTTTCCCCAACAGAGGGAATATAGACTACAGTGTTACCATTTGGAACTTGGACTTCTTCACTGATTCGTTTAATTTGCTGAGATCCAAAATGGGCCTCCAGTCCCCTGTCTGTTTCGGCACTAAAAAGAATCTGGAGTAAGTTTCGAATCCTATCTGGTCTGCGGGGACGGTTTGGATGACTCTTTTGAAGCAACTTTTGGACTTCTATAGTTGCTTGATCCCTGTGATTGGGTGGAACATCTGGGATTTTCTTGGTGGTATGAGGTGGAAAAGAGAAGGGTATGGAGTATCCTCTGGAAATTATTCTTTGTTCCCACTTGTCTTGAGCGATGTTGTGACAGGCTTCTAGATACAAAGATAAGCAACCGCCGACTGGCTCCAGAAAAGCACAGTTGGGCCCCACTTCAGGAGCGCTGATAGGGACGTCCACAAAAAGAATCACAGCCACCCTGGTTTTGTGGACCCCCCCCCCCCGCCTCTAGGGCAATGTCTACCATTACTTCCTCCTTCTCTGCCTCTGAAGGAGGAATCACCTTGTGCGTCCGGGAAAAATCTCTGGGATTTCTTGAACCACATTTTCCCACCTCTCTGTCCCTTAGGGTATGGTCTAGAAGGTACAGAAAAACGTACTCCCACGGCAGAGAGGGTTTTCCCCTCCTGCTTGCACCTGGTGAGTGTATCTTTTACCTTTGGTCCAAACAGAGAGGAACCATCAAAGGGTTGTTGGTAAAAGTAGATTTGAAGGGCTCCGCAAAATTGCATAAACGCATCCAGGAGTGTCTCCTAAGAAAAACTCCTGAACCCGCTGCCCTGCTCGCTCCATCTGCTGCATAAGATATCAGCCTCATGGAGGAGTTAACAATGGAGTTTAAGGTGGACAACTGAGCAGTAACCTTCTCAGGGACTCCTTCAGCTAATATACCTTGGAGAGTATCTCCTAGCCCCTTTAGGAGATCTCTTTGCAGCCTAGTAAAATGGGTGAGGTAATTCAGTGATCTGAGTGTAAACGCTGCTGAAGAGAAGATACGCTTCCCATATCTATCCATCGTACGAGACTCCTTGTTTGGTGGATGGACAGATGAAGAAGTCTCCGCTAGCTCCTTCTTTGTGGCTGCTGCCACTACCATGGCATCTAAAGGCACACCTTTAGTCAAAAACTCTTTCTCTTTGGGGGCTGAAAGAAATTTGTTGGACCTTCTGGGGACTGGTTCCACGGCATCAGGAGTTACCCACACCTTTCGACTGACTAGATCCAAGAGCTCATCGAAAGGTGGAGACACCCAAGAGGCTGAAGGTTGAGACCCAAAAGCCTTCAGGTACACTGATTCCTCATAAGAGGGGGTGACAGTGGGCCAGCCACCTCTCTGTTTCAGGATCTCTAGGATATCTACAAAGGAGACATCATCAGATGACCTAGGGGACCCTTCTGACTCCTCGAGGTCAGTGTCAGAGGTGATGGACTCATTAGGGGAGTCTACATGCTTCCTCTTGTAAGTTCTCTTCTGAGGAGGCTCCTCAGAAGGGTATTCTGGGGAGGTCTCGGAAGACTGGGGGCCACCCAATGGGGGCTCCAGAGGCTGCGGGTCTCTGCTGTCAAGAGGGAGAGATGGTGCTGAGACAGAGGTCGTAGCTTGAGGGGAAACAGCATCGGTACCCATGTGTGGAGCTGAAGACCTAGACAGCACGCTCCTCATCATCTCAAAGGTAGATCTCTCTGGCTCCGAGGATAACCCCAGTTCCGAGGAAGCAGAAGTAGCCCTCAGCTCCAAAGCGATCGTCTCTGAGATAGATGTAGGTTCCGAGCTCAACATAGCCGATGCTAAGAGAGGTAGGCTCGGAACCGAAGAAGTCCGGGTCCAAGCATCCCTGTCGGGGCCAACTGGTGAGCTTCGGCTCCTAGACATCAAGGACAGTGCCGAAGGTGTCCGAGCGGAACTCGACTCCAAGACAGACACAAAAGGTGCTGGAACCGAAGGTTCCACGACATGTGGCACCAATAGCTCTGGCTCCGAAGGACCAACATGGCTCGGAGGAGGAATGGAAACAGGGAGTATGGCCTTAGATGGCTCTGGAACCGACTGGGTCAAAGTCAGGAACAAGTTAGCTAGAGCCGAAGACTTCAAGAGTCTAAGCACTACTCTCTCTACATCCTCTTCAGAAAGACTCTTGGAGGATCTGGAAGATAAGGTAGGTGAACTAGATCTCTGCAAAATCGGAGATCTGAGAGTTGGGGAGACCGGTAATAATTCTCTAGACTGGCTCCGAGGTAAATGTTCAGTGGTCGGCTCGGAAAAACTTGGGGCCGACACTGGAGTGTCAATATCGGTAACCTCGACTGGCTCCAAGGACAGTGAAGCCGAAGAGGTAGAAAGTTTGTCTAATTTTGAGATTTTTTATGGAGGTCCAGATAAAATAGTCGGTGAGGGAGAATGTCTCTTGGGCGACTTGACCTTTTCTTTTTTTAGAAGAGGGAGACCTGGAATGTGATGATGAAGAGCTGGCTAAATCCTTCTCAAAGGAAGGCTTAAGAGACCTTTCAGGATCAATTTGTTCTTCCTTTCCTGGAGAACCCGAGAACTGAAGGAGTGACAGAAGGAACATGTCTTCTGAAGATGTATGGCACCCAGACAGTAAACACAATTACTATGTCCATCAGTAATTGACATTTTTTGACAGCATTTGATACACTTCTTAAAACCTGAAGGTTTATGATCCTTAGGCTCCTTAGACATGTTTCACAAACACAAACATGAGAGAGAAAGCAGGAAGAGAGGACAAGGTCCTCTAACTTAAATGGGCCTAGCCCTGCAAGAAACTGCACACAAGGAAAACAAGAGAGGACTAGATCCTCTAACTTAAATGGGCCTAGCCCTGCTCAAAAACGACACACAAAGACAAGCAAAAAAAAACAGAGGACTAGGTCCTCTAACTTAAATGGGCCTAGCCCTGCTGAGGAAACAACACCAGAGAAGGTTAATAGAGGACTAGGTCCTCTAACTTAAATGGATGTAGCCGTAAACAGAGAAGCTACATAAAGAATTTGCTACAAGAACAGCAATAATTCAACAACAAGCTAACAAAATAGCTAATAAGAATTAGTAAGAGACACTGCACACACAGCTATCAACTATATACTACTATTCTAGTCAAAAATACAATAATAGAAAAAAAGGTCCTAACCCAAACATGGACCTACGCTAAGATATGTAAATATATCAAAAAACTAGCACACCAAGTAAGGATACCACTCAGAGGAGAAAAAGGCCTGTGGAAGCGACGGCCAACAAGTTTTCAATAACAACTTGCAAATTTTCAAAAACACACTACTATTTACTATCTATAATAACAATTACTAAGTATATATACTAAGCTACTACTATAATGACAAAACGATCAGTAAGAACAACAAAAATGAAGAAAAATCCAACTTAGCCATGGCCAAAAAAGAGAGCATTTCTGAACTCGTAGACGTGACAAATGAGATCTGGGGATTCTTACTAGTGCACTATGGGATACCTACCTTGCCATGAGCCAACTGAGAGACTTCGAGCTTTGCAATTGGCTCCGAACCCATAATTAAGAATGAAGGCGAGACAGGACTACAGAAAATTGATGGTTCATCTTAGTAATAACAGCACTGGACGTTAGGTTAGGTAGCAAATCTATTTCAAACCAGTTTGAATAAGAGTCAACCAACACTAAGTAATGCTGATTGTTCCACTCAAATATGTTAGTGGCTACTGTTGACCAAAGTAGTTCAGTAATTTGGCTTAGATGAAGTGGCTCTTTTTGCAAATGCGGGTTAGTACTGTTGCACACTGAACAAGAAGAAAGCACTTTATCGATGTCTTTCAATAGAGAAGGTAAAAATACTAGTCCTCTCATCCTTCTTTTTGTAGAATCAGAACCTGGGTGGTCACAATGCAAAATCTGAATGTATTCCTGTTGTAAGGAAGTAGGAACAACTTTTGGACCTTTGAAAATGATACCATCTTCCATCAGCATCTCATCTCTGTATGGAAAGTAAGGTTGCACTTCTGGCGGTACACAGGATTGCTTTGACAGCCATCCTACATTAATGAAGTGGTTGAGCTTTTGCAAAATAGGATCAGTCTTTGTATGATCTCTTAGCTCATCAAGTCTCGTGGTAGAAAAATGATGCACTTCCATGACATCAAAGCCAAAATTCTCTGCATCAAGCTATTCCGTGGTATTTCTGGGTAATATGGATAAGGTATCAGCCAAATAAAGAAGTTTAATTTTGTATAGACCATTTTGAAATTGTACTTTTGCAATTCGAGCATCATTCTTTGTAGTCTTGATGCAGCTGAATGCATAGGCTTCTTTAAAATAGTGACTAGAGGTTGATGGTCATTTTCTATCTGGATAGCTTGGCCATAAATATAATCATGAAACTTTGAACATGCAAACACAATTGCTAAAAGTTCCTTCTCAATTTGAACATACTGCATCTCAGTTTGGGTAAGAGTTCTAAATGCAACAGGTCTGCCCTTTTGAGAATAACTGCACCAAGACCGAACTTTGAAGCACCACAGGAAAGAACTATTGGTTTGTGGACATCATAGTATCATAATGTAGGTGGGTTAGCAATTTGCTGTTTGAGGTTATCAAATGCTCTCTGGTGTTGTTCTAACCATGATTAGGTAACATTTTTGCTTGTCAACTCTCTTAAAGGTGCTGATAACCCACTAAAGTCAGGGATAAATTTGCCCAAATAGTTAACCATACCAAGAAAATGCTACAGGGGTTGGACATTGCCTGGAGCCGGCATTTCAAGAATGACTGCTTGTTTAGAAGGTCTGGTCATAAGCCTGTACTGGTAAATAAATGACCTACATAAGTAACTTCTGATAGTCTGAATTTACACTTCAGAGGCTTGAGCTTTAAATTCACTTCACATACTCTGTCCAGAACTTTCCTGAGGTTTCTGTCATGCTCTGCTTCACCATTACCTCCAACCAGTAAATCATCAACTATTATAGCACACGGGTAGCCCAAAAAAATTTGCTCCACAGTACACTGAAAGACTTCACTGGCAGAATTTATTCTAAAAGGCATCCTGAGGAATCTGTATCTACCGAATGGAGTACTGAATGTAGTCAGCAGTGAAGATTTGTGATTAAACATTACTTTCCAAAAATGAACTCTGCCTTTATGACACAAAAACACAGTGGCATTTGGCATGAGGGTGGCAATCTCCTCGACTGTACGCATAGGATAATGAGGTCTCTTTAATGTCTTGTTCAAGTCTCTTGGGTCAATGCATATTCTGATTTCACCTGATTTTTTCTTATGAGTAGCTACCATGGAAGGTACCCACTCAGTTGGTTCTGTGACTAGACAAATTACACCTTGCTGTGCCATTTTGTCTAACTGGACCTTGCCTTTGTCCTGCACAGCTATTGGAACTCTTCTTGCTGGTCTGACCACTGGACTGACCTCTGAGTCTACTTTCATGAAGTATACAACTGGCTTGTCATCGAACACATCAGCATACTCTTGAGAAAATAGCAACACTGAAACTGCAACTGGGACATCTGCTTACATGATGGACTTCTTTGGTAAAAGAAAGAAGTTTCATTCTTAAACTGTCTCTGAGACCTAATAATGACTGCACAGGTCTTTTGACTACATAAAATTGCAAGCTGTTAACTGTTCCCAGCCGAATACCATGAAAGCACTATTGAGCCTTTGGTTTGAATTTCTTCACCTCCATAAGCAACGAGCTTTGCACAACTGGCCAATTTAAGTTGCTCTCCAGCCCTCACTTTAGCAAATGCTTCTGCTGACATTACATTACAGTTCGAACTGCTGTCTACTTTGAGCTCTGTGGGTTTAGCATTGATCAGAACAGTACAAAATACTTTATTCTTTGCCAACAAATCTACTGCATTAACCTTTTCACCGACCACTGATACACCATCTACATAGAAAGTAGGGTTGCAGCTGTCTACATGATCAACTTGCTTTCTTGAGTGACCTTTCTTAATAACTGAAGGAGGCTTACTTGATTTACAAAACTTTTGAAAATGGTTCCATTTTTTACACTTGTGGCATCGCTGACCAAATGCTAAGCACTTCTTTCTTTTAGACTCATGACTGGCACCACAATTACGACAGTCAACAATAAGACTTGACTTGAGTTTTGCTGACCCACTCTTATACTGTACTGAGCATGCCCTTTTTACTGAGCTAGTCCTGGAACTTGCTAGAGAGCTATGGGTTTTCCATGCCAGACATGCAGGGGCTGCAGCTGCCATGTGCTTAGGCCCGTTTCTCCTTGTCAAGTGCTGCATGTTGTCTATGTTTGCTCTAGAGGTTGTTGAAACCATTCTCTTAACCCTTGTAAGCATACTTGTGTGCCTTTCTGTAAGCTCAGGGATTTGACAAATCTCTATGACTTTGCTTAACATTAAATCACTGTCACAAAGCAAAATCTTTCTCACTGCAGCATTATTAACACCACACACAATTATTAACTCATCTTTCAAGTCACCAATCTGCACATTTTGGCCTTATTTCTCAAGTCAGTGATATAAGCTGCAAAAGTTTCACCTGGCTTATCATCTCTTTTATAAAATAAGTGCCTCTCTAATGTAACATTTGTCTGAGGGTTGCAGATTTCTCTAAATTTGCATTTCAAGCATTCAGGGTCCTCCCTTGATTCAGACGGTACCACATTATGGTGGTTTTTCCCCCCTCTCCTGCATCTACAGCTGGTGCATACACAAATGAACGCTCCCTTTCTATAGCCTCTGACCCAGCTAAGTTAAGCAAAATGAATGCCCTTGTACGTACATCTTTGTCAGAAAAGGCTGCTTGTATGAAAATATCATATTTCTGCTCGAATACTATACAATTCTCTGCTATATTATGATCAAACACAAGTGGACTGGGTCTGCAAAATGTTTCTACCATAGCAACACACAGTAGTGAAGGTGCTTTAAATTATGGATGAACATACATACAAATATATATATATATTATATATATATATATATATATATGCCAGAACTTTATGCCAGTAGTTGTAATTATGCCTAATAGCATAACAAAATCTTTGAAATAACTGCACTTTGCTAAATAATTTTCTGTAGCACAAGAACACTTTGAAATCACTGTACTTTGTGAAACCACTGCTTATCAGTATAAGAAATACTTTGAAATGACACTGTGAATAAACTGTACACAGCAGAAAAAATATCAGAGTAAGAAATACTGCAAGATGAATGCACTTTGCACATAAACAGTACACAGCACAGGACCCCTTCAAAATGGCTGTATTTTGTGAAATAACTCTTCACAATGTAAGAAACACTGAAATGGCAGCACTCTGCGAATAAATGTACACAGCACAAGAAACTTTTCAAAGTGGCTGTGCCTTGCAATATAACTGTACTTTGCAAACAGCAAACTCTTAGAAATAACTGCACCATAATAAAGCACACACTCTGCAAACACTTTGCACACTCTGAGATACTTCGAACAACTCTAATTATGGTTTGAATGGCTTCGGTCAATGCAAAATAGTAGTTTGTACCCAAACACCACCTTTAAATAAAAAACATGCAGTTGCCTTTTAACCTCTTATCATGCTCATTATACTTTTCTTTTGCCCGTTTTACTTTAAATATGCTCGTTATGCAAACCAAAGGTAATTCTGAGCCCCGCATGAATATCTCTGCATGTTTTATAAAGTACAATGGTTTTGAACATTTCATTTAATTAATAATGCGTTTTGTGTCCTTCCTTTGATTAATAATATGTTTTGTGCTACTCATTTGACTAGCAATGTATTTTTTGCCTTACAAATGCTCTGTTTTGTTTTCTTTGCCAAATAAATCATTTGTGCAGTTTTTTACCTTAAGTTTGTATCTGGCCCATTTCTGTTTGTCTGAGCTCTGTTTCTCTCAGTCAGCTCAATCTGCTTTTACTTTCAACTCTGCTCCTCATGGCTTGAAGAAGTTGCTCTCTTAATCCTGGTTCTGACACCATGTTGCTCGTCTGGTCAGGATAAAACAGATGAACATTTGTGGGTTTAGTTCAAGCAGCTTTATTACACACAAACACATAAGAAATGAGGCTTTGTAACTTAAACTTAAATAAACTTATAAAGAGACTGACTACCACACTCATACATGTTAACACTGAAATCCCTTATCAAATCCTCTAAAGCCAGCTATGAAGGCAGAATTGCGGCTGACACCACAAACAATCACAAAGCCTTCTATAGCTACATCAAAAACCTCAAAGACAATACCCAGATTTGCAGTGAGTTATTGCACAATGGCACCTCCTATACTGAGCCAACAGATACAGCCAACATACTGGCCGACAGATTCAATGCCAACTTTACCCCCCCAAGGGCCCTATCACAATACCAGAAGAAAGCCTGGTACCCACCATTTCTGGGGCACAGGTAAAACCTGCATTTCCAAAGTCTTCTATAGCTATAACAAAAACCTCAAAGGCAATACCCAATTTTACTCTGAGTTATTGTACAATGGCACCTCCTATACTGAGCCAACAGATACAGCCAACATACTGGCCAACAGATTCAATGCCAACTATACCCCCCCCCCCCAAGGGCCCTATCACAATACCAGAAGAAAGCCTGGTACCCACCATTTCTGTGGCACAGGTAAAAGCTGCATTGTCCAAAGCCAAGAATACAGCATCCATGGGACCTGATAATATCACTGGCTGCGTCCTACATGAGCTATAAAACGGACTGGTACCACATCTGTGTGCCTTGTTCAGTCACAGCCTTACCTCACACTATGTCCCTAACGAATGGCGCGCTGCTACAGTCAACCCGCTCCATAAAGGGAGAGCAACTACAGACCCTGGGAACTATCGCCCCATTAGCCTGATGAGTCTGGTATGCAAAGCTATGGAGTGCATCATCATGGACCTGCTTAACAAAGATATAAGCAATCTCCAAACTCTTGACCCTACACAGTTTAGCTTTGTCAAGGAGAGATCCTGCCTGCTGAACCTGGTTGACTTCTTCGAAGCAGTCACCAAGGCTGTGGATGAGGGTAAGGCAGTGCATACAGTCTACCTCGACCTGGCCAAGGCCTTTGATATCATTCCCCACTCAGGTATCATTGATAAACTCACCAAATTAGGCATCAATCCTTACATCACTAGGTGCGTTGGAAATTGGCTCACAGACAGGATCCACAGAGTGAAAGTTGCAGATTCCAAGTCAGACTGTCAACCAGTTACGAGTGGAGTCCCATAGGGCTCGGTCCTGGGCCATCTCCTGTTTGGCATCTACTTCTCAGAAGTCCAGGCCAACACAGAAGGACTTTGACTGACCAAGTTCGCTGATGACTGCAAGCTAGGAGTCATTATCAACTCCTCAAGTGAGTCATTATCAACTCCCCATGCAGACATCCTACAAAAGGACCTCTCTGAGACCAATGACTGGTGTTGGAACCATAGCCTGAAGCTTAACGTCAAAAATGCGTTATCATCCCCTTTGGAAAAAACTCAGTTTCCACGAACAAGGTCGACAGCTACCTCACCTTCGGCCACCCACTGCCACTGTGGTCAGAAAGTCCTTCTACATAGCACATCTTATAACCAAAGGTTTCACATCCAGGAAGAAAGAGGTCATCATCCCTCTCTACTCATCCCTCATTAGACCAATCATTGAATATAACTCCCCATTTGGCATGTACCTGACCAGACACCTACAACAGCTGGAGAGGCCACAAAAGTATCTCACAAAAAGGATCCTAAGCCTTAAACACATGTCCTACATGGACAGACTCAAGAAACTTCAGCTGTTCTCAGTCTCTTATCATCTATTTAGAGGTGATCTCTGCTTGACTTACAAAGCCATATCTGACCCAGCCCTACTTAAAATGCTACACCTAAAGAAATCCCAATTCCCCCATGCCACACACTCCAGATATCACAACCTCATTACCACAATTAATAGAACATGCTGGAGGGACAGGTTCATCTCCTAAAGACTGCCCATACTCTGAAATAAGCTTCCCATTCATGTCAAGCAGAGCACCTCACTGGCCCTCTTCAAGAGAAATCTTGAAGAGTGGATGGGTAGCAGAAAGTTCACTCCAGGGATCATTCCAGTTGCCCTATTGGATAGGGGCACTGTGAACTAACACTGGGTGGCACAGTGCCTGGGCAATTTTTTTTGGGCTAGGCTTGTAAAGGCTCCAGGGCCTTGTACACTCCTATGAACCTATGAACACTCTGGCTATTCTCTCAAAATGACACTGTCTGCACGAGCTCACTATTTATATGCACATGCTTACATCTGAAAATGCTTCCCAAAGGTACATACACATGCTCTGATCTACAATTACCTTCTTGACAACTGTAAACTGTACGTTCATCTATTCAGCTTGTCAAAAGTAGATTGACCTGACTAAACATAGCTAAGCACAGCAGGGCAAAGGGCACCAGAGTAATGTAACCAAAGGCAAAACCCCACAAGCTTTTACCATAAGCTGAGTACCTCTATTTAGCCCCAGTTGCAGCTGGTGTTCAGCGCCAGACATTGCACAAATGCAGAGGAGGAAAACTAATGACACAGAAGGGAGAAAACATATAGACAGGGTGAGAGGGAGGCAGGGACCAAATAGCTAATGACAAAAGCAGGATAATGTTGGCTCATAACAATATGTAGGCAACAGGTACACACACAATTGTGTACTACAACAGTCAGTAATACTTAGCTAATGCATGGATTGGAACCCTTCAAAGTATTCTAAATCTATCTATAGATCTGAGCATTATCTCATCATATCTGAAAGGAACACATGTCACACACTTTAAATCACACAATTGAAGGACAGTGACAACTTACTGAGACAGAAGGGGTGAACAGAGAGAGTCAGAAACATACAAAGGGAAGAAGAGCAACAGTATTTTTTGTGGAACATGTGAATCATCTGTATGGTGGGTTTCTCTTACTTATTTCCTCATTATTAAGCTATTATGCTCTGTACAATAAAGTGCTTGCTATAGGGAGCAAGAAGGGGAAGGAGAGTACAACAGACATTAAGACACAAGCAGGATAAAAAAGGTGGCTTACTAAGTCTCCCTGTTAGGGCTCCAGTGTTTTTGCAAATGATATCTTGCTGCACTATTCAGTGGTATTGTAATGAAATATTGTAAATGGAGAGAAACACAGATGATTGCAGTTAGCTATATGATAGGAATATAAAATGTCATGAATTAATAATTTGACCTATAGCTGTAATCAAACCCATGACACTATGCTAAAACATCAGTCTACAAACAGGGGAATTATGTCAACACACCACATAGGAACTTTTAGTTCATTATATCCAACAGCCTAAGAACTGTTCCAGTAGCTGTTTCACAGTAATGCCTTTAGTCTGCCTTTACTATGTATTACCACACCAGAGCAGATTTAAGCACATTTGCTTGAAACTAACTGGAGTACTGTGAATGAAATTAAAATATTCAGCTTTTGTCACTGGAACTTAAACAGCATTCACTGTCACTCTGCACTGGTGTATGATGCCAGCCTCTGTACAAATTCCGAGGACAAAACCTGAAAGCTTTTATAGGGTCATAGGATGTTATTGACCTGATGGTCTTTACAAGCCCAGCTGTTAAATCTAAATGAGAGATATCATCTATGCCCAAGGTTTTTTTAGCAAGGACTACCCATGTCCAGGAGAGAAGCCAGGACAACCCCCAGCAGAAATGTATGGTTTCCTATCCAGTTATCCAGGCTGTGCTTAAACAAGGTCACAAAGGTGATCTGCTTGATATGGATTGGAAGCCTGTTCCAGAGGAGTGGCAATCTCTGAGAGATGTAGCTGTCTCCAGCAGGTCCTATTTATGTCACAGGTTAGGCTGAAATCCCTGGAATGGGTGACTCTAGTCTTATTTGACTTATGGATGTGCAGCATTTCCATTAGATTTGGGTCTGCAATAGCCCTGTAAACCAGACATAAGTTCCCTCTAAGTAGTCTATACCCTACTGAATACAGTGACAGCGACTTCAGTCTATACGTATAAGACATGTGTTGCAGACCTTGAATTTTCTTAGGAAATCTCAGAGGTCTCTCAAGTTGCTACAGGTGTCTGGTAAGGTACATACCAAAGGGAGCATTATATTCAATAACTGGCCTGATAAGGGGCGAGTACAAGAGGGTTATAACCTCTTTTTCTCTTGAGGCAATGCCTTTGCTAATCAGATGAGTGAGGTAGAATGCCTTCCTCACCACAGTAGATACATGGTGGTCAAACTTGAGGTCACAGTCAACTTGTGTTCCCAGGTCTCTCACTACAGAATTGGTACTTAGAGTATTATTTTTTATTTTTATAATCATCAGAGACATTGTTTTTACTGAAGGGAATGATAATGCATTTTTTAGCATTTAGTTTAAGACCATGGCTTTGGCACCAATCATTGATTTATGTAAGCCCCTTTTGAAATACAGCCACATCGCTAGAGGATTGCTTTTAATTTCTCACTTTATTTCTGGTGATTTGTTACTCACCACCACAGAATGGAACTCAGCCCTTCAGAGTTTACCTAATTTCTGGATCAGTGCTTTGCAGATGGAGCACATTAATTAAATGTAATACACCATCTGTAGAGTCTAGATGGTTAGCCTCCCCAATACCCTTTTATGCCAGACTCCCCAAACCCTGCTACTCCTCCATATACAATGCTGTCTACTCAGATTAATAAGTTCTCCATCCTTAATTTTAGATTTGACACACTCAAGAGAGCAATTTAACTTCTTTTTTATAAATGGTAACCATCTCTCGTGTTATCATACAATCATTTCTCCAGAGTATAACACAGGCTCTGTTTACCTTCCCCAATAGCTTCTTAACACAAGTCCAAGTTGTGTATATTTCTAAAATCCCAACATACCTCTTCATTGGATTTCTCTCCATCTTCTCCATCACCAAGCTACAGAAACAGAATTCTCTAACGTCATCTGTATGTATACAAATGACAATCATCATCCTCACAATTAGAATCCCCCAAGAAAATTCTTTATCTATCCCTTCATTATCTTCTCCACTATTGAGGTAATAATGAATACTTGTGCAGTCTTCCTTATGCAAGGACACACTGGACAATTCCCATTTCAATGGCTCTCAAAGAAATTAATCCAGACAAATGAACTCAAGTATGACAACTCCACACAGCCAATACATTAATATGAAGTAGTTGTTCAGTTAACTTTAGAAAAGACTCTTCCCAGAGCTGCTATGGAGAACTAGCTTATTTCAATATCCGATGGTGAACTGTCTCCTAAAGTGATATTTTTACATATTAAACATTTTAAATCTTAAATCTTTTCCTGGAAAATAAAAGTACTCCCTTTGTTTATGGGTACAGGAACCTCAAATTTAGTACAAGTGAGGTTAAGTTGTGGTGGGTGCAAGCCTCCACATTCAAATCTTCAGTGCATGAATGTATATGCACGTTGCTCATGCTTCCTTGCACTCCTTTTCCCTCAACTCTCTATAACCCTACCTTTGTCTTATTTCATTATTACATGAAGGCCTACTATTCCTCTTCTCTTTTTAATCTCAGTCTTCCCCCAACCTTTCAATCCCGCCATTGCCTACCTCAATCTAAATCTTCATATGTCCTCTTGTGCAGATCTTCCTTTCTCTTTTCTGCCGTGTATGTCTGGAAGGGAGGACCCTCAGAGGATTTACCCATGGGCTCTATCTGGCCATGTGTGTTGTGTGATTCTATTTTCTGACCAGATTAAACATTAGAAAAAGGGGGTGATTCGACATTGGTGAAAATCGATGTGGCAAAAAATGGGTAGGACACAGGGGAAAGAATACAGGAATCTGCAGGAAGGTGGTGGGAGAGCACCCTAAATATCCACTTCTTCACAACATAAATATTTTACTGTACACACAATATCATGACTTTGGAGAGTCATCACACTAAGAATGGGTGACAGCAACATCATAATGTTGTATAGCCAACTGGACCAAATCATGTCTGTCAAGATGACACATGGGCGAAATGGAGAGCTATGTATGGAGTGTAGTTTTTTATGGGACAGGTGCCCATTTTTATTTAATTTTCTTTTTTTATTTGATTTATTATTTTAGAGAGATAGGAATGTTGGAAGGTGCTTTGGAATGAGCGGATCAGGTACACACGGCAGCCTATATAGCAGGTGCAGACATACAAGACAGACAGGGATTTTGATTGACATAAAAGGTTGGGGGACACCATGATTTGGGATAGGTAGGGGACCTCAACGGCACATCCCTGTCCAGCTTGAGAACAGTGAGAATCTAGTCCTCACCCTCAGAACTGTCATCATTGTCTCATGTGTCAGCTGCTTGGGTCAATACTGGACATGGCGTCACTCTGTCAATACAATGCAGGACCTTTTTAACCCTACTGATTTGGGCACAGAGGGCCCTCTCCTTCATGCCCTCCACCAACCCTGTCAATTCCTGTCTGGCAACAAAATCACCAGCTCCACTAATACTGCTCCCAAGGGGTACCACTGTACTAGCAATTAGGGCAGATTTACCTGACACAGGTAGGGCAGGAGCTGTGGAGGCAACATTGACAGGTTGTGACCCAGATGTGATGAATGTCTGTGCTACTTATGGTGGTGCCACCACAGCCACCTGTTGAGGTATGGTGAGCTAAACCCCAGTGGTCAGTCTGCCTCTCTGTGCTGATGGTCATTTTGTTTTCAGAAGCAATGTATTATATTAAAAAATAAATAAATAAAAATAAGAGGTGAGAGAAAAGGTGGAGGAAATAAAAAGGAGAGCATTAGATCAATGGCATACCACATTGCTTAATTATTTCAATACATAAAACAAGATGAGAAAAACATATGTACACCTTAGCTACATTAAGATATGATGGGAAGGCATGAATGTGTTATGTATCCCCCCACCACCCTGTACCAATGACTGATGACTGTGCACTATCCTTTGCACATTTTCAATGTAGTTACAGTTCCATATATGAGTAGGAAAGTAAAATGTTTGATGCACATTATTGTGCAAAGTCCATATGTGGATACTGTAGACATCACAGTTATACAGTATTAGTGACAGGATAGATGTCTCATATTAGGGACATATAACTACTTGCACATGGAATTAAGCAGTTAGCCATTTTTTCCCAAACAGGGTCTACACTTACCATGGATCTCAGATAAGGGAGGAAGAAGTTGCATATTTACCATACTGTTTTTTTATGTATACTCAGTTTGGCTGTGCAATTATGTGTGTCATGCAGTCCATACTAAATCAACAAGATATAAAAACATTCTTCTTTGCTGAGGTCTGGCAACAGCAGCAGCAACAATTTTAATTAAAGCCTGTTGCACATACAACTTTCAAATGGCTGCAGCAAATGCCAACATGTTTTTTCCCTAAGTGTAATCATGGCTGTAATCCAAAGAGCTCTGGATTTCAGGGCAAATGGCTACACTGAATATACATGATTGTTTTATAGCTTTAAGAATCACTCCACCACATTGGATTGGTTAATTAGGTTAATTAACATGTAATTTGGCTACTTATGCTTTCATTAGCATATTCTGCTGTCTGCCTTTGTTTGGCGGCTCTACACTAAATATAGAGTTGTTTGATGAATACAAAATACAAAATAGCATGCTATCATGTGAGCAGCGTGCCATGCCACATATACAATAGCTGCAGTTAGTGTAGCTGTTAATGATTCCGGCCCAGCATTTTATATGCAGTAATATTTTTCTGACTTTTTGCATGACGTGGATGATTGGTGTAAAGCTACTGCAGCATCAATATTGCCTTTAATTATTTTACTTTATTCATTGCACTATGACCAAATTAATTCATTAATAGGCCTGGATTTGTAATATAGTTTAAACATGTTGCATTTTACAAATATATTTTTGCAGTACTTTCTTTACAGCCTCCAGCAACTGCGAAAAAACTGACATTTGTCATGTCATATATAGTCTACATTATTTGGAGTGATGATCAGGACCATCTGATCTTCAGCATCTGTTATGCGTCAGTGTTGCATAATACTGTGATAAAGCCTTTTTTACAAGATCAGGTTGCAAAGTATTTTCTGCATTTAGTTAAAAACTGACACTCTGTTAGGCAGTTAGCACAGAGAACTACAGTTCTAACTTGTTACTGTACTATCTCCTGCAGCAAGGGTGAATGGTTTGAATGTTTCCATCTTCATTTGCCTACTATATGACCTTCAGCAAATCATTTAATAAGGCAGTATTTTAGGACAACTGGGAATTTGGTCATCTGGACTGCATGCCTAGTAACTAACTACAATTTTTGTTTGCTTGTTTTTTTTTTGTCAGCCATTCTGCATTGCATAGCTTATAGTTTATGAAATGCTATGGCAGTATTGTCAGCATGCCACTTTTTTAATACAACATTGGCCATTTATTCTTCAAAGGCAGCAGGCACTGCATTTGTGGATGAAGCACTGAAATGCAAAGTTGACTGACAATATAGAATTATTCAGTCGACTTTTACTTCTGCAGAGATTGTGCAATATTGACTTAGCATATACCACCAGATGGTTAATATTTCTTATGCTCTCATCATATATACTCTTCTATTTAAACTATACTAGGCATGGCTGGGTCTTATGGTGTGATGCTAGTTATTTTTATACAGTTTCAGGTAGTTCATCCAAAGCTATCAATAAGGTACATGCAATGCATTTCTTCATAACAATAAGGGGTAAACACAATCAACAAAGTGGCTAAAACTGCTGGTGGAGGTGGAGAGCTATATGTGTAAGAAAATACCTCACAATCTTACCATCATTTTAAAATAGTTTTTTTATTTATTATGGTTATTGTGTGTTTCTGTGAAACAAATTTGAAATGTTACTTTGCCCATTATCATTGCTATTATTTTTTGACACAGACATCTGAGAAGGATGCAGTCAACAACGAGCTATAATTAATGGGTTTGGAGTATGTCTGTGGATAAAAATGACTGACTAATGAACTGCTAAGCTTAAAAAGTCACTAGTCTGCCCTTGGAGAACAAGTGTGTATTGATGTAAAACAAACTGGAATATTTTATTATGGCCATTTTTGCCACAATCAGACATATAATATGTGCACAATCAATAAAATAACCATAATTGGTGAATATGGATATTGGTGGATTATAGTGACATCTGTTTGAGTTTAAAAACTATTTTAAAACGGTGACAAGATTATAAGATACTTTCCTACCCAGAAAATGGAAATCAAAGTCTACACCAACTATATACGAGGTATTGAACATTATAAAATGTGTTAAAATTTTCTGAACTGGACACTTCTGTCATTACTGATTAATATACTTTGTTTCTCTGCTTACTGGAACAATTGTTCAAAACTACAAATTTAAAACACACATTAACACATGTTGATGTATTCAAAAATATATAATTTAAAACAATCATGAAGAGGCATCCTAAAGAACACATGAATTTATGCATAGCCCTAAAATTGTGTGTGTGGGACCAATGGTTTGAAAACAGCCCAGGACATAAGGTACACTTTATTAAATTATCATGTATGACATAAACCATATTACATTTACATAAATGACAATAAACCATAATGACACAATCTCAGTTGCAAACATTATACATTCCAAACCTTGCGACACAATTGTAGCTGCAAACATTATACATCACTTTTAACATATCCAGTCAATGTTAGTCAAGTATTACATAGCTCATTCAAATCCTGTCTTCTTTTAAACCTTGTTCCACCTCTGAATGTATTGATCCGACTGTTCCCATTTTTTCCTATGTAATTTGCTCCTACCCTTTTCTAAAGATCCCAGTTCTAGTTGTTTTAACTCTGTTACTATCTTCACTACTGCTAGTAAAGATGGTTTAGACTTTGATTTCCATTTTCTAGTAATTGCTTTTTTAGCAGCCATCATAATTAGACTCAGCAAGGCCGTACTATGTCTATGCAATTCTGAGTTTGTATCATAGCACAAAAAAAATTTCCCTAGTCACATCAACTTGCTCACCCAGCATCTCTGACAGAGCAGTCTGCAAGAATCTTTATAGTCTACCAACTCATTATACTTCCAGAAAATATGTTCCCAGTTACCTCTTTCTGCCCCATCACACCTCCAACATTTGCTGTCTACCCGAGGAAAAAATCTTTGAAGTCTGCTTGGTGTATAAAAATACCTATTTAAGCACTATCAGGCAAAGATCAGAAACCCTCTAGATTTTGTTGTATATCTGGAAGACATACATATATCCCCCATCATTTGTGAATTGCTTATCTAATCTCGCTTCCCAGTCCTTCCAAACCTCCTCTGATTGATGCTTATAGTTATCATGCAATATTTCATATGTTCTACTAATTATTCTTTTCTTAATGTCAACTTCTGTTCTAGATTCTAATAAAAACTCCACCAGTGCTGGTCTTTCATTTAGGACCCCAATTTCTTTCTATTTGCCTGTACTCTGAGATCAATCCTTGATATGGAAGGTAATCTTTAGCCTGCAGTCCAAATAAGTTATTGGCATCTTCCCATTCTATTAGCTTTGTCTCTCTAGTTATTTGCTCCCAGTACCTTGGTTCCTTTGCCAGTTTTCTCCAATACATTCCCGTCCCCTCTTGCCTATTGTCTATATCCCTAATTGCAGTCATCCCTATAAGCAGAATCTCCTTTCTCCTTTCCTGTGTTGGCTTAGTTCTTAGAAGACCTTATGCTACTTTATGAATATAAAACTCTGTATGATTATTGTTGTTCTCCTTAAAGGTCTGTATCCAAAATCCCAGCCTCTTCCTGTTACTTCAGCTTCCCCGTTTCATCATCATCTTTCCACTTTGAATTAGTTTTCTGCTTATGCTATCTATAGGGGCCTTAACTGTGTTGGTCTCAAATACTCCTTCAACTTGGGTAATCCCAATCCGCTCTGTTCTACTGGAAGAATAAGCTTATCCCACTTGACTTGTGCTGTCTTCCCCTCCCAGATAAAATCTTTCAGCTTTTTATTAATTATTGTCCACAACTTCTCTGGTTGATAAAAATATGCCTGACCAGTGTATAAAACTAAAGGGACTAAAAACATTTTAACCGCTTGTATATTACTATCAATATCAGTTTTTGTATTATCTTTTATTTAGTCTCTTCCCACATATCCTTAGCTGACACACCATTATAATTTTTAATCCATACTCTTAAATACTTCATTTTATCATGTCCCCATAAATATGGATATTGCTGAACCAGTTTGTATTTCGGTACATAATTTGCCACTATTGCTTTTGCTTTTTCTTCATTAATTTTGTATCCCAAAAAGGGTTTGAAACTGTGTCAGTATGTTCCACAACACTGTAATGTCTCTTTCTGGTTTTGTCAGGTATAAAATAATGTCATCTGCAAATATGGCCAGCTTTTCTTGACTATCATACCAGTTATATCCTTGAATTTCTGAGTCTCAATTTTCTTGCCAATGGTTCTAAATATAAAATAAATAACAAAGGAGAGAGGGGACACCCCTGTCTGGCTCCTCTGCTCAAGCAGAGATTGTCAGAGAGGACCCATCCACTTTAAATTTTGCCTCTGATCCTTCATATACACTCCTAATCAACCTTATAATTTTATCAGGGAATGCAAATCGTTCCATTGCTCTGTTCATAAAATCCCAGATTACTCTGTCAAATGCTTTCTCTGCAACAAGACCCACCAGCAACAGTGGTATTTTCTTACAGTCTGCTTCCCTCTGGATCATCACCATTCTGCTTATGTTGTCAAATGTTTGTCCCCCCTCCACAAAACCACATTGATCCATATCTATCAATTTTGGCATCACTTTTGCTATTCTTTTAGCCATTATAGACATAAACACTTTACAGTCATTCATGATTTAGTATTGAAATGGGCCTGCATGAAGCTGGATCTGATGGATCTTTACCCTCTTTAGGTAGTACAGCTACTACTGCTTCCTTCCAGGATGTTGGTACTTCTCCTCCTCTTAAAATATTGTTAAACAAAACCTTCCAGATCTTCATCTTTTTTTTCCGTTCTAGCTTCCAAACATCCACAGGAATACCACCTAATCCTTGGGACTTTTCTGCAGATTGGCTATACATCACCATTTTTATCTCATCTCCTCCTATTCTAATTGTTAGATTTGGGCCTCCTCTCCCTCTAGCCGTGGCATATTTAATTCTTCCATGAACATTTCCATTTATACCTTTTCTTGATTTCCATATTTCTCTGCTTTATACAGGCTTTCATAGAATTTCCAAAAAATTTCTAATACTTCTACAGGATCTCTAGTTATCTTTCTTGTAATAGGCTCCCTAAGCTTGGTGACACCCCTTTCTACTTTCTGTTTTCTGAGTAGTTTTGCTAAAAGTTTTTGCGCTCTAGAGTTATCAAAAAAAGTACAGTTGTGTACACTTACCATAAATGTAGATGTTCGAGTATATTCACTGTTGCAGTCATCACCTGTGGGTTATCCCTACGGTGGTAACCCTCAGCCAGCCCGAATACCAGAGTCAATGTTTTCTGCATCAGCTGCTGTCACTTGCTGTCTGACGTCAGGTCGTCAGTGCTATAAAGGAAGGCAGCTGACATCATTACATCAGTTTTTCTTGCCCTAACCAGTCAGAGGTCCAAGTAAATATGGTAAAGTGGTCCTGGTGGCTAAAAGCCACCATTAGAAACAGTTAGTTATGTACTCACCATAACGATCGATGTATGTGGTCCATCTCGCCTGCATTCATTACTGATGGGTTCGGAGCCGACAATCGGCTCCGACTCGGCCGACTATTTTCAAGCACGAAGTCTCTAATTGGCTATGCTAACTGGTATCCCAGGATGCAACTCTCCCAAACCCCCAGTTCTTGTTTGCATAAATCGCAACCACTCCACACACATCAACCTTACTAAGAGGATTACCATCCCCAGAAAGGGAAAAAATAAACCGATTCTGAAGGGTCTCAAAACAACTATCCTCCAAATCTTTCAGGCAGGGGGCAGGTGGGAGGGTACGTAAGAATGTAGGCGAGATGGACCACACACATCGATCGTTATGGTGAGTACATAACTAACTGATGTTATGTGGTCCTATCTCGCCTACATTCATTACTGATGGGACAGCGTCCCTAGCTCCCCTAACCTGGGAGGCTCATAGGAAAACACTCCTGAGAACCGTGGAACCAAAGGAAGCCTGGCATCTAGATGCCATGACCAGTTTGTAATGACAGATAAAGGTATGATGAGAAGCCCATGTGGCCGCAGCACAGATGTCGTCTAAGGAAAGCCTGGCATGATATGCTACTGAAGTCGAGACTGCCCTAGTTGAATGAGCCTTGACTGAAAATGGTAAGTTTCTGCCTACTGAAGAGTAAGCAAAGGTAATGCAATCCTTAATCCACCTGGAAATAGTGCACTTGGAAACAGAGGTACCTGCTCTGTTCTCCGAAAAAGAGACAAACAATTGATCTGATTTTCTTGACTGTTTAGTCCTGTGTAAATAGAATCTTAGTTGTCTATGCACATCCAATTGATGAAATTTGTACTCCGCCTTGTTAGAGAAGTTGGGAAAAAACACAGGTAACTCAATGGATTGGTGGAGATGAAAAGTAGACGATACCTTGGGGAGAAAGGACGGGTCAAGTCTCAAGGAGACCCTGTCCTTATGGAATATTAAATACGGGGGCTTAATGGACAATGCTTGGAGTTCAGATACTCTTTTAGCCGAGGTGATGGCCACCAAAAAGGCTGTTTTCCAGGATAAGAATTTTAATTTGCAAGTGGCAGCCGGCTCAAAGGGAGGAGAAGTGATGGCTTGCAATACTAGATTTAAATTCCATGGCATGACGGGTGCTGACACAGGAGGACGTAGTAACCAGGCTCCTTTTAAAAAAGCTTTGCAAAGTTTATGACCCATCAGAGCAGGCTCATGGAATACGTGGAAATTAGAAATGGCCGCAAGCTGTACTTTAATGGTGGAGGGAGCAAAGCCTTGTCAGAAGAGCATAGCTAAAAAAATCTAGGACCGCTGATATTGGGGCTGTGAAGGGGTCTAGGCCTTGTGACTGAGCCCAGATGGAGAACCTCTTCCACTTGCTATAGTAATTTCTTCTGGTGGAAGACTTATGTGACGATAAAAGGATATGGACCACTCAGGCAATAATGAATGTAGTCTAATTATTGATGGAAGTGGAGCAGCCAGGCTGTCAACCTGAGGGACTGTAGGGAGGGGTGGAACTGTCCTGACATATGAGTCAAAAGGTCTGGTACTGGATCCAGAGTCCAAGGACCGTCCACTGTATATCGCTGAAGGAAGGGGAACCAAACCTTGCAGGGCCAGTGTGGAGCAATAAGAATCATCTTGCTTCCCAAACGAGTGGCTTTCTGAATCACTCTTGGTAACAGAGGAAATGGAGGAAAAGCATAGAGCAGACCAGAAGGCCAACCGTGGACTAGTGAGTCCCTGGGTGATCCCCCCTGTGGGGGGATCAAAGTGAAGTAGTTGCTGCATTTGGTGTAGAGGGGACTGGCAAAGGGATCGCAGCAAGGCTGACCCCACCTGCTGAAGATCTGAGTCGCAACTCGGCTGTTCAGGGACCACTCCTAAGACATCAGAATGGCTCTGCTTATCCTGTCTGCTATCACGTTGGATTTTCCCGGAATGTGCGTTGCTACTAGGAACTGTTGGGAAGACACTGCCCAATTCCACACTCTCATAGCCTCTCTGCAGAGTGGGTAAGACTTGGTTCCCCTTGTTTGTTCAGGTACCAAACAACTGACATGCTGTCCGAGTGAACAGCAATCGTTCCCCGTGGAAGAGAGCTCTGAAGTGCTTGCAACGCTAACAGCACTGCTCTCATCTCTAGGACACTGATGTGTAAGTGTACCTCATAATCCTGTCAAGTGCCTTGGACCGTTCTGCCCAGATAATGCCCCCCCACCCTATCTGGGAGGCGTCCGTGGTCACTGTGGCAGCCGGAGAAAGGGGAATTAGATTCCTGCCCTTGTTCAGGTTGGAATGACATAGCCACCAACGGAGATCCTGCTTGCAATGCTCTGTGAGAAGAATCGGGTGAGAGAGGGGTAATTTTTGATAGGACCATTGGACTGAAAGGAGCCACTGAAGGATCCGCATGTGAAGCCTGGCTAAGGGTATTAGCATGATGGTTGCTGCCATGGAACCCAATAACTGAAGAACTAACCTGGCTGGGACCTTCTTTTGGGGCAATAGAGCCTGGACCTGAGATTGCAACACAGTTATTCTTTCTTGAGGTAGAAAAACCCTCATTAGAACCAAGTTTAATTCTGCGCCTATAAAGACAACACGCTGTGAGGGCAGCAAGGCAGATTTTTCCCAGTTTATTGTAATCCCTAACTTTTGCCAAAGATTTATGGTAGCCTCCCTGGCTTGGATGAGGAGATGCCTGGTGGGGTGGTAAGGAGCCAATTGTCCAGGTAAGGAAACACCCGGAATCCTAGATGTCTCAGGTGAGCTGTCACCACTGCCAAGCATTTGGTAAACACCCTGGGGGCTGTGGTGAGACCAAATGGCAGGGCTCGAAACTGGAAATGACTGGCTCCCAGCCGGAAGCGTAAATGAATCCTGGATGCCTTGTTTATCTTGATGTGATAATAGGCATCCTTGAGGTCGATGGAGCACATCCATACTCCTTTTTCCAACAATGGGAAGATGGATTGAAGAGTGACCATTCGGAATTTGGATTTCAGGACATAGCGATTTAATCGGCTGAGATCCAAGATGGGCCTCAGGTCCCCTGTTTTTTTCGGCACCAAAAATAGTCTTGAGTAAGTTCCTGATCCAATCTGGTCTAGGGGAACCGGTTGGATGACTCCATTTCTTAGTAGCTTTGATATTTCTAGCGCTACTTGATCCCTTTGACTGGGTGGAACATCCGGGATTTTTTTGATTAAGGGAGGGGGTGAAACAAAGGGAATGATATAACCTCTGGTGATTATTTGAAGCACCCATCGATCCTGAGTAATGCTCTCTCAGGTTTGAAGATGCTTCGAAAAATGACCCCCAACTGGCTCCAGAGCAGCACAGTCGGGCGACCCCTCAGGGATGCTGATAGGAAGATCTGCGAAAGGAGTCACGGTCTCCCAGATTGTGGGGGCCTCCTCTGCCCCTAGGATGGTGTCTTCCAGAATAATTTCCCCCAGCTCTGCCTCTGGAGGGGGGCTCACCTTGAGTGGCTGGGAAAGACTTTTGTGATTTTTTTGAACCACATCTTCCCTCCTCTCTGAGCCTTGGGATAAGGCCTAGAGGGAAGAGAAAAATGGGCCCCTACGGCAGATAAAGTCTTACCCTCCTGTTCACATCTGGTGAGAGTCTCTTTCACTTTGCGTCCAAAAAGAGAGGCCCTGTCAAAGGGGGCGTCCGTGAAGGAAGACCTGAAGGCCTCCAAAAAGTTACATAGGTGCATCCAGGCTTGTCTCCTCAGAGCAAGGCCTGAGCTAGCTGCCCTGCTCACCCCTTCGGCTGCATAGGATATGAGCCTCATGGACGAGTTAGCTATGGAACCAAGGGTAGACAACTGGGCGTTAACAGTCTGTGCTAGCGCCTCAGGCATGTTACCCATCAAGATATCTCCCAACTCTTTGAGGTGATCCCGCTGGAGCCGAGTAAAGTGGCAAAGGTAATTCAGGGACCGTAGTGTAAAGGTCGCTGAAGACAGGGTGCGCTTCCCATAACGATCCATACTCCTGGACTCCTTGTTAGGAGGATGGACTGAGGAAGAAGCCTCGGCAACTTCCTGATGAGTGGCTGATGCCACCACCATGGCATCTACAGGGACACCTTTTGTCAAAAACTCTTTTCCCGGGGGAGCAGACAAGAACTTGTTAGGACAACTGGGCACAGGTTCCACGGAATCAGGATGTTCTCACACCCTTCGACAGATCAAGTCTAATAATTTGTCGAAGGGTGGAGACACCCAGGAGCCGGTAGGTTGAGCTCCGAAGGCCTTGAGGAATACCGACTCCTCCTCCGAGGGGGGCTTGGACGACCTGTCGCCTCTCTGCCTCAAAATCTCCAGTATATCGGAGAAGGAGACATCATCAGAGGATGACTTAGGGGACCCCTCTGCATCCTCGAGGTCGGTATCTGAGGTGATGGACTCGTCTTGGGAGTCTATGTGCTTCCTCTTGCACAACTTCTTCCTGGGAGGCTCCTCAGGCACAGACTCTGAGGGGCCCTCAGAAAGCTGGGGACCACTCATGGGGGTGTCCTCAGGCCTTCGAGCACCACTGTCCACTGATAGGGGGGCGTCAGAGGCTCTAGCCGGGGTGTATGTGATGGAGTGGTCGATCCAAGTGATGTCGCTGACGACCTGGCCAGTGCTGTCCTCATGGCCTCGAAGGCAGGTCCCCCTGAATCCAAGGACTGACCTGTCTCCGAGGCCACGACCGAAGTTGGGATCCCCCGAGCCGAAGCACCGAGAGGGAGACTCGGGGCCGAAAAAAGTCCAGATGTATCCCCCTCGGGCCCGACCGAAGAAACCCGAGTGCCGAAACCAGATGAAGGAATCAAAATGGTTGGAGCCAATGACGGCTCCGATGGACCCATCAAGGGTACCGGAGCCGGCGTAAGGACATCACTCGGTGCCAAACACTCCGGCTCCGATGACACAATGCTCGGAGGAGGAATCATCGGTACCGGTAAGGGAATGGGCTCCGGAGCCGACTGGGTCAGAGCCGAAAATAATTTAGCTAACACCGGCGACTGAAGGAGCCTCTGAACCACCCTATCCACATCCAAATCAGACAACTGAGAGGATTTGGAGGCAACTGAAGGAGATAAGGAGCTCCTACCTATCGATTCCTGAGTAACATTGGGTGACCGGCTCCAAATCGGTTCCAAAATGATCGGAGCCGAGGTCGACTCCAGTACTACCGATACTTTCTGCGGCCTCGAAGCCAATGGAGCCGAAGAACCTGAGTCCAACACAGAGTTCTTCTCCTGCGGCTCCGAAGACAATGGAGCCGAGGAAGTAGTAATCACCTTCAAAATCTTCTCCGGAGGCTCCGAGGAACTAGATGGAGCCGGAGATCGTTTCTTAGATTTAGTGGACTTGGATCTGCCAGTAGTCGAAGCAGATTCTACATCCTCTTCAAAGGAGGGCTTGACCAGGCCCTTCAAGATCAGTTTATTTTTCCGTTCCTGCAGTACCCTGGAACTGAAGGAATGGCAGACACTGCAGGATTCTTGCAAGTGTTTAGCACCAAGGCAATAAACACAGATGGCATGCCCATCTGTGATCGACATTTTGTAGGCACACTTTGAGCATTTTTTAAACCCAGAGGTTTATGCTCTTTCTGCTCTTTAGACATGTCCAGCAAAACAAACACTCAACAACCACAACACGAAGGAGGGATACACTAAGGAAATCTAACGTAAACGCTGCTAGAAACACTGACAAAACAAAGAAGGAGAGGGCTAGATCCCTCTAACTTAAACGGGCCTAGCCCGCCAAACGCAAGGGAAACTACTCACACTCTCCACAAACTGCCACAGGCCAAACAATAGACACAACACAACGTAGCTATGAAAATAGCTTTTGTTTCAAAGAAAAAATATAAAATTTCACAAGGTTTCTAGTAAAAAAAAAAGTACTTAGCCACAGCCAAGCTCAAGACCACGTCCTGACTCAACAAGCGGCAAACGAGATCTGGGGGTTTGGGAGAGCTGCATCCTGGGATACCAGTTAGCCCAGCCAATTAGAGACTTTGTGCTTGAAAATAGTCGGCCGAGTCGGAGTCGATTGTCGGCTCCGAACCCATCAGTAATGAATGTAGGCGAGACAGGACCACATAACATTGTATATTTCCCTAAAGAAAGAAGATATAAGGGGGGAGGAGGGTGGGAAACCAGGACTGCAACAGTGAATACACTCGAACATCTACATTTATGACAACTGTACTATGTTCTTTGTGTTTCAATGTTGCAGTCATCACCTGTGGGAGGATTTCCAAAGCTGAAGAGAGGGGTGGTAGGATTAGTAAGAGACCTAGGAATGGGTCAGCATGCCCTGCAGTACTGCAGAGGCAAACCCTGCCATAGCCTTAGAAAATAGAGGTAGGTGGTAATGCTTGGTAAAGGTATGGACAGAAGTCCAGGTAGCAGCTTCCAGGATGTCCCTAGTGGGAACTCCTCTGAGGAATGCTGTGGAAGTGGAGGCTGCTCTAGTGGAATGGGTTCGAATAGACCTGGGAGGGGGGGGTTCCCATGCAATCTGTAGCAGAAATGGATACAGTGTGATATCCATTTGGAAATGGTTGATTTGGAAATGGGCTTCCCCTCTGCCCCTGAGGCAAAGCTGACAAGTAGTTAGTCTGTTTTCCTGAAGGGTTTAGTATGGTCCAGATAGTATCTGAGCTGTCTGTGCACATCTAGTGAGTGCAGAATTATTTCCCCCTTGTTTTTAGGGTTAGGAAAGAAGGTGGGTAAATGTATTGCCTGGTTGAGAGTTACATTAGATACCACCTTGGGCATAAAGGAGAGATTAGTCCTCAGGGAGACCCTGTCTGCATGGAAGATGATGAAGGGCTCAATGGCCCTCAGTGCCTGAAGTTCTGAAACCCTTCTGTCTGGGGTGATAGCTAGGAGAAAAGTAGTCTTCCAGGAGAGGTATCTTAGTTCTGCTGAAGCCGCAGGTTCAAAGGGAGGTAAAAGTTAGTTTTTCCAAAACATAATTCAGGTCCCAGGCTAGAATGGGTGGCCTTCTGGGAGGTCTGATATTAGATCCCCTCTGAGGAATTGTTTAATCAAGGGATGGGAAAACAGGGGCTGTTCTGTATCAAAATGAGCTGAAATGGCTGAGGCGTGGATTTTAATAGAGGAGAAGGACAGGCCATGCTTAAGTAGTTCTGCTAGGTAGTCCAGGATAAGAGGGATGGAAGGTTGTGAGGTATTGCCTCCTCTGGACTGGCTCCAGGAGCAGAATCTTTTCCATTTTCCTGTGTAAGATTTTCTGGTGCTGGGCCTTCTGGCCTCTGTGATAATGTCTAATATCTGTTTGCTTAACAGGGGCCCCTTGTTTGCCTTTAGAGTATTAGCCATGCTGATAGTTTGAGAGTATGCAAGTCTGGGTGCAACATTCCCCCCCCACCAGAGTTAAGAGGTGTGAGATCAGGGGAAGCTGCCTGGGAGGCTGTAAGGTCAGGCTGTGCAGTAAGGGGTACCAATGGTGTCTGGGCCAATCTGCAGCAATGAGGATGGGCTTTGGTCTCTCCTCCCTTATTTTGATCAGTACTTTGGGAATAAGGGGCAGAGGAGGGAATGCGTACACAAACAGGGTGTTCGAGGGGAAGGTCAAGGCATCCACTTTCCATGCTAGGTAGTGATATTCCCTGGTACAGAACTTTTTCAGCTGATGGATGAGATGCGAAGCTAAGAGATCCACTTCCGGAGTCCCCCACATCTGAGTGATTTGTAAAAAGATTTTTCTGTGGAGCTGCCATTCGTGGGGGTCCAGTAAGTTTCTGCTTAAGTGGTCTGCCAAGTTGTTGTTGATCCCTGGTAGGTATTTGGCTATCAAGTGTAGTCCCATGGAAGAGGTTGTCAGACAGAGGTTCATTGCTAGCCTGCACAGAGGGTAAGATCGGGTCCCTCCTTGTTTACTGATGTACCACATTACTGTGGTTATTGTCTGTTTTGATGGGAACCCCTGGGTTGAGATGAGGTTTGAAGGAAGTCAGAGCCTTTTGTACTGCCATCATTTCCTTCTGGTTGATGTGTAAGGGAAGGCGCTGGGCATCCCAAAGACCTTGGGTGCACCTGCCTTCTAGGTGAGCACCCCAAGCTGTGTCTGAGGCGTTGGTGGTAATGGTCTGCCTGGTTGGGCGGAGGGTGAAGGTAAGACCCTTGTTCTGGACACATGCCCCTGCCCTCCAGAGAAACTCGGCCCTTATACAGGGGATCAGAGGGAGAGAGGTCTTTAGAGGTTGAGAGTGCTGACACCAGAGGTTCTTTAGGTACCACTGAAGTTTTCTCATATGAAGCCTGGCCAGAGGAATTAGTAGGATGCAAGACGCCATGTACCCCAAGGCTTGCAGGAACTTCCTCGCAGTGAGGTGACTTCTGGAAGCCAGCTGAGTAAAATAGAGAGGCAGGAAGCTCTGCTGTTCTGGAGAAAGGAAGGTCATTTGGGATGCTGTGTCCAGCAGTGCTCCCCAAGAAAATGATCTTCCTGGAGGGTGTTTGCTTTAATTTCTTCTTGTTGATGGTATACCTTAAGGAGGTTAGGAGGGTTTTGACAAAGAGGAGGTCCTTGAGGAGCTTTTCTTTGCAATCTGCCTGAATGAGGCAGTCGTCCAGATAAGGGTAAATTTGTATATTTTTCAGTCTGCAAAAGGCTATGGATTGGCCTAAGCATTTGGTGAATACCCTGGGAGCAGATGATAAGCCAAAGGGTAGTGCAGAGAACTGAAAGTGTTGTAAGCCTGCTCTGAAGCAAAGGAATTTCCTGCAGGATTCCCTTATGGGGATGTGGAGGTAGGCATCTTTTAGATCTAGGGTAACTAACCAGGTATTTTTTGTCAGCATAGGCAACAGCTGCTGCAAAGTTAGCATTCTGAATTTGGGGATCACCAGGAAGGTGTTCAGAATGGATAGATTCAGGATGGGGTGCCAAGTGCCCTCTTTTCTGGGAACAAGAAATAGTCTGGAATAAAAGCCTTTGCCTGTTTGATCTGAGGGGACAGGTTCTACTGCCCTTTGGGATATGAGAGTTTGGACTTGTTTCAATGCCTCTACCCACTGATTTGGAGGTAAGTCTGGGTACCCTCTTAGAATTGGGAGTTCGTTGAAGGAGAATTTGTATCCCTGAAAAATTATCTTTAAGACCCATTGGTCCTTTGTTATGGAAAGCCAATTTTCTTTGCAGAGGGAGAACCTTCCTCCAAGTTTTTGGTGAGAGAAAAGACGGCAGAGGGGGGAGAGGGAGTCACTGAGGGATGGCTTAGAACTCCCTGCCTTTGGAGTGAAAGTGATCCACTGTTTGGTTCTCTGCTTTCCCTGGGTTAGGTGTCTGGGTGGTCTGTCCCTTCGGGGCTTACCTTGCCCCTGTCTCTTAGGACCAGTGTTTCGAGGGAAAATTCCTGCTGAACCAAGTAGGCTGTACCTGAAGGAAATATTTTACTGTTTGCATAGATTTTGCTGTCATCCATCTTTTTAAGCATCTCTTCTGCTTTTTCTTCAAACAAGTGGTCCTTATCCAAGGGTGCATCAAGTAATTTAGATTTGACATGATCAGGGAGAGGTTATTCCTTCAACCATGCATGTCTCTTAATGACAGATCCTGACATTGCTGCCCTGCTTGAGGCTTCCAAGGCATCATATCCACAGTGTAATGAGTGTAGCCACTTGACAAGTAGAGTGCAGTAAATTTGCTAACTCATTCGAATTGGCACAGTCAGAAAAGGCTGAAATCTTTTATTTTAATAGTTCCAAAGTGTGTTGTTGATATTTTAAAATGTGGAACTGACACTTGAGTGCTCTGATAGCTAAGGTTGTAGAGGTGTATATTTTTACCCCATCTGTCCAGAGCTCTGGAGTCCTTGTCAGAAGGAATAGTATTCTTTGCAGAACTAGCTTTAGCTCCTTTTGGTCCCTGTGTAATGACCTCCGGGTCTGCAGCAGGATTTCTGTACAGATATTTGTGAGAATCTGGTACTCTGTAATACCTGTCAGGTTTTCTGGGAGCAGGTGGGAGGTCATCAGGAGTTAAGCTGGATTCATGGAAGACATCATCAACCACCTCTAATATTGGAGGGATGGCCAAGGGTCTGTGCTGGGGCAGGTCTAGAAACTCAGTCTTTTCTTAGACTGAGGGAAGTCCTGGGATTCCCAGTGAAAATGCTTCCTGAGGGTGTGAAAGGTTTCCCCAAAGGAAAGATCTTCTGGTGCAGAGGCAGAAGGAATGGATTCCTCTGCATCTGAATCCTCATAAACAGTCAGAGGTTGTTGTTCCTCTTCAAAATCTGAATAATCAGACTCCTCAGAATCCTGTTCTGTCAGTATTTCAGGAGAAAGGTCTCTTTTCCTTTTAGAAGTTGTGGCCTGACTATCCCTGATAAGGGTGATAAGATCCTCTGCCATTTTAAGCATTTGTGCTTGGGGAGGTGGAGCAGGAGTAAAATGGTGGCTAGAGGTAGTTTTCCTAGGAGTGGCCTTGCTTCTAGGCCTAAGAGTATCCCTCGGTCTGAGAGAAACGGTTGTCATAGAAGACGTCAGTTTTTGTCTAGATTCGGTAGTGTGAAAAACCTCCACAGAAGCCGGTGCCTGCGTCACACCTCTGAACCCAACCAAAGGCTTGGAAGATGAATAAGATTTCTGTGGCATACTGGACTCCAAAAGGGTCTCAGTAGAGGCCTACAAAGGTATCGAATCAGGCATCAGGGGCTGCAATGGCACCTCACTGAATTTCAGAGAACTGATGAACTGGCTTAGCAGTAAAGTCGTCGGAAGGCTTAGCCTTGTGTGGTCTGTCTCTATCCTTACATTTTTTGAAATCTCTAAGGATTGTTGGCTGATGGATGCCATTTCTGAATGTGAAGACAGAAGACAAAAATACCTGACTCTACGATAAATGGTTCTCACATTAAAGACGGCACAGAACCAGCAACGGAGGACGTCGTGGTCTGGGCCTAAACAAGTGACACAGTATGAATGGAAGTTTTGGTGTGGTATTTGCTTTCCACAGGCGAGACAAATAGAAGTTATGTTCTTACCATAACGTTCCATGTTAGTTGTCTTCTTCTCGCCTTCTTTCTTGCTGGATGGGTTCGGAGCCGACCTCGGCTCCGACTCGGCCACTCTAAAAGCTCGAGAGTTGGTTCCACCGGCTCGAGGCTGCCCCTATATCCCACAATGCTAGGCGTGAATTACCTCAGATCTCGTTTGTGAGCTAGGCCCAGCTAAAAAATACAACCAGGAATACTGGAAAATTTCCACCTCTAAAAACAAGGGGAAGAGAAAGGGTGACCTAAGCCTGACTCTAGGAAATATGCACAGCAAAGCATATACCTATCGCAAAGAGGTGGTAGAAAGACAGGTCACAATCAAACTCCTCTAGATCTGTCCAGGCCAGGGGGAAGGAGGGTGGGACGCAAGAAAGAAGGCGAGAAGAAGACAACTAACATGGAACGTTATGGTAAGAACATAACTTCTATATGTTAAGTTGTCTATCTCGCCTTCATTCTTGCTGGATGGGACCGCGTCCCTAGCACCTTGTCCCGGGTGGCCTAACGGAACAGACTCTTGAGAACAGTGGAACCAAAGTTAGCTCTATGCCTAGTAGCTAAATCCAACTTATAATGAGAAATGAAAGTGTGAGGAGTAGCCCAAGTAGCCGCTGCACAAATGGTGTCAATAGGCAGTCTGTCTTGGAAGGCTATAGAAGTAGCCAAAGCTCTGGTGGAATGGGCTTTAGGTTTGTTAGGCAGCTTTTGGTGTCTAATTTCATAAACAAGGGAAATCAGAGATGTTAGCCATCTAGATAATGATACCTTTGAAACTGAAAGTCCCTTTCTGCCTTCTGCATAGGAGACAAACAGCTGATCAGATTTTCTGAATTGTTTGGTTCTATCCAAATAGTACCTTAACTGACGATGAACATCTAGCCAATGCAATTTTTGTTCAGACCTATTAGAATATTCTGGAAAAAACACAGGGAGGTCAATGCTTTGATTTAGGTTAGACGCCGAGGCTATCTTAGGTAAAAAGGACGGGTTGGTTCAGAAGATACCCTGTCCTTATGGAACAACAGATAAGGAGGTCGACAGCTGAGTGCATGAAGTTCTGAAACTCTTCTAGCTGAAGTAATAGCTACCAGAAAGAGAGTCTTCCATGATAGCAATTTTAAAGAACAGGAGGCTGCAGGTTCGAAAGCGGGAAGAATCAAAGAACTAAGAACTAAATTTAGGTCCCAAGGAGGAGGAGGATTTCTTATAGGAGGTCTGAGTAGAAAAATTCCTTTCAAAAAGGCTTTGCAAAGCTTGTGGGACATTATGGCAGACTCTGAAATGCCCACATGAAAGTTAGAAATAGCTGCCAGTTGAACTTTAAGAGTAGAAGGAGATGAACCTGCATGGAAGAGTTCAGCTAGAAAATCAAGGACCATTTGGATGGAAGCAGTGAAAGGATCTATGTCCCTTCCTTGAGCCCAATAGGCGAAACGTTTCCACTTACTCAAATAAATCTTTCTAGTGGAAGATTTATGGGAAGCTATCAAAATATCTCAAACAGAGTGAGATATTTGAGGAAGCCTGGCTAAGGTTGGAATTGGAGGAACCAAGCAGTGAGGTTCAGAGAGGGAAGGGAGCGATGAAACTGACCCGACTGATGGATCAAAAGATCTGGAACTAGGTCCAGATGCCAAGGTCGCCCCAACAGAAAATGATGTAGAAAGGGGAACCAAACCTGTCGAGGCCAGTAAGGAGCAATGAGGATCAATGAGGCCTTCTGAGCGATAGCTTTCTGTATCACTTGAGAGATTAGTGGGAAGGGAGGAAATGCATACAGAAGTCCCCGGGGCCAAACTTGGACTAGAGCGTCTCTGCTGGGCTGGCCTGGTAAAGGGAATAGGGTGAAATAATCTCTGCACTTGCTGTTTTGGGGAGTAGCAAAAGGTCGCAGCAAGGCTGACCCCACTTGAGAAAAATTTCTCTCACAACAGAGTCTTTCAGAGACCACTCGTGAGGCATGAGGATAGCTCTGCTCAACTTGTCCGCGATTTGATTGGACTTCCCGGGGATGTGCGTTGCTATCAGAAACCGCTGAGAAGAAATCGCCCATTGCCACAGTCTGAGTGCTTCTCGACACAGGGGGTAGGACCTGGTTCCGCCTTGTTTGTTGATATACCACACTACGGACATATTGTCCGTCTGGATTACTATCGTTCTCAAGGGAAGAGAGTCTTGAAGGGCTTGCAACGCTAAAAGCACTGCTCTCATCTCTAGAACATTTATGTGCAAGTGGCATTCATCTGGTTGCCATGTGCCCTGAACAGTTCTGCCCTGATAATGCCCCCCCCACCCGATCAGGGAGGCGTCCGTTGTCAGAGTAGCAACCGGAGGGGAAGGAACAAAGGGTCTTCCCAATAAGAGCTGAGGGGAAGACATCCACCACAGAAGATGATTTCTGCATGTTTGCGTGATCATAATGGTGTGGGACATCGGAAGTTGCTGGTATGACCATTGTGTGAAGAGCATCCATTGAAGGATTCTCATGTGGAATCTGGCTAATGGAAGCAGAGGTATGGCAGCCGCCATAATCCCCAACACTTTCAGAACTAACCTGGCTTTGATTCTGTTGCTGCTGAAGAGGAGCGAGACCAGTTTGTGTATGTCTGCTATTCTCTGATGTGTTAGTCTCGCAGACATGTTGACTGTGTCTAGATTTGCACCTATGAAGGTAATAGTACGACAAGGCGACAAAACAGACTTTTCGCAATTTATTGAAATGCCTAACTTTTGACAAATGCGAAAGGTGTAGTCCCTGGCCATTAGAAGAAGATGCTTGGTGGGAGCTGTGAGGAGCCAGTCGTCCAAATATGGAAACACCTGGAATCCTTGACGTCTCAGGTGAGAAGCTACCACTGCCATGCATTTGGTAAACACCCGGGGGGCAGTGGTGAGACCAAAGGGCAGGGCCCTGAATTGAAAATGACTGGTTCCCAGCCTGAAGCGGAGGAATCTTCTGGAGCGTCTGTTCATTTTTATGTGATAGTACGCATCCTGAAGGTCTATAGAGCACATCCAGTTTCTCTTTCCCAATAGGGGGAGGATGGACTGCAGCGTGACCATCCGAAATCTTGTTTTCTTGACAGACTTGTTCAAGATACTGAGATACAAAATTGGTCTCCAGTCCCCTGTTTTCTTTGGAACTAAAAAGAACCTGGAGTAGATTCCGGATCCTAGTTGGTCTGCTGGAACTGGTTGAATTGCTCTTTTTGCAAGCAGCTTTGAAATTTCCAAAGCTGCAAGATCCCTTTGAGCGGGTGGAACATCTGGAAGGGATTTTTTTGATTGGTTTGGGATGCGAACGAAGGGAATGGAATAGCCTTCGGAAATGATGGACTGTACCCACTTGTCTTGAGTCAGGGATAGCCAGGCTTCTGGGTACAGTGACAATCTTCCCGACTGCCTCCGAAGGTGGACAGTCGGGCAACACCTCAGGGATGCTGAAAGGGCTTATCGGAAAAGGTTTCTCGATTGCCCTGGTTCTGCGGGCCCCCTCTGCCTCTAGGGCGGCGCCTACCATTATTGTTCCCTCCTCTGCCTCTGGAGGGGAACCGACTCTGTGCGTCAGGCAAATTCCCTTGAGATTGTTTGCGGAACCACATTTTCCCACTTTTCTGGCCTTTGGGGTAAGTTCTAGAAGGAGTAGAAAAACGGACTCCGACGGCAGATAGAGTTTTGCCATCCGTCTCGCACCTAGTCAAGGTTTCTTTCACTTGAGGACCAAAGAGAGATGATCCATCGAATGGGGAGTTAGTGAAAGACGTTTTAAAGGGGTCCACAAAATTGCATAGTCGCATCCAGGCATGCCGGCGTAAGGCAACACCTGTCCCTGCGGCTCTACTCGCTCCATCAGCCGCATATGAAAGGAGGCGCATGGAGGAGTTAGCTATCGAATTAAGGGTGGTCAGCTGGGTGTTCATTTTGTCCTGAAAATCTGCAGCTGTAGTATCCTTCAACATCTCACTCGCTTCCTTGATCAAGTCTCTCTGGAGACGGGTGAAATGGCATAGGTAGTTCAGCGAACGCATAGCAAAGGTCGCTGACGAGAACATCCGCTTCCCATACCTGTCCATAGACCTAGATTCTTTGTTAGGGGATGAACAGGCACTGAAGGATCAGCTAGTTCCTTCTTGGTGGCAGCAGCTACCACCATAGCATCCACAGAAACACCTTTTGTGAGAAATTGTTTGTCAGTTGGTGCTGTTATAAATTTCAAGGTCTCCTGGGGTAGGGTCCACTGAATCAGGAGCCGTCCAGGCCTTCTTTGCCACCACCTGCATGAGGGGATCAAAGGGGGACACCCAGGAGGTGGAAGGGCGAGAGCCAACGCCTCAAGATACACAGATTCATCCTCCGAAGGGTTAAGGGCTGGCCAATTTCCCTCTGTTTCAGGATCTCTAGAATGTCTGCGAAGGAGACATCTTCAGACGGGAACGGGGAACCCTCGAATCCTCTAAATCTGTGTCAGAGGTGACAGACTCAGGTGAGTCTATGTGCTTCCTCTTACACTTTCTCTTCCTAGGGGCTCCCTGCCAATTCAGGGGAGGCCTCAGAAGAGGATGAGATCCCCACAGGGGATTCTTGAGGAGCTGGCTCTCTGCGGTCTGGGATGAGGGAATGAGTCGACATAACCAAAGGCACCGAAGAGGGAGGGGCGGACGGAGCCGACTGTGGAGTCGAACAAGGTTCCAACACACTCCGCATGACCTCGAACGCACCCCTGTCTGGCAGAGCCAGTGGTCCCCGCTCCGAGAAGCTGAGAACCTCCCTCGGCACCGACAGAGATGGCTCCGAGGCTGATGTCGGAGCCGAACTCACCAGCGCCGAAGCACCGAGAGGGAGAGGGGGGTCGGACAAGGGTCCGATGCCACCCACCCCCTCGGAGCCGACGAGGGAAGCCCGGCGCCGAGATTCTTCAAAAGAAGAAATCGGAGCCGACGACGGAGCCGAAGACAATTGTATCGGCTCCGACGCTACCACAATTTCGGTCCCGAGATGCCCCGGCTCCGAGCTCAAAGGAGTCGGAGGAGGAATATTTATAGGAATAAGTTGAGACATCGACTGATGAGTCGGGCTCTGGAGCATTTGGGCCAGTGCCTCGGACTTTAAAAGTCGACTCACTACCCTCTGGAGGTCGTGATCTGAGAGCCTCGATGACCTGGAGGAGTGAGATCTGTGGCTCTGTTCAGACAGCAAGGGAGACGCTGGAGCCGAATGAACGGAGCCAAGGGACGGTGACCTCGATCTCTTTCTAGATGTCGGCTCCGATGGTCTGATCGGAGCCGACCCAGGAATTCTAATGCCTCGGCCCGGCCCGGACCCGAGGGAACCACAGATACTGTAGTCAAAGACTCATCGGCTCCAGCCGGAGCCGATGAAGCAGCAGGCCGAGCCTTAGGCCTCGACTCTGAAGCTGGAGCCGAGGTCTTGGAAGCCTTAGAAGGTTTCCGATGTAACAGAAAGGGAACCTTCAGGCTTAAGCAAACCCCTTAATATGAGTTTGTTTCTTCTTTCCTGCAGGACTCTAGGGCTGAAGCCATGGCATACAGCACAAGAGTCCTGCAGGTGAAAAGGTCCCAGGCAATACACACAAGAAGTGTGACCGTCTGTCAGAGACATTTTCTGACAGCACGAGTCACACTTCTTGAAGCCTGAGACCTTTGAATCCTTGGACATACTCAAGGAACCGAAGTGTAATCACACACAGAAACACACACACACAGATTACACTGATAGAAGTCTAAGTAGAATTATTTAAAACAAAACTTCTGAAAGGTGAGTTAAGTTAAATATTCCTAACCAAACACATACACACCTTAAGGAAGGGAAGGAAGGGCCCGAAGGCCTAGGGAAAGAACTTATTAGTTCTTGAGAAAAAAAGGGTCTGGATAAAGAAGTAGAAGGGATAATATCCACTACACTAAGGGTAAAAGAGAAATAAACTAAGCTAGCGTAAGTTTAAAGTATTTAAACTAATCTAACTTTAACTAACCTGGAGCCGGTAGAAAAACACCTCGATCACTGTAGCGGCAAACGAGATCTGAGGTAATTCACGCCTAGCATTGTGGGATATAGGGGCAGCCTTGAGCCGGTGGAACCAACTCTCGAGCTTTTAGAGTGGCCGAGGTCGGCTCCGAACCCATCCAGCAAGAATGAAGGCGAGATAGACAACTTAACATCTGTTGTTAACTTTTTTGGACATCGCTTAGTGCAAGAAAAAAGGATCCCCAATGATGTACTTAGCTTTAGACGTTTTCAGCTGTAATTCAAACTCTGGTAGTGACCAACCGGCACGCCTGCGAACTGCTTCTGCTATGGGCTCCATAGCAAGAAAGACTGATGTAATGGTGTCGGCTGCTTTCCTTTATAGCACTGACGAACTGACGTCAGACATCAAGCAACAACAGCCGACACAGAAAAATTGACTCTGGTATTCGGACCGACTGAGGGCTACCACAGCAGGGATAACCCTCAGGTGATGACTGCAACAGTGAAACACAAAGAACATCAGTTTCTTAACAGCATCTTTATAAACTTGTGCATATTATCAAGGTAGTCCCTTATTTTCTGATTAGCATTCTGTAGTTGTTCCTCTTCTTGTTCTGTGAGATTCCCCCTATTTTACAATACTTTAATATTTGTTAATCCGTCTAAATAATTATTGTTACTTCTTAACCATATCTCCCTTTCTTTTATGTCCACCCTAGTTTTAAATTCCACTTTAAATTTACCCCACTCCCTAGCTATATTTTCAGAAGTTTCTATCTTCTCTAATAGCTCTTGAATAATTTCAACTACCCATTAGGACCCAAGGTACACTTAATCCACCACTAAATGTATACACTGGGCCATGATCATTAATATGCATATTAAATTTTCCCTTAGCACTTTGTTTGTGGTCCTTCAGAGGTTATTCGCGGCCCTGCTCTGCTGTCAGGTGGAAGACTAAGCCCAGCCTCACAGGTACCAACAAACCTCTCACCCACTAGCCATTCTTAAGTGGTAGTTGCTGTGTACAGACTACATATAATACTTGCAGTTGCAGTATACAGACTACACATACTTCCTCTGCAGAACACAATACACATAATAGCTCATGCACCAGTGCCTCACCTGTCAAGCCCTTAAGGCAAAACACAAAACCAAACATATTAGTCATAAGTGATTGCACTGTGAGACACACAGATAAGGAAAAGGTCCCGGTCAGCTGTCTGTCAGGTGCCAGGATCCACTATATCATACATGCCCTCAAGTCTCTCAACAACAGGTACTGTTATGTCTCCGTCATAGTCCATGTTGGTGTGAACGACTTGAGACGTACCTCTCTGGACTATATGAAGAGAGATGACTGAGGTCTCAGACTATATGTCATAGGCAAGTATTTCCCTAGCCTTAAGTAGCATTTTACCTTCACCTAGGACAGGGGTCTGCAACCTGCGGCTCTGGAGCCGCATGTGGCTCTTCCACCCTTCTGCAGTGGCTCCCTGTAGCTTTGAAAAATAATGGCCACTGTACTGCACAACACACACACACACACACACACACACACACACACACACACACACACACACACACACACACACACACACAAGTAATTGAATGATCTCCTACCAGGTTTCCATACCTCTCAAAGTCTTACCACAAGAAATTTGGACAGAGCCACAAATAAAGGGGAACAAAGGAACACAAATAGGGATGAACTTTAAATATTGCTCTTATAAACTTAGAAACTTGCTAGAATAACATTTCTGTTAACGTGCATTTTCCACACACACACACACACACACACACACACACACACACACACACACACACACACACACAGTGAGAGTGATCAAGCAATCCCAACAAAGGAACAAAAATAGGGAAGGATTTTAAATATCACTCTTATAAACTTAGTTCTTTTATATTTATTATAACTATATATATATATATATATATATATATATATATATATATATATATATATATATATATATACACAACTATACAACTTTATGTGCTGTGTTATCTTCATTTTAGGGGTCAAATAGGTTTTGTGGCTCCCGATGAATTTTATTTGGTGGGAGAGGGGCCAAAATGGCTCTTTTGATAGTGAAGGTTGCAGACCCCTGACCTAGGATGATGCCTCAATACAAACAGAAAATGATTGACTTCAGTAATTGGCTTAGTTTCTGGTGTCATTCTAAATCCAGTCTCTATCAGCTTAGGATGACATGATCGACAGACCTTGATGGTCTGCCAGAGATGGTCTTCATCTATCACCACTGGGATTTCAGCTACTGGCTAAGGCTCTGGCCACCCACAAAGTGCCTTTTTTAGGTAGTGTCTCAAGGACAAAATTCCTGACATAAAAACTTCTATCTAAAAACAACCTCCAGGTTATGCTGCTAAACACTAGGAGACTTAACATGAAACTGCACTCACTGACAGCAGTACTCACTCTGGAAGATGCAGACATTTGTGCAATCATGGAGACCTGGTTCAAGGTTGTGGAGAGCACCCCAGCCATACCAAGTTACACCTCCTTCCACTAGTTCAGACCACAAACTGAAGGCATGAAAACTAAAGCAGATGGTGTATCAATATGCATTAAAGTTAAATGCACATCCAGATTGGTTAAACGGTATAATTCCCTGGAGATACTTCAGGTGCAATTAATTGTTGGTAGGACACCTATTCAAGTCATTGCCAACTACAGGACCCCCTCCATAAATCAGGACACCCACTCTGTCTATTTGGATCTACTTGAGTCTATCAAGATACATCTGAACACCATGGTTTGGGGCGACTTTAACTACCCATCCATTGACTGGGTACATTACTTCTGCTCAAATTCACTTGCCAAAAGGTTCCTCCACTTCGTTAACTCCAGTGCCCTAGATCAGCTGACTGACACCCCCACAAGGGGGTGCCAACATCCTATATCTTGTGCTTACCAATATGGGGGACCACTGTAGCACCCCCACTGTGAGGTCTTCCCTGGTGAGATCTCACCACAAATCAATCTCATTCGAAGTAACTATAAAACCTGACCCCTTCTAGCAGCAACTAAACTAAAAAACTTCTCCAAAGCAGATTATAACCTCTTACAGGATGGTATAAATAGCTTCACTACACATCCTCCCTCAGATGGAAATGGCAACTATGCCAAGTTCTACTCCAGTGCTTTATACAAACACCTGTATACCTTCATTGACCTGACTGTACCTGATGGGGCCAAAACAAGCTCCTCAAGGAAGAACAAACCTGCCTAGTGGACAACTGCCATTAATAGGCTTTACATTAACAGGAAGAAATTGCTGTCTAAGAGTAAGAGGGAGCAAGCCCTAAACTGGAAACAGTCCCTCCTCAGCTTAAACAAGCAATGTGAAGTCCTCCAAAGCAAATTATGAATCCAAATTAGCTTCCATAACTAAGGACAACTATAAGTTGTTCTTTAGTTACACCCGTAATCTAAAAGGAAAGGCTCAGATTTATGCTGAACTGGTAGTTAATGATATGACATATACTAAGCCTGTGGACATAGCTAAACTGTTGGCCAACAGGTTCTGTGAAAAGTTCACTCCTCTGTCCCCACATGTAACCCGTGACATCCCTACCACCTGTCCCCTACCTTGTAGCTGTAAACAGCAGGTCATAAATGCCCTCTCTAAGGCCAAAAACACAGCATCTATTGGACCTGATTACATCCCAGGCTGTATCCTACATGGGCTCCAACAAAAATTAGCAACACCATTGGGTATTCTTTTCAATCACAGTCTAAACACCGGCTTTATCCCAGTTGAATGGAAAATGGCCACCATTATTCCCTTGCACAAAGGTGGTGCTTACGCTGACCACAGGAACTATACACCTATTAGCCTGACTAGCCTTATCTGCAAGGCCATGGAGCGAATCAAAATGGAGCTTATCAATAAAGATATAGGCAATCTCCAAACACTTGACCCTACTCAGTTTGGATTTATCAAAGGAGATCATGCCTGTTAAACCTGATGGACTTCTTTGAGACAGTCACCAAAACCATGGACCTTATCAACAAAGATATAGGGAAATATGTGCATACAGCCTACCTAGACCTAGCCAAGGATTTCTGACACTATCCCCCACTCAAGATATCACTGACAAACTCACCCACCTAGGTATTAACCCTTATATTGCTAGATGGATCACTAACTGGCTCACTGATAGAACACGTCTAGTCAAAATAGGGACTCCACCTCCTCCACCTCCAGCAGCAGACCTGTAACCAGTGGTGTTCCACACAGATCAGTCCTGGGACCTCTACTGTTTGGAATCTATTTCACCGAACTACAAGCAAAAACTAAAGGTCTGTGGCTGACAAAGTTTGCTGATGACGACAAACTGGGACCAGTCATAGAATCTCCAAATGATCTCGAAGTAACAAACCTTAGGACACACCACGAGAAGTTCCAATTCTGCTTTTATTCAATTGAACATGAAAAATAATAGATAGCTTTGGTGCTGGAAGTGCACGCTTCCTCAGATCTCGGAGATCTGAGGAAGCGTGCACTTCCAGCACGCGAAAGCGCTTATCTTTTATTATTTTTCATGTTCAATTGAATAAAAGCAGAATTGGAACTTCTCGTGGTGTGTCCTAAGGTTTGTTACTTCGAGATTATTGGTACTACACATTGCCAGAGGACACTTTGGAGAGCGGAGACATTACTTTTTGTTTTGTTTTAATCTCCAAATGATGTCAACATCCTACAAGATGGTCTTACACAAACTAATGATTGGTGCCAATGTCATGGCCTTAAACTCAATGCAAAGAATGTATTATCATCCCTTTTGGTAAGAGCAATGCTCCTGCTAACTACCACATAAACAGCAACACCCTAAGTATGCACTCAGTGGTGAGCGACATGGGCACACAGTTGACAGCAACCTTACCTTTGATCACCATGTCTCGACAGTGGTAAAAAGGGCATTCTATATGGTTCATCTCATAAGTAACGGCATTGCCTCCAGAAAAAAATAAGTTATAACCTCCCTGTACTTTCCCCTCATCAGGCCAATAATTGAGGACAATGCCCATTTTGGTATGTACCTTTCCAAGCACCTGCAGTAACTGGAGAGACACAAAGATTCCTCACAAGGAAAATTCAAGATCTTCAGCATCTTTCCTATGTGTATTGTCTGAAATCACTGTCACTTTATTCTGTTTCATACAGACTATTCTAATCGATCTCTGCCTTGCATATAAAGCAATGTCTGACCTTGCTTTATTGGAAATGCTGCATATCCCCAAGTCAAATGGTACATGGGTTACTCGCTCTAAAGACCATAACCTGGTATGTTATATTACTAGAACCCGCTGGAGGGACAGATTTGTCTCCCAGAGATTACCACACCTTTGGAACAGACTCCCACTTCATGTCAAACACAGCACCTCATTGGCTCTCTTCAAACGCAATGTGAACGATTGGATGGGTAACCATAAATTCACCCTGGGGGTTCCACCTATGTCCCTCTTGGACAGGGGAATAGGTCTTGATCATGGAAATAAGGGTAGAACTTGGCTAGGCTTGTAACTTCCTATGATCCTATGAATAGTAAGTGGTAGTTTTACCAGGATCTGCTATTAGTATCCAGTATACAATACTTTCTTATCAATAACTCCATCTGATCTCATGATCATTTATATAAGTTGTATTAGTCCATACAGACTGACACTATTTTGAAGTGGCTTTTCATTATTCTGGGGACAAGCAATGTTAAGGTCAGAGAGGATTATTTGATATATTTGTAGTTACCCTGAATAATACTCAGAGGCTGAAGTCCTTGCAGTAGGAGGGATATATGGATCATAGAAAATAAGAAAACACTCCAATTAATACAGCTTTTGTGATCTTTCTGAAATTCAATTTATGCAGGAACCAATTAAAACCAGTAATAACTTGCTAACCAAGTATGATTCATTCTGATCCTTCTTACTATAGACTGGTAGTTTTAATACACCTGAATTTAAACATTTTCACTTCCAAGCTAGCACAACAAATGAAAGCAGTTGATTACATATTCATTTACATTTCCAATCTAGTTTTCTAGTAAGTATCAGACTTCAAAACAAGCATTAACTATAGCTGATCCTCCCACTAGAACAAGGAGTTTTATGATTACCTGTTTGAAGGGATATTTTAGAGCTACACAGTTAAGGCTATTATAAATAACATAAGCTAAAAGCTACAATTCAAAGCGGAAAGGGAAGATGATGAAGCAGGGGGTAATCCAAGAAATAAGTGAAGAATGGGATTTTAGACACAGGTCTTTAAGGAGAATAACAACAGTCATACAGAATATCATATTCATAAAGTAGCAGAAAGTATACTAAGAACTAAGCCAACACAGGTATAGAGAAAGGAGATTCTGCTGATAGAGATTACTGCTTAGGGGTACAGAGAACAGACAAGTGGCAGCTGCAATTTCCTGGAGGAAGCTGGCAAAGGAACCAAGGTACTGGGAACAAATAATTAGAGAAGGAAAGGTAATAGACAGTATGAGACCAAGAAGACATTTGGACTGCAGACTGGTGATTACCTTACCTATCAAGGATTGCTATTAGGGTATAGACAGAGAGAAAGGGATAAGGGAATCCTAAATGAAAGACCTGCCACTGGTTGAGTTTTTCATTGAATCAAGAACAGAAGTTGTTAAAAAAGGGATAACTAGTATGCCATATAAAATATTGCATGGTTACTATAGGAATCAATCAGGAGAAGTCAGAAAAGATTAGGAAGAGAGATTAGATTTGCAATTCACAAAAAACAATGGGAGGGCATATGTGTGGCTCCCAAATATGCAACAAAGTCTAGAAGATTTAAGATTTTTGCCTGGAAGTGTTTGTATATATACTTTTATACCCCAAACAGAATCCAAGGAATTTTTTCCTCAGGTAGATGGCAAATGTCTGAGGAGTGATGGGGAAGAAAGAGGTAATTGGGAGCATATGTTCTGGAGTGTAATGAGTTGGCAGACTTTAGAAATTCACTACAGAGTACTTTGTCATGAATTCTGGGTGAGCAAATGAGTATAGCTAATGAATTTTTTGTTTTTTGAGCGGGGATTCAGGATCTGAAATGGCTAGACATACTAAGGCCTTGCAAAGTGTAAATCTGGTGGCTGCCAGAAAATCAATTACTAGAAAATGGAAATCAAAATCTAAACCAACTGTACTTTAAGTAGTTAATATTGTAACAGAGATAAAAGGACAAGAGCTGGTATCTTTAGAAAAGTGTAGGAGTAAATTACATAGAAAAAAATGGAAATTGTGGGAATGATACATGCAGAAAATGTTTTGGAGGAGGAATGACATTTAAGAGAAGGCAAGAACTGAACAATTTATGTAATGCTGTGTAGATTATAGAATATATAACAATGTATGTGATGTGTAACATTTGTAAATGTGAGCTTGTTATTATGGTTTAATTACTTTTATATAAATGTAAGTTTGCCTATGTCACAAATGATTCAATAAAGGTATTAAAAAAGTATTAACTATAGAGTATTTGCTAATTTCAGGTTGCCTAATGGCTGAAAAGTTTTTTTTTCCCACTGATGTCTCAAGAAGAACTGAATGTACATTTCAATTTTCTGTTTAAAGTGCTTAAAAATGTCAACCTTCCTCCAAAATGTATTAATTGTATTAAATAATTGTATATATCTTCAGAACTGTGTCCAGCACTAGGTGACCTAGGCAGTTGCCTAGGGCCTGGTTGCTGGGCAGCCCACTGGATGCGGGGCTGTCTCAATTAAAAAATAAATAAATGACATGTCTCTTTAAGGACATTCTTCCTTAAGAATGCAATCTACGTGCATTTTTCTATCAGTGTCTGTTGACAAATGCACTTTTAAACTTGCTTCTTCATGTGTGCATCAACACATGAACATGCATGCATTCCTGATTTCATTTTGTGAAATTCTTGAGTGGAATTTAATGAAGACTAGTGCATGCTTGTGCTTCTTCTGTTCAAGGATTAACATGGGACATTACTGGTAAGATGCAAGTGAGTGTATGTGTTTGTGTGCATGTGAGTCTAAAATGCCTTAGCTAGGGATGACTGGTTAGTTAATTTGCTCAGGCTCAAACCTTGCACCTTGGCTACAGGTGACAAGAGCCTGAATCCTATACACCAACTGCCAGATTGCTCAAAGATAATACAGGTTTCAGTGCATATTCAAATTATGTGTTTCAGTGCATTTCCAAAGAATTGTGAATTTCAGTGCATTTTCAAAGAATTGTGAGTTTCAGTGCATTTTCAAGGGAATTGAGTTTCTGTGTATTTTCAAAGAATTCTGAGTTTTGGTACATTTTCAAAGAATTGTGAGCTTAAAGGGAAAAAAGTTTACTGCTGCTCATGCTATCTGCTTTTAATGTGCTGCTACTTTGTTTAGCAAATAGCCATCACTGTTTGTGCTAAAGAAAGCAGTGTTAGTGGCACTACAGGTAGTGTACTTGCTACTAGTGCAGAAGTCTGTGGGTTTTATTCCCACACCATGTAGATTGATTACTGATACTGTGGTGTCCTTTAAGGGGGGGAGTAGGATGCTGATTTTAGATTTTAATTTATTTCTGAAGAAGTTCTTTGGATGAAAGAGTTGATTAAAGGAGTGTTAATGCTAATACTGCTGGTGTTCCTACAGTGCTTTCCAGTGGTTTGATTTTCTTCTGGATATTACCAAGTTATTTTTTTTTATGTAACATAGGCAATTTATTCTTCATGGGCTGCAGGCACTGAATTTGTAGCTGAAATACAAAAATGGAAAGTTGCTTCTAGCAGAAACTCTTCATTAGTTACAGATCACTTTAACATGGAATTATTCAAATTACTTTTACTTCTGCAGATATTGTGCATATTGACTGATACTGATAGATGTTCTGAAATGGGTAGTTTTCTCATTACTGGTTTATACATTTTGTTTCATTGCTTCCGGGAAAAATGTTCAAAACTACAAATTTGAAACATACTAACAAGTGGTGCTGTATTATACATGGAATATAATTTAATACAATCAGGAAGATGAATCAAAGAATGTATGCATGGTTCTAAAATGAGTACAAGGGGTCTATAGTTTGAAAACAGCCCAAAGGTAAACTTAATCTGCCAATGGCCAGTTGCATTTTCTTTGAATGTGGACTTAAATGCAATTTGAATAAATGTGAGTTACAAGGCAGAGAAGTTTACTGTTCATGCTAAGTCTGTTTTCATTTTGAGACTGTATTGTTTTGTTTAGCAAAAGGCCATCAGTGTTTGTGTTATAAAATTTAAAATATGTTTTAAATTAAAATCCAAATATAATTACTGTAGAAGTAAATAAGAAAATAGTATGCACACTAACAGGTTTGAATAGCATTTATGGTTATTGGGGAGAAATAGCCAATATATGGGACACTGGAATAGCTGCTGCAAGGGTGGGAGTGGTGTGTGTGGAGAGGGGACCTGATCTATTGCCCTGCCTAGGGCCCTATTTAACCAAGATTTGGCTTTGTCAGTCTTTCTTTTTTCTTTAAGTAGATGAAGTCGACCAGTATTTCTATAAAGCTCAACAAGAGATACCTCCTCTCTCCTTATTTATATTACTGATATACAGAACCCCTGTTTAATTACTTTTACGCAACACAAACATAACATTTCCAGCACATAATTTCAAAAAATTAACATCACATTTTTTGGTAATTATCTTATTTATTTACTATCCAAGTTTGCTGTCAAATTAACTTAACTTATTCAAGCCTATAGTGCCTTTTTGTATTCTTCCAGTTAACACCCACAGTTCCTTATGTTATCTAGACCTTTCTGAGGTCTGTTTTTTTAACTCAGTGACTTACCAGCTATTAATATGCAGTATTAGAAGGGGCAACCAGTTATTAACAAAATGACACTAAGATTGTTAATACAGGATGTCCCACAGTAGAGAAATTAATCACTGTTAGCCACTTATATTTTCATATTTATGTTCATATTTTCACAACCGAGAGACCAATGCTGCAGGAGACACATTTGGAAAAAATAAGTTATGTTCCTACCATAACGTTCCATGTTAGTTGTCTTCTTCTCGCCTTCTTTCTTGCAGGTTGGGTTTGGAGCCGATCCTCGGCTCCGACTCGGCCATCTTCAAAAGCTCGAGAGCTGCCTACTGGCTCAAGGCCCCCCCCTATATCCCATGATGCCTGGCGCTAGATACCCAGATCTTGTTTGGTAAGTCTAACTGCAGACATAATAATAAATGAATGCTATCCTAGAAAGCATAAAATCCTACTGGGGAGAATACTAAGCAGAAGGAAAAGCCAGAGAAGACTCAGCCAGTGCTCAATCAAGAAGAACTCTTCTCGGTCCACTAGGATAGGGGGATGGAGGGTGGGACGCAAGAAAGAAGGTGAGAAGAAAACAACTAACATGGAACGTTATGGTAGGTACATAACTTCTTTATGTTAAGTTGTCTATCTCGCCTCCATTCTTGCTGGTTGGGACAGCATCCCTAGCACCTAAAATCCTGGATGGCTCATCGGAAAAGACTCTTCAGAACAGTGGAACCAAAATCAGCTCTGCTCCTGGAAAGCAAATCCAACTTGTAATGCGAAATGAAAGTATGTGGGTTGGCCCAGGTAGCCGCAGCACAAATAGATTCCATGGGCAACCTAGCCTGAAAAGCCACCGAAGTGGCTAAAGCTCTGGTGGAGTGACCTTTTGGTTTGACTGGTAATTCTTTATTCCTGAGCTGGTATATGAATGTGATGATACAAGACAACCACCTGGATAAGGTTACCTTGGAGACCGGAAGACCTTGTTTACCTACTGCGTAAGACAGGAACAGTTGATCTGATTTTCTAATGTCTTTGGTTCTATGTAAAGAAAAGCATAGTTGCCTGTGAACATCTAACTGATGCAACTTATACTCCGCCCTGTTGGAGTGGTTAGGGAAAAACACAGGAAGGTCTATGGACTGATTCAAATTACTCTCTAAAGAGACCTTAGGAAGGAAGGAAGGATTAGTCCTAAGAGCAACCCTGTCATTGTAGAACACGAGGTATGGGGGACGGATAGAAAGAGCCTGTAGTTCTGAAACTCTTCTGGCTGAAGTAATAGCTACCAGAAAAAGGGTTTTCCAAGATAAGAACTTCAGTGAACAAGAAGCTGCAGGTTCGAAAGGGGGCAAAATCAGCAAAGCTAAAATCAAATTTAGATCCCACGGTGGAGGAGGATCTCTCACTGGGGGCCTGAGCAGAGTGGTTCCTTTGAGAACGGCTTTACACAGCTTATGGGACATGATATTGTTTTCCGACAGGCCAATGTGAAAATTTGAAATTGCCGCTAACTGAACTTGTAGTGGAAGCGGACCCAGCATGGAAGAGCTTCGCAAGAAATTCCAGGTTTAGATCCCTGGAGCCACACGCTCCAGGGATCTAAACCTTGTCATCACAATAAACAAAACATGCTGGAGGGATAGGTTCCTGACCCAGAGACTCCCCAGACTCTGGAATAGATTGCCCATACATGTCAAGCAGAGTGCCTCTTTGGCTCTCTTCAAAAGGAACCTTGACGATTGGATGGGAGAAAGGAAATTCACCCCGAGGATCACGTCAGTCGCCCTGCTAGACAGGGGTCCAGGGAAGTAAATAGTGTGGGAAGAAATAGCCAGGGAATTGTTATGGCTAGGCTTGTATAGGCCCTAGGGCTGATAGCCTAGTATCAACCTATGAACCTATGAACGGGGGCTGAAAATGGGTCTATACTTTTTGCCTCTGCCCAGGAAGAAAAACGTTTCCACTTACTAGCGTAAGTTTTTCTGGTTGTAGACTTGTGTGATGACAAAAGGATTTTGCACACAGAGGGGGAGATATCTGGGAGCCTGGCTAAGGTTGGAAGTGGAGCAACCATGCTGTGAGCTGGAGAGAGTGCAGGGATTGGTGCAGCCCGCCCGATTGATGAATCAGGAGGTCTGGAACTAGGTCCAGAGTCCAAGGCTGTTTGAGAAAATAGCGATGCAGGAACGGAAACAATATCTGTCAAGGCCAGTAAGGAGCAATGAGGATCATTTTGCAACCCAAAACGGTCGCCTTCTGAATTAGCTTTGGTATGAGGGGAAAAGGAGGAAAGGCATAAAGAAGTCCCTGGGGCCAATCATGGACTAGAGCGTCTCTGGGGGAATGCCCGGAAAGTGAAAGGAGTGAGAAGAAATTGCTGCACTTGCTGTTGAAGGGAGTTGCAAAAAGGTCGCAGCAAGGTTGGCCCCATCTGCGGAAGATTTGGTCCACAACTACCTGGTTCAGAGACCACTCGTGAGAATTGCTCTGCTCAGTCTGTCTGCTATGACGTTGGACCTCCCAGGGATGTGCGTTGCAATCAGAAACCATTGGGAAGGGATCGCCCACTGCCAGAGTCTGAGTGCTTCTCGACGTAGGGGGTAGGATCTGGTTCCGCACTGCTTGTTGATGTACCACACTACGGACATATTGTCCATTTGAACTGCAATGGTCCTGGTAGGAAGAGAGTCCTGAAGAGCCTGCAACGCTAAGAGCACGGCTCTCATCTCCAAGACATTTATGTGCAGATGATACTTGTGAGGTTGCCAGGTGCCTTGGACTGCTCTGCCCTGATAATGCCCCCCCCCACACCCGATCAGGGAGGGGTCCATGGTCACTGTGGCCACTGGAGGGGGGAGAACAAATGGTCTGCCGTGGAGCACTGATGTGGAGACCATCCACCAAGCAAGATGCTTCTTGCACGCCTGAGTGATCATAATCATGCAAGACATGGGAAGTTGCTGGAAGGACCATTGGGTGAAAAGAAGCCACTGGAGAATCCTCATGTGCAGACGAGCTAGAGGGATAAGTATGATCGCTGCTGCCATGAGACCTAGCGTTTTTAGGACAAATCTGGCTTGAATCCTTTTGCATGCTAATAAAACCTTGGCATGTTGACGAATCACTAACACCCTGCATGGTGGGAGGCTCGCTAACATGTCTTTGGTATTTAAATTTACGCCTATAAAGGTGATAGATTGACAGGGTGACAATGCAGACTTTTCAAAATTTATTGTGATACCTAGCCTGGAGCAAGTGTCGATGGTGCAGTCTCTGGCTCGCAGAAGGTGATGTCTGGCGGTAGCAGTGAGGAGCCAGTCGTCGAGATATGGAAACACCTGGAATCCTTGCCGTCTCAGGTGAGCGGTAACTACTACCATACATTTGGTAAACACCCTGGGGACTGTGATGAGACCAAAGGGCAGAGCTCTGAACTGATAATGGCTGGCTCCCAGCTGGAAGTGAAGGAATCTTCGGGAGCGTCTGTCCATTTTGATGTGGTAGTACGCATCCTGAAGATCTATGGAGCACATCCAATTGTCCTGACCCAGAAAGGGTAAAATGGACTGAAGCGTGACCATCCGGAACTTCGTTCTTTGTACAGACTTGTTTAGTCTGCTGAGATCCAAAATGGGTCTCCAGTCCCCTGTCTTTTTTGGCACCAAAAAGAACCTTGAGTAAATTCCGGATCCTTGTTGGTCTGCTGGGACTTGCTGGATGGCCCTTTTTCTTAGCAGTTTTGAGACTTCTTGCACTGCTTGGTCCCTTAGATTGGGTGAAACATCTGGAAGGGACTTGTTTGACCTTACGGGGGTGTGAATGAAGGGGATTCTGTAGCCTCCAGATATGACGGACTGTACCCATTTGTCTTGTGATATGTCTTGCCAGGCTCTTGGGTACAGCGATAATCTTCCCCCGACTGCCTCCAGAGGTGAGCAGCCGGGCAACCCTTCAGGGATGCTGGAAGGGCTTGTCAGAGAAAGATTCTCTGCTGCCCTGGTTTTGCGGACCCCCTCTGCCATGACGGCGGCACCTGTTATTGTTCCTCTTCTGCCCCTGGCGGAAACTCACCACGTGTGTCCGGAAAGGCTCCTTGGGATTTCCGGAACCACATCTTTCCACTCTTCTGACCCTTAGGATATGGTCTGGAAGGAGTGGAAAAATGGATTCCTACGGCAGAGAGAGTCTTGCCTTCCTGCTCACACCTGGTAAGGGTATCTTTCACCTGTGATCTAAAGAGAGAGGAACCATCAAAAGGGGTGTTGGTGAAAGACGCTCTGAAAGGTTCCGCAAAGTTACATAGCCGCATCCAAGCGTGCCTCCTTAGCGCCACGCCTGTGCCTATGGCCCTACTCGCTCCATCGGCTGCATACGAAATGAGCCTCATGGAGGAGTTTACCACTGAATTAAGAGTCGCCACCGGGAGGCTGCCTTAGCCTGGGCCCCCTCAGCTGATGGATCTTGGAGGGTATCTCCAAGCTCTTTCAGGAGATCCCTCTGAAGACGGGTAAAGTGGCACAGGTAATTCATGGACCGCATGGAGGAGGTCGCTGAAGAGAACATCCGCTTCCCATATCTGTCCATCATCCTGGACTCCTTGTTAGGGGGATGGACAGATGAAGAAGTTTCAGCCAACTCCTTCTTTGTGGCCGCTGCTACCACCATGGCATCAACAGGGACACCCTTGGTCAAGAACTGCTTGTCCTGCGGGGCAGTAATGAACTTGGCAGGTCTTCTAGGGGTCGGTTCCACTGTGTCTGGAGCCATCCACGCCTTCCGTGCCACCACAGACATCAGTGGGTTGAAAGGCGGAGACACCCAGGAGGTGGAAGGTCGGGATCCAAACGCATCCAGGAATACAGACTCATCCTCGGAAGGGCTTAGGGTAGTCCAGTTTCCCCTCTGCCTAAGCATCTCAAGGATGTCTGAGAAGGAGACATCTTCAGAGGGGGATCTTGGGGACCTTTCCGACTCCTCTAAGTCGGTATCCGATGTGACAGACACGGGGGAGTCAATATGCTTCCTCTTGCATTTTCTCTTGCAAGGTGGTTCCTCTGAATGATCAGGGGAGGCCTCAGAAGAGGAGGATACACCCAAAGGGGTGTCCTGGAGCACTGGATCCCCATGCTTGGTGTCTGGAAGAGGGGCAGAGGCTGACGCAGGCACCCTAGGGGGAGGAGCCGATGGGGTCGATCGTGGGACTGACTCAGGGGCCAGTACACTCCTCATCACCTCGAAGGCGTCCCTACCAGGACACAGAGAAGGCTCAGGCTCCGAAGAAACCAGAAGCTCTCCACGCAGCGAGGGGGATGGCTCTGAGGCAGACGTGGGAGCTGAACTCAACTGAGCCGAAGCACCGAGAGGGAGAGCAGGGTCGGACAAGGGTCCGATGCCACTCGCCCCCTCGGAGCCGACGAGGGAGTCTCAGCGCCCAGATCCCTCCAGGGAAGGTACCATGGAAGGGATCAGAGCCAATGACGAAACCGAAAGAGAGGGTATTGGCGCTGGCGGTTCCACGACTCAAACCCCAACGAACTCCGGCTCTGAGCTCATAGGATGAATCGGAGGTGGAATCTCTACAGCTGTGGATGGAGCCAACTCCTGATGAGGAGGGCTGGACAACATTTTGGCTATGGCCTGCGATTTTAGCAGCCTACTGACCACTCTTTCCAAGTCATGGTCCGAAAGTCTAGAGGACCGAGAAGAGTGGGATGATCGATGACTACACTCCGATTAGAGCAGGAGCGACTTCGGAGATGAACGTATCGACTCCAAGGAAGGAGACCTGGATCTCTTTTGACTCTCAGCTGGCTCTGAAGAGAGTGTCGGAGCCGTCTGGGAGGGAGGGACATCGGTTCCAGCCGGAGCCGATATGGATTGAGTGGCTTCACCCAACGACGGCTCCGAACTGGGAGCCGACGGTTTAGGTGGCCTGGAAGATTTCACGGGCTGAGCCTTCGCCAGTGAATCTTAGGGTTTTAGCATACCCCTCAGGATCAATTTATTTTTGCGCTCCTGCAGGACTCTTGGACTGAAAGCATGACAGATCGAGCAAGAGTCCTGCAGGTGCACAGCGCCCAGACAATAAACACAAGAAGTGTGACCATCTGTCAGAGACATCTTCTGACAGCATGAGTCACACTTCTTGAATCCAGACTGTTTTGGATCCTTGGACATCCTGTGGGGAAGACCGAGGACAAGATCCCACAGATAGGTTAAGGTAACCAAACAGTAAAAGTTAACAGACTACAGTTATCACAACCCACTATAAGTACTACTACAACAAAAACTACAGAAAACTATCACTAAACACTAACAGCGATTACTAAAAGAAATTCTTATATATATATATTTTTTTTTTGAAAAAGAGATAAAGAGAAAGGTTGACCTCTAACTTAAACGAAAATAACCTTTCTGAGGAAAAGGGAGAGAAGGGGGGGGGGGACTCTGTAACTTAAACGAGTTTCTTGAGGGAAGGTAACTCTTATCTAAGGAAGAAAACTAGCTATAATACCAAAGACTCAACTAACGACTAATTCTACACTAACAAATACAGTTTTTAACAAGAAAAATACAATATAATAATAAAGCTTATACGACCTGAGCCAGTAGAACAACCTCGCAGCAGAAGCAGCAAACGAGATCTGCGTATCTAGCGCCAGGCATCATGGGATATAGGGGGGGGGCCATGAGCCAGTAGGCAGCTCTCGAGCTTTTGAAGATGGCCGAGTTGGAGCTGAGGATCGGCTCCGAACCCAACCAGCAAGAATGAAGGCGAGATAGACAACTTAACATGAAATGAGCATATGAATTTGACAAAGAAAAGATTTTAGAATGGATATTCAGCAGAAACACAAAAGGAGGGGGTGTATCCATATTCATCAAGGATACCTACACCTCCAGGTTAGTAGCGCAGCATGATGCCTCTGAGATCATCCATGTGCAACTAACATCAGGCAAATCTGCAATGCAAATTGTGGCCTGCTACAGATCACCCTCCATGACCCAGGACTACCACTCCACCTTTCTTGAGACACTGGAAAACATGAAGGTCCTACCGAACACTCTGATATTGGATGATTTCAATTACCCTACCGTTCACTGGGAAAACTACTCCAGTACAAATTCCCAGGCCCAGCACTTCCTGGAATTCATCAACTCAAATGCCCTGGATCAGCTGGTAAACTCCCCTATCAGAGGTGAAAACATATTGGACCTGGTCATCACCAACATGGGCGACAGGTGTTCCACACCGGAGGTCAACCCGTCACTGGTTAGATTAGACCATAAACTAATCACTCTGGATGTCCACACCCCACCTCACCCCAACTAAGGAAACCACAGTAAAAAACTTTTCTAAAGCAAACTTCACCTTACTTAAGACAAAGGTGGTAAGTTTCACAGCCCCCACGCTAAAGAGTAACACTGCCCAAGATGCAGAAACGTTTACAAATGCACTCTATGTGCACCTACAAGGATGCATGGATCATGCCATCTCTAGCAAAACCAAGACTCACTCCTCTAAGAGAAGGAAACCAGTTTGGTGGACCCCTACAATAAACAGGCTATCAGGCTATATGATAGAAGGAGGAAACTAGTTCAGAAAAAAAGCAAATCCCAAGAAGGAAAGACATCCCTGATCAGTATCAGTAAGAAACTAAGGTCCTTCATGAAATCATCCAAGGCTAACTTCGAAAGAAAAATAACCAAGGATTCAAAAGATAACCACAAAGCCTTCTTTAGCTATGCTAAGAATCTAAGTGGCATCTCGCAGATATGCACTGAACTAATGCAAAATAGCACCAAAATATACTGAATAAAAATACACAGTGCTTATACTTCACTATAAGCCTCACAAACAGTCCAGGATAAAATCCATAAATCCACGTTTATTGAAACAAGCAGTTTAGCGTTTTCATCCCTCCATCTATGCTCTGGGACATCATCGGAACTTAATGAAAGGAAAGGAAGTGAGGTCACCATTATATACAAAATCTTAATTAGTAAATTGTTGAATACCCTATGAATAGTTAATACAATTAACTTAAAATAACAATATAACACTCATTTAAAACATAAAAACTTTTGAAGTGTGTATAAAATTAATTGAAAACATTGAATTATAAAACTCTTTAAACGTTAAAGCTTAAAAGATCTTCTTTTTAACACTGGTAATAATGGAAAATACTCATTTAAAACTGGTACATTTGTAGCATATAATCTCATTTTCCAATAAAGTTCTTTTAAATCAATGTTAAGTTCCCACCACCCCCCTCTTGGGCTGATGGGCACAATTTTCAAAATCCCAAACTTGAAGCTGGTAAAGCCCTGACATACTAGGGTGTGTTTATACAGTGCATTGTTAGTATTGTACCTGGTCATAGGGTATAAATGCTCATATATTCTGTGTTTTAAGGCTCTTTCTGTTTTTCCTACATAATAATGTCTGCACGTCTGGCAGATCGCTATGTAGACTAAGCCCTTAGTATAACAGCTCCCTTTTTGTAATTTGATAGTACGTGTTCTCCCTTCAATTTGTACCTCATCACTATCAGTTACATAGGGACACTGTTTACATGTTCCACATCTATAAGTGCCTTTCCTCTCTATAGGCTTCTGTGGGATATTGTGCTCAATGTAATACTTAACGTTTTTACCTACTTTATGTACAAATTGCAGACCTTGTACTACCAGGCTAAATATTTCTGTGTTGCCCCTGAATATATTCCAATTTTTCTTAACGATGGACTTTATAGTGGATTCTCCTTCACCAAAGGGGATAACCATACTTAAAGTAAAACAGGAACTGTGTGGTACAGGACTGATGTTTGAAATAACAGTACCGCTACATAGAAGGGATTTGTATTTAGTACCCCATAAGTCCACAATACTTTTAGTGATTTGAATAAGTAGCGTTTCTGGATATCCTCTATTTTTGAACATACTAGTGATACTATAATAATTTCTTTTGATAAAGTGGGTGACAACTATGAAAATCTAAATAGGCGTTCGAAAAAGTAGATTTTCTAAAAATAATGGATGTGAAAACCCTTTTTTCTTTGTCCTTTGAAATTAACACATCCAAGAAGTTCATACTGTTTAAGTAATGTTCAGAAGTGAAATTGAAGAATGGTGAAATTTCTTTAATATATTTAACAAACTCCTTGGCCCTATGTTCGTTAGTTTTCCAAACGAAAAAAATATCGTCCAAATAACGAAAATAACTAAACCATTCATCTTTGTATGGACTGGTAAATATGTTTCTTTTCCCAAGCAAATAAAACTAAGTTGGCGTAGATGGGGGCACATGTGGCCCCCATAGCTACACCTTGAACTTGCTTATAATATTCACCTTCAAACATAAAGTAATTATTGGATAAAATGTATTCCATGGAGGTCATAATAACATTAATCATGGTATTATTTAAGGTGGTTAAGGTTCTAATAGCGTCGTGAAAAAGTTCTAACCCTTCATGTTGTGGGATTGAAGTAAATAAGTCCATAACATCCACTGTGCTCAAAACACCTTTATCAGTGTACCACTCATTTTTAAAATTTGCCAGGAAATCCCAAGAATCTAAAAGTAGATAGTCAATCACTTTAGTAGTAGATTTCAAAATTCTGTCTATGAAAATACTTAATGAATAAGTACTACTATATCTTGCGGAAATAATAACTCTAAAAGGAGATTGTTGAACTGACTTGTGTACCTTTGGAATACCAAAGGCTACTGGTATAGTAAAATGCTGAAAATACAAAAAGTTGTATAAGTCTTCAGAAATGGCCCTCTGCAGTAAGGCATCTTCTAAAAATAGTTGAATCTTCCTATGCATTATCTGTATTTCATTGCAAGAGGCCACCTGATACCTTTCTGTGTCTGAAAATATCAGACTTAACTCATTAACACAGTCAGTGTTATTAAATAGAACAACCCCACCCCCTTTGTCAGGCTTCATAATCCTGATTGAGTTTTCCTGCCTGAACTTGTTCATTAATTGGAATTCGCCCTTGTTAAAATTAAAATATTTTTTTACCTTCGTAGTGCTATTAAGTAGATTTTGAAAGTCACTTTCACATGCTTTATCTAATGCTTGAAATATAGGGTGTAATGGGGGATTAAAGCAACTCTTTCTCTTAAACCCATCAGCCTGTTTATTGACCTCCTGTCCTTTAATAGAATCCTGAAGTTTAACTTTCTTATGTATAATTTCAACTCTGAAATAGCGTCAACTATATCCACTTTAAAACTAGGCACATATTTGAAACCTTTTTTAAAAATAGAAAAAAAGAGTATTATTAACTTCAAAATCTGTGTAATTAAATATATTAAATCCTTTATGTGAGTAACAGTTACCCACTACTGTAATACTACCCTCTGTAGCACTAGCTTGAGTCATCTGTCGGTATTCCTGTACTCTCCCTTGTTCTTCCCTTTGTATGACTTGGGTTGGGTTTGAAACCCTAAAAAATGCTTCTGTCTATTCTGGTTCACTAAACGCTCTGATCTCCTTAAGGGGGGTAATTAGAGTCATAGTCATCATTATTATGTTCGTAATTGTTGTCAAGAACATTGTTGTTATTGTAACTACTTTCCCCTCGCAGGTTATTATCTGACCCCCTCCTCCTTCTTGAACTAGCGTATGCAGATTCATTAGTTTCAGTTAAAAAGGATGTCGGTAAAGGGTACACTTGTTTCTTAAAATAATCTGCTTCATCCCTTAGAAGCTTCTTACTTTTTCTTTCCAAATTCACCTCCACATTTATTTCCACTTTTTCAAAAATATTCTCATAATTAACAACATTTACACCAAACAGTAAATCATTCACCAATACATCGTTTAACTTATCTAATTCATCCAATACATTTTTAATAAGAATTTTGTTGGTTTTGATAATAAAGTCCATAAACTCTAAACCAAAACGGTCAAACATATCAAAAAGTTCATCTGTGTTACAGTCAACAGTAGTCATTCCATTGGGAAATTTGAAAATTCTTAACCCCTTGGGTACGTGCTTTTTCTTGTAACTCTCCTCTAAGAGGTTGTCACACTGTATGCTATGTACCTTAAACAAGAGGTTCTCAAAGTTCCTCATGAAATCATCCAAGGCTAACTTCGAAAGAAAAATAGCCAAGGATTCAAAAGATAACTACAAAGCCTTCTTTAGCTATGTTAAGAATCTAAGTGGCAACTCGCAGATATGCACTGAACTAGTGCAAAATAGCACAAAATATACTGAACCTACTGATATTGCCAACATCCTGGCAGATAGATTCAGTGCAAACTTCACTCCCCTCTCACCTCCAAAAGGGCCCACAACAATACCGGAAAAGTGTAGTGTCCCAAAAATCACAGATGCATAGGTGAAAACAGTCCTTTCAAAAGCCAAAAACACAGCGTCAATGGGACCAGATGGTGTCCCAGGCTGCGTCTTGCACGAACTACAGAACGAACTAACCCCCCACCTAAACATGCTGTTCAACCTCAGCCTCTCCACAAGGTACGTGCCCATAGAATGGTGCACAGCAACGGTTATTCCTCTCCACAAAGGAGGGGCCACAACTGACCCCGGTAACTATCGCTCCATAAGCCTGACTAGCCTGGTCTGCAAGGCCATGGAGCGCATCATCATGGAACTCATTAACAAAGACATTGGGAACCTCCAAACACTTGACCCGACCCAGTTCAGCTTTGTTAAGGACAGATCATGCCTACTAAACCTGGTTGACTTCTTCGAGACAGTCACCAAGGCCATAGACGAGGGAAAGGTGGTTCACACAGCCTACCTTGACCTCGCCAAGGGTTTTGACACCATTCCCCACTCGGGTATTACAGAAAAACTCACCAGCCTGAACATAAACCCCTACGTCACGAGATGGGTTGCCAACTGGCTTACAGACAGAACTCACACGGTAAGAATAGCGGGCTCCAGGTCCGACTCTAAACCAGTCACAAGTGGTGTCCCGCAAGGCTTGGTCCTGGGACCCCTACTGTTCGGCATATACTTCTCAGAAGTACAGGCAAACACAGGAGAACTATGGCTAACCAAGTTCGCCGATGACTGCAAACTGGGAGCCATAAGTGACTCTCTGGCTGACACGAACATCCTCCAAAAGGGTCTTACTGAGACGGACACCTGGTGTCAAAGTCATGGCCTCAAGCTAAATGCCAAAAAATGCATAGTCATCCCATCTGGGAAAAACAAAACACCCATGAATTACCACATAGGTGGCAGCCTCCTTAATACAGAAGAGGTAATAAGAGATCTGGGGACCCAGTTAGATAGTAATCTTTCCTTTGACAATCATATTGCCAAAGTAGTTAGGAAATCCTTCTATGTAGCCCATCTAATTACTAAAGAGTTCGCATCTAGAAATAAAGAGGTTATAGTGCCCCTCTACTCGTCACTCATTAGACCCATCATAGAGTACAATGCCCCATTTGGGATGCACCTCACAAGACACTTCCAACAGCTGGAAAGACCACAAAAGTAACTCACCAAGAGGATTACTGGCCTCAAACATATGTCCTATGTAGCCCAACTGAAAAATCTCCGATTGTACTCAAGTGGCATATCGCTTACTCGGAGGTGATCTCTGCCTGACTTACAAAGCCATGTCCAACTCAGAATTGATGGACATTCTCCACCTAAAGAAATCCAAGTCACTGTGAGCCATGTGCTCTAGTGAGCTAAACCTCATCACAACAATAAATAGAACATGCTGGAGGGATAGATTCCTGTCACAGAGACTCCCCATGCTTTGGAACAAAATTCCAAATTACATCAGGCAGAGCTCCTCACTAACACTCTTCAAGAGAAACGTTGACGAGTAGATGGGTAACAGAAAATACACCCCTGGGATCACTTAATTGGCTCTGCTTGACAGAGGATCAGTTAATTAATCAATGGGGCGGCGAAAGCTGACACACTCTGGCTAGGCTTATAAATGCCCTCGGGCAGATAGCCTAGTACCTACCTATGAACCTATAATATCAGGGACAGAGGAAAAGGGGAGTACTTAAAGTAATGGTTAGACAGGCTCTGATGGTGATAAATTAGAAAAAAAGACAAAAATTGTAGTAAGGGGCTAATGGCAAGGGAGGAGGATTACAATGGCATGTATTTATATTCCACCAAAACTGTTATTATGGAGCTTAAGAAAATTTTTGGAAAAAATGATCAGATTTCTGCAGGGAATATCATTTATAGGTGGGGGCTGGAACTTGATTTGCAATTGTGAGGATGCGTCAAGGGACCTACAAGGGACAATATAACAAAAGAGGTTAGATTTCTGAAGAAATTTATGAAAATATTTGGTATGGAAGATTTGAATTCAGTTACTAGGAACTTGGATGGAATTTGCATATTATTATCCAAGGTACAATAACTGGGCTAGACTAGATTAAAAGTGTATTTCACAGGAACATGTGCATTTAATTGAAACCTTCAACACACATCCAATAAATATTTTTCATCATGCACAAAAAAAAAAAAAAAAAAACTAAGATAAAAATGCAGGGTAATGAAGTAAAACAAGACACTGGTGTTTTCCCACTTTCCTGTTAAAAAGAGAGGAATTTAAGGAATGGGTATTGGAAATTATTTGAGAGGTATTAGGGAAGGCAGAAATATCTTCAGAAATTATAGCTAGTGACTGGGATAAAATGAAAATGGAGTTTAAAATAGAGTTGAAATAAAAGAGAAAGAGATAGGATTAAAAAGTAATAGAAATAATTAGAGGGGCTGACAGCGGTTAAAGTATTGCAGAATAAGGGGAATTTCATAGAACAAGAGGAGAAGCAATGCAGAGTGCTAAAGAGAAAATAAGGGAGTATCTGGATATTATGCATGAGTTTAGAAAGATTACAGTTAAGCAAATATTTTTTGATAATTCCAGCGCACAAAAACTTTTAGCACAATGATATAGGCAACAAAACTTTGAATGGGTTGTCACCAGACTCAGGGAACCTATAACAAGGAAAGTAACCAGAAATCCTGTAAATGTTTTTAGAGATATTCTGGAAATTTAATGAAAATTTGTATAATGCAGAGAAATGTGGAAAGCAAGAAAGTGTTCAAATGGAAATATTTATGGAAGACCTAATTGTGCAAAGGTTAGAAGTAGATGAGGCTCAACAAGTAACAGTTAAGATAAAAACAGTGATGTATAATCAATCTTCAGGAAAGTCTCCAGGAACAAATGGTATTCCTATGGAAGTCTGGAAATTAGGAGGGAAGAAAGTGATAAAGATCTGGAAGATTTTGTTTAACAGTATTTTAAAAGGAGGTGAAGCACCAACACATTGGAAGAAAAATGTGGTGGATATGCCTAAAGTTGACAAAGACTGTTCAGACCCAGCTTTATATAGACCCATTTCAATTATAAGCCATGATTATAAAAGTACAGTTTTGTACCTACCATAAATGTAGATGTTCGAGGATTCCATTGCTGCAGTCCTAACTATTGGGTATAGTCCGCATCCAGTCGGCCCGAATACCAGAGTATAAGGCTGACGTCGGTCATGGCGCATTAGACTGACGTCAGTACGTCAGGGTACTAATGCGCATGACCGGCGCCATATCCTCAGTCTTTTCTTGCCCCAGATGTCAGAAGACCCTAAAAAGACAAGGCCCAAAATACCTGCACCAAAACATGAACAATATATACAAAAATATAAGCAGGTAAACTTACGTACACTACCACCCCTAAACACAGAGGGGAAGGAGGGAGGGGAACCCTCGAACATCTACATTTATGGTAGGTACAAAACTGTACTATGTTCTTCGTCTTCCATTGCTGCAGTCCTAACTATTGGGTAGAATCCCAAAGCAGAGGTAAGGGAGGCTGGCAAATCATAAAGAAGCAGGAGCTGACAACATGCCTTGCAAAACAGCTGTGGCAAAACCAGCCCTAGACTTAGAGTAGATAGGAAGGTGATAATGCTTAGAGAAAGTATGCACTGAACTCCAAGTAGCTGCTTCCAAAATATCCTTAGTTGCCACCCTGCGTAGAAATGGTGTTGAAGTGGCAGTAGCCCTAGTGGAATGAGGCCTAATCCCAGCTGGAACCTCCTTGCCATGATGGGAATAACAAAATGCAATGCAAAAGCCAATCCACCTAGAAATAGTTTGTTTTGACACAGGCTTGCCCTGAACTCAAAGCAAAAGAAACAAACAACTGCTGAGACTGCCTAAAATCCTTAGTCCTGCTTAAGTAATAACGCAATTGCCTGTGTACATCCAAAGTATGCAAAATCTTTTCCCTTTATTTTGGGGGTCTGCATAAAAAGTAGGCAAATGAATAGTCTGGTTTAAAGCCACACTAGAAACCACCTTAGGCATAAAGGAAGGATTAGTGCGTAATGATACCCTATCCTTATGGAAAATCAAAAGGGCTCGACTGCCATAAGGGCCTGCAACTCAGACACCCTTCGAAGTAATAGCCAACAAAAAGCAGTCTTCCAAGACAAATATTTCAATCCAGCAGTAGAGGCTCAAAAGGTTGTAGAGTAAGTTTTTCCAACACAAAATTGAGATCCCAAGCAGGAGTAGGAGCTCGGGGTCTTATATTCTTTGCCCCTCTAAGAAACTGCTTGAACAAAGGATGTGAAAACAAAGGTGGGTCACAATCATAGTGAGCTGAAATTGCTGCAGCATGAATCTTAATAGAAGAGAAGGACAACCCTTTGTCCAATAACTCAAGATATTGAAGAGCCACACTCAAATTAGGCTCAGAAATCTCCAAATTCTTTGCTGTACTCCAAAATAAAAATCTCTTCCATTTTGCTGCGTACACTCTCCTTGTACTAGGTCGTCTAGCTTCCATAATCACATTTAAAACTCGTTGAGGAAGTTGAGACCTGCTGTGTTTCAACACAGAATATGCCAGGCTGTTAGATGAAGAGAGTGAAGCTTGACATTGAGCAGATGACCGTCCTTCTGAGATAACAGATGAGGAATCAGAGGTAAAGGCCATGGAGGCTTCTGTACCAGACTCCGTAGTAGTGGGTACCAGTGTTGTCGAGGCCAATCTGGAGCTATCAAAATCATCCTTGGCCTGTCTTGTCTGACCTTTAATAGTACCTTTGGAAGAAGAGGCAGAGGTGGAAAGGCATACACATGAAGATTTTCCCAACTGAAAGACAGAGCATCCACTTTCCAAGCTGTGTGATGAAACCCCTTTGTGCAAAACTTTGGCAGCTGGTGGTTTAGTGGAGAAGCGAACAGATCTATGTCTGGAGTTCCCCATGACACTGTCAATGTCTGAAATACATGAAGATCCAGTTTCCACTCGTGGGGATCCATGATTTGTCTGCTTAACACATCTGCTAAGGAGTTCTGTGCTCCTGGCAGAAACCTTGCCTGAAGAGTTAGTTGCAAGCTTAGCAGTCTCCCATAAAATCATTGCTTGCCTGCATAGAGGATAAGAATGTGTTCCCCCTTGCTTGTTGATGTACCACATGACAGTTGTGTTGTCTGTTAGAATCAACACCTGTCCGGGAAGAAGTAACTCCTTGAAAGCCAGCAAAGCGAACTGGACTGCTAACATCTCCTTCATGTTGATATGTAGATGCTGTAGTCTGGCAGGCCACTTGTCTTGTATCCACTTTCCATTTAGATGAGCTCCCCAAGCAATGTCCGAGGCATCTGTCGTTAAAATCTGACTCGCCTCTGGCCGGGTCACAGAGAGTCCCTTGTTTAGGTGACATTCCTGAGCCCACCACAAAAATTCTCTTTGAAGGCAAGGTATTATGGGAATGACAGTGTCTAAATCCTGGCAGTGCTGTGTCCATACATTTTTGAGATACCATTGTAACTTCCTCATATGCAGTTTGGCATTGGGAAGCACTAGAATACAAGATGCCATGAACCCTAATGCTTGAAGGACTGTCCCTGCAGTCAGCACGGACTGATGAGATAGTTGATGGAAGTAAAGCGATAGACTCATTTGTTTGTCCGGGGTTAAAAGGCCATCTGGGCTGCTGTATTCAGTCTCACACCCAGAAAGCACATGTCTTGAGAGGGTACTAGACTGGACTTTATTTCGTTCACAGAATACCCTAGGCATCTTAGCACTGCTATAACATATTCCAGATGCTGTAGAAGGTCTTCCTTTTCTTGAGCCAGAATCAGGCAGTCGTCTAAGTAAGGATAGATTTGAATTCCTTGTAGCCTGAAGTAAGCTATCACTGGAGCCAGAACCTTTGTGAATACTCTGAGTAGATAAGCCAAAGGGCAATGCAGAGAACTGATAATGAGAATCTCCAGCTCGAAACCGCAGATACTTCCTGCAATTTAGTCTGATAGGCACATGAAGGTAAGCTTCCTTGAGATCTAAAGTTACCATCCAGTGATCTTTGCCCAGCAGAGGTAAAAGCTGTTGTAACGTCAACATCTTGAACTTGGGAATGTCCAGATAAGTGTTGAGGAGAGATAAATCCAAAATTGGTCTCCACGTGTTCCCCTTCTTTGGTACTAGGAACATGCGGGAATAAAATCCTAGGCCCCTTTCTGATACAGGGACTGGCTGAATGGCCCCCATCTGGAGTAACTGAGAAACGTGCTTGTGAGCCTCTTTTCTTTGTGGAGGAGGAACGTCTGGCATGCCTTTGAAAGGGGGCATTGTATGGAAATAAAACCTGTAACCGTGGTGAATAATGTCCAACACCCATCTGTCTTGAGTAATTAAATCCCAGTTTTCTTTGAAAAGAGACAGTCGTCCTCCCAAAGGAGCTGCCAGACGAGAATCTACTGGCAGCTGAAAAGGCAGGTCATTGGGTCTGCTTACGAAAGGACTGACCCCTGCCCTCACCAGAAGTCTGAGCAGGTGAACTCCCTGTTCTAGACCTAAAAGAACCTTGAGCTCTGCCCCTACCACGTCTAGACCTACCCCTAGACTGGGAGTCATAAGCAGGATATGTCCACCCCTTAGCAGGCCAATTTCTACTAAACTTCGGTGGCTGTACCTGCAAAAAATCCTTAACAGTTTGCATAGACTTAGCTTTGTCCTCCATTTTCTTTAAAACTGCTTCCACAGGCGAACCAAACAACACATCAGACTGTAAAGGTGCATCCAAAATCCTTGTCTTAACATGCTCAGCCAAATTCTGATCCCTCAACCAGGCATGCCTGCGAAGAACAGAACTAGTGGCAGCCACCCTCGAGGAGGCCTGCACAGCATCAAAGCCACATTGCAAAGAATGCTTGCCCACTTGTTCAGACACATAAACCAAATCCAGCAACTCTTTACACTCAATACCTTCCGCCAAAGCATCCACCTTAGACTTCAATTGTGAAAGGAGATAATTTTGATATTTCAGCATGTGAAACTGACAATTCAATGCTCTCATGGCTAGAGTGGAAGAAGTATACAGTTTCTTACCCCACCTATCCAAAGCCCTCGCCTCTTTGTCAGTGGGAACAGGATTTCTAACCACAGAGGCTTTAACACCTTTAGGCCCCTGAGAAACAGTGTCTGGGTCCGCCCTAGGACTCTTAAACAAATACTTATGAGCTTGGCACCCTATAGTACCTATCAGGTTTAACGGGAGCAGGAGGCAAAGAATCAGGGTTCAGGAAGCCTCTGCAAAAACATCTTCCACCACAGTCAACACAGGAGGTATAGCTAAGGGCCTATGCTGGGGTAAAACAAGAATTCCCTAAGCCTTTTCCTGGAATCAGAGTAATCCTGGCCTTCCCATTTAAAGTGCTCCCTCATGGAATGCAGGGTTTCTGAAAATGAAAAATCCTCAGGAGGAGAAGCCAAGGAGTGGCATCATCCACATCAGAATCAGAATAAGGAGGATACTCCTGCAAATCATCCGCAGAAGACTCAGAAGCCTCTGAACCCTGTTCAAAACTGGCAAACTCTGGTTCCACCCTAGGCCTCTTATTAGGAGGGCCCATAGAACCTCTAATCATAGTAATCAAATCTTCTGCCATTTTAAGCATATGTTTCTTAGGTACAGAACCCGAAAGCTAGGAGAAGCCCCCACTGAAGCTGAAATTGGCCTACCTCTAAAAGAAGCTTTAGCAACAGAAGGAGAGGCTCTAACTACTGTGGGAAGAGAGGGAAGAATAGGTACCTGAGAAGCCCCTCAGCCTGGCCTGCCTCCTGAGATGGGACATCCTGTAACAGTAAAGTTTCTGCGGAGACTTCATAGAAACTCCTGGCAAAACCTCTGGCTCCACTGAGCCTCCTAAAGAACCGACGTCCGGGACTGCCGGTTCTTCAACCCTAGACTTCGCTGTTTTGTCCTTGCGCTTCTTGGGCCGGAGCATCCGACGGCATTTTATAATTGCAACGCTTCCCAAACACTAACCTGGCACAGTCTAACCTCCTCTTAATAGTGCGTTTGTTAAACCTAGCACAAGAGCGGCAACCAACAACGTCGTGCTCAGGCCCTAAACAAGGTATACACAAAGTATGGAAATCCTTATGCGGTATCTGTTTCCCACAAGAAATACAGTTATTCACTTTTTCTGACATCCGGTTGAATACTGAGGCAAGAAAAACAAAATGTTCTAACGGGGTACTTAGCCAACTCTGATTCGGTCTGAAACTCCGGTTTCGGAAATATCTCAGAACGCCAACCTGCACTCGCAAAACTGCTTCTGCATCGGACCACGCGGCAAAAAAGACTGAGGATATGGCGCCGGTCATGCGCATTAGTACCCTGACGTACTGACGTCAGTCTAATGCGCCATGACCGACGTCAGCCTTATACTCTGGTATTCGGGCCGACTGGATGCGGACTATACCCAATAGTTAGGACTGCAGCAATGGAAGACGAAGAACATCTGCCTATACTAGCTAAAAGAATGGCAAATGTGTTGCCAAAATTGATAGATATGAGCTAGTGTGGTTCTGTGGACGGGAGGAAAATATTTGACAACATTACTAGAACAATGATAATCCAGAGGGAGAGTGTAAGAAAACACCTCTGCTGTTGGCGGATCTTGATGCAGAGAAAACATCTGACAGAGTATAATGAGTTGGTAGATTTTAAAAATTCCCTCCAGGTACTCTGCCAGATATATTGCTTCAGTAAATGGCTGTAAGTAAGGAAACAATTCTTTTAAGCTGGGATACAGGATCTAAACTGCCTAGACACAGAAAGACCTTTTTAAGTTTAATTCTGCTGGCTGCCATAAAAGCAATTACTGGAAAATGGAAATCAAAGTCTACACCAACTGTATTTGAGGTGTTGAATATTATAAAAGAGATAAAAGTACTGGAAGAGGGATATTTAGAAAAGGGAATGCGCAAATTATACAGAAGTAAATGGAAATTATGGGAAAAATACATGCATAATAATATTCAGGAAGAGGCAGAGCAAAGTTTAAGGGAAGGCTGAAATTCAGCATTTTTTGTAATGCTGGACTGATGATAGAAGCAAAGAAAATATATGTGATGTTTATTGTATTTAAATGGAAAAATATTAAAATGGTTTGTTTTCATTTCTGTTAAATGTGTTTGTCTATGGCTTAACTGATAATTTGATAAACGTTTAATAAAGATTTAAAAAACAAACAAACACGCGGTCAGAGAGGGATTTCTTACTGCCATGTGAAAGTTTATTCCTGGTTAATCAAAGGGTTCTAACAATTTATGCCCAGGTTGGGCAGTTTTAAAGGTAAGACAATTTGTTTTTGAAAGTTTAACAAAAATTACAATTCTGGGTTTGTATGTATTATAATATATTATAGCATTTATGGAAAACCTATAAATGTACTCTCTCTTTTTGCACAGTTTTAATAGATTTTATTGTTCACAAAATATTTACATTTGTTTATGTTATGCTTTTAAGTTGAAAGTGCTCTGAAATGCAGGGATATGTGTAGGCTGTAGATGTTAATGAGTTAAAATGCCATACATTGAGTTTGATTCAACTACAAATTAGAACTAAATATACCAATTATATTTCTTCCATTTGACCTAAGGGAGGTATCAAACATGACATACATTACTCTAGATCTATATTTTTTAATAATAACCTCCAATGGTACCAGTTACAGTATAAAACAAAGCATTGCATTTTCTGCAGTAAGTACCAACAGCTCTTAAAACTTCCATGCTCCAATATCATAGTAAACATCACTAGAAAAAATAAAAATAAAAAAAAGCAACCCACTCTGTAAACTTTTAGACAGTAAACAACATTTTTAGTATTTGATGTATTAGCAATCTAACCCACTAGTCAAGACAAACTTAAAATCCAACCATGCAACAGACTGGCACCCTGTTTGTGCACTTAGTGTATCCATTCAAAATTCTGCTATGCGGTCAGAACTGATAGTCATGTATTATGATGTTAGAACAATACACAAAAACAACAAACTTAAATGGGAAAACAAGAAAACTGCCTTGAGATAACAACTGATGAAACTAAACAAATGGTGGCAAAGGATATATAATGGTGAAGAACATCCAGTTGTGAATACAAGAAACAATTTTTTTATGGTGAAGGAATATAAGACTACTAATTTGCAGACTTTGAGCTACTGCCTATTTATGACGTCAAGAAGCAACAAGCCTTGGAAGGCACAGGCATGCTGGATGGAGTGCTTTTTTCCCACTGAGAGCTGCAGTTGTTTGTTCTTGGATAGCACTGCTGATGACAAGTGGGAAAGATTTTGAGTTTGACAAATGCAGCAGCAGCATAAACTGATTTGGAACAGATCATCTTCTCATAAAGAAACAGGGCAAGGGGGCATGTATTGTTAACACATAAATATTTACAAAGACAGAAAAAAATAGACCAGCTTTAATTTTTTCTGACACATTACTCTAACTTGTGTGCAGCTCTTGAGCCATAGAAGGTAAGTTACATTGTTATTAACCGTGAATGATGTGTGAAATTGAATGTGCGCATTCTAGTGTGCAGTGCTTGCACATGGGAGGCATACCTGGACAGGTGTCTATGAGCAGGCACCGTGCTGCTAGCTACCAAAATGATCATTTCAAGATTTCTATAGCTGAAGGGACTGAATCCTTTCAGTGAAGGGAATCTAGCCCACTTTATTTGTCAAGGCTAAATTCTAATGAGGACAAGAACCATAATTTTGGAAATAGATTCTATCCCTTTTTGTGTAAATAGGCTATATTTTCTTGGCTGAAGAGACCTAGTCCTTTCAGCCAAGAGAATACAGTCTTTTTTATGTGAAAGGCTAAATTCTGGTACGGAAAAGGTCTGTTTTTATAGGTAAGTACTAGACAAGCTGATTTTGGGCCATTTTAAGCTTATCCAATTTCTCAAAGGTGAGAATCAAACCCTGTACCTTGTGTCTGTGAGGTAAACACTTCAAGCATTATGTCAATCTTCCTCCTTGAAATAGATTCTAGGTCCCCAGTCTGAACAGGCTAGATTCCCTTGGCTGAAATGACTACAGTCATTAATAAAAATGAAGCTAGAATTTTGTCTTGTCAAATAAAACAGGCTAGATCCCCTTGGTTTAAAGGATTAGATCCTTCAGCCATTGAAATCTAGCCACTACACTAAATTGAATAGAATCTTACCTGTTATCTATTCCGCCCATCTCAACTGTTAGGTATATCAGATCCAACTGGATCTGATGCCAGCAACTTTCAGTCTCTTGGATTCAAGGCTCAGGCTCATCACCTCTACCCATAATTCACTTCCACTCTCACACTTCCTCAGATCTTGTTTGCTGTCATGGCAGTCAGATGTGATTTTGAGACTCAGGACTTCTTTTGGTCTTTTGAGTCAAAATAAGTGATTTATTTTCCTTATATTTCTCTTCTACCTAATAATTGTTTCTTAGTTTTACAGTAGTGCAGTAATCTGGTGTAAGCAACAGGTTTACTCATCTTTTCAGAAAGAGATTTTCAAGATTTCAGATCTCGGCAAATATTTGTATGGCCGAAAGGCAATAATGCTGCTCAGAATGTAAATAGCACAAATGAGAACATGAACCATTTATTACCTCCAACTAATACAGTTAGTTCAATTAGTAATGTGAATGATTTTCAATCTACTAATGAACTTTTACCTGCTACATCTTTGGAGGGAGTTAACACTACTCTCTCCGCTGTGTCTGACACGCCCCCTCCTAATCAACTAGCACTGCAACATCCATCTAGTAACTTAGGAGCTAGACCGAAGGACTCACATTCTGTTAACACCTCAGGCCCTTCTCCTTCCACTACTTTTTTACCTTACCCTGTGAAACAACAACTTTATCACAGGGGACGCTCCATGAGTCGGGGCCCAAGAAAAAGGAAACTATCAAAAGAAAACTACCAGCCAATAAGAAGAACAAGAATGTGACTGACTTACTGTATAACTATTCTGACGTTTCTTTTTCTGATGCGGACATTTCTCTATTGAATCGGGGACTTAATTTTATCCCAGCTTGCCCTGACACTTTAAGTCAGGTACTAATTGACCTTAGATTATTTTGCAGACTGGTAGCTTTGAAGGTGTTTTTTAAAGACAAAGCTGACTCTACTAGTGTCAATGTAAATACTGTTTTTAAACGCAAAAGCACTTTTATGCCTCCACTTTCTTATAATATTGAATGTTTTTTAAATCTGTGTAAACATGATTTTTATAAATTATTTTCTACTAAGGTGAAACCTAGTTTTTATAATCTTACTTTAGAAGAATTTAACTCTTTAAAATATTTAAGTAATTGTAATGAAATTACTATCAAACCCGCTGACAAAGGGGGTGGGGTAGTCATTTTAAACACCACTGACTATAATATGAATATGCATTTAATGCTTAATGATGATACAACATATGCTAGAATGAAGTTATATGATGTCAACAAGATAATTAAAAATGTACATGATGTATTATATGACCTGCTCATTTGTAGACAAATCAGTGAAGAAATGTATAATTACTTGGTTATAGATAATCCCACTGTACCAATCATAAAGGGATTACCGAAAATCCACAAGAACCAACATCCCATTCCACTCAGACCCATTGTTTCGGGGGACAATTGGGTCACTGCAAACATTTCTTCTTTCATAGAATTTTTACTCAGACCTGTAGTACATTCTTTTACTACTATTTTAAAGGATACATACCAATTACTTGATTATTTATCTGAGATGCACCTAGCTCCACATGAACATGAATATCTCTTAATTACCTTAGATGTGAAAAACCTTTTTACATCTATCCCCAATGATTTAGGTATTGAAGCCGTGAGAGAAATATTATTAGAAGAAACATCATTTACGAATGATAGACAGTTGTTAATAGGCCAATTATTGGATTTAGTTCTAAATAATAATGCATTTATGTTTTTGAATAACTATTATTTACAGAAATGGGGGGTGGCAATGGGCACCCCTTGCGCCGACACCTATTCTAATTTGGTTGTTTTAGATTGGGAGCGGAGATGCCTGTTTACCCACCCTTTGTTCTCTAAGATAAAGGTCTATAAACGTTTTGTGGATGACATTTTTATTGTTTGGGAAGGTACTGAGAATGATTTTAAGGATTTTTTAGCTCATTTAGAAACCACATCTACCTTCCTTCAGTTCACCATGGAATGTTCTCATGATTCAATAAACTTTTTAGACGTAACATTAAGCATCACAGAACATGGCCTTATTACATCAACACTCTATAGGAAACCAACTTGGAGGAACACCCTTCTCACCTTTGATAGCATGCATCCTAGATACATTTTTCCTGGTATCATTAAAAGTCAATTTATTAGACTGACCAGGCTTTGTAAGGACATTCCTAAATTACATTCTGAAGCAGATCGTTTAGAACTGCTTTTTAAAGAAAGAGGATATGACCCAAGTCTAGTTAGTAATATTAAAAACAGCATTATAGATAGCACACAGATAGAAAACAAATCTGTTAACAACAGAAAAAGCGTAGATATAAATAGACAGACAAAATTTGTAGCTGTAACCCTAAACTATACAAGTATTACTAATGATATTAAAAAGATTTTTTATAATAATTGGAAGGTTCTAATTATGGATCCATTTGTCAGGCAAGTTGTGGGAGTAAAACCCCATTTCATGTTCAGAAATAGCCTAAACCTTAAACGGCTATTGTGCAATGATAATTGCTATATCCACCCAGTACCATTATCTGCTAGTCATAAGACTGGTACTTTTCCTTGCTACAACTGTAATAGGTGCAAGTTTATTTCTAATATGCTTGAATTTCACCACCCTACTATGAATTACATCTTTCGACCAAAGTTTTTTGCTAATTGCTGCACAAAGAACCTTATTTATCTTGCAACCTGCAAGAAATGCCAAGCCTTCTATGTCGGACTTACTAAAAGATGTTTGAAGGATAGGATATATGGCCACTTATATGATATACAGAGAAAAAATGAATTGAATGCCTTGGCGAAACACATATTAGAATATCCTTCACACCATTTTGACTTTAGAGTCTTAGAAATAATTGTAAATAATAAAAGAGGTGGTGATAACATGCTGCTTTTAAACAATAAAGAACTGAAATGGATTCTGAGATTGGCTGCTCATATACCCCCTGGTATTAACAGCCATATTTCTATTAAGCCCGCTTTGGAAGCTAGATAAGGCTTAAATATTAAACATTATTCCATTCCTTGACCTAGTATTCCTTTATTATTTAAGTGTGTTCTATATATAAACACTATTAATATATACGCTTAAAGTTAAACAACTGTACATTTTTGTACCATTAATATTTATCATTATTTTTATTTTTTCATAACTAATTTATTCCTAACATTCTATTTTATATTGTATAAGCTCACATATGCATTTTTATATTGAGTCTATAATTTTAAATGCAATTTTAAATGCATTCTTAAACACATCTCAAATACATTTTTACAAATATATATTTTATTTTTTCTATTTGATTAGTTTAGATCATATTCTATTTTTGTGCTTCTGGTTATGTATTTAATTAGTTTATATCTTAAATGTCTTCATATAATGTTGTTTTATAGTTAGATAGAGACATTTATACACCATATATCTCATATCATATTATTTTAGTTTGATATTATAAAGCATGTATAATTGAGAACAACATATGAATTGATCAGTATCTATTCGTATATTTATATATATATTTATTTATATACCCTATTTATATATTTGTTTATTTATTCATCCATCTATCTATTTACATTTATATCTATATTTATATTTGTATTTACACATATTTATGCACATACATATGTGCATCCATGCGTTTATTATAATTACAAAACATATGCATTTTTACATAAAATTTTTATAAATTATAGAATTTTATTATATAAAATATTATACATCTTCGCACAGAACATATAATGTTTTATTTATTCATTAATTTATTTATCTGATAAGCATTTTGTCTTAATTGCGTTTATATACGTTCATATTATCAAGGAAATAACAAATGACACAGTACTGTCTGACTTTGAACGATACTGCTTAAATCTAAGGTATTTTGAAAATGTCTGATCATGTTATTTTGTCTAATTGATTAATTGTTCTAATGAACTAATTATTTATTTTAATTTTGGCGCCTTTTTACTATCCTTCATTATATAAACTGAAGTTTTAAATGTTAATGTATTGTCTGATGAAGCGTAGTAGTTGCTACGCGAAAGCGCTTACATCTAAATAAATGTTCTTTTTTGCTGAATCTATCCTGGTCTATGGTCAAGTTTATATTGGAAAAAATTGATGCTGATCTACTTAATTTCATTTTGGTGACATTGGGCTGTTTGCTGAATACTCCAGCTGCTTTTAACTGTTTCGTGGTGAGAGAGCCTGGTTTTTACTACTTCAAGCATTATGTCAATCTTCCTCCTTGAAATAGATTCTAGGCCCCCAGTCTGAACAGGCTAGATTCCCTTGGCTGAAATGACTACAGTCATTAATAAAAATGAAGCTAGAATTTTGTCTTGTCAAATAAAACAGGCTAGATCCCCTTGGTTTAAAGGATTAGATCCTTCAGCCATTGAAATCTAGCCACTACACTAAATTGAATAGAATCTTACCTGTTATCTATTCCGCCCATCTCAACTGTTAGGTATATCAGATCCAACTGGATCTGATGCCAGCAACTTTCAGTCTCTTGGATTCAAGGCTCAGGCTCATCACCTCTACCCATAATTCACTTCCACTCTCACACTTCCTCAGATCTTGTTTGCTGTCATGGCAGTCAGATGTGATTTTGAGACTCAGGACTTCTTTTGGTCTTTTGAGTCAAAATAAGTGATTTATTTTCCTTATATTTCTCTTCTACCTAATAATTGTTTCTTAGTTTTACAGTAGTGCAGTAATCTGGTGTAAGCAACAGGTTTACTCATCTTTTGGTAATTCATGCCTCTCTTCCCCCTTATTTGTCTTCCAAAAAAAACCCCCTCCCCCATATATAGAGATTTTCAGTTTAGTTGCTCCCCAAAATATACAACAAGGCTTCAGGATTCAAAAAGTGCACCACGTGTGGTCATAAAATCCCACCACAAGACCCACACTTCAGGTGCAATGTATTGCCTGGGATAATCACATCTGGAGGGAGATTACCAGCTATGTTCTTCTTTTGAGCACAGGGCCCTCTCAGACTGATGGTCAAAATTAGTTTTAATAGGCCTTCTTCAGACCACAGTTATGGAATCAGTCTTTTCCCTCTTGGGTTCTCCCTCAAGCAAAAAGTTGGTGGATAAGTCTAAGGGAGACAAGACCAATGATAAAGACAAGAATAAAGAGAGGAGGAAAAAGATTAAGAAAGAGACAGGTACAGACCTTGGGAGAAAGAACATAGAAAAAGATCACTTGACTCAACAGGAGCTATGGGTTGAGCCCTCAAGCATCCCAGGAAATTGTATGTAGTCGCTCTTTTGAAGCTAATTCAGATCTTATGCTGGATTCCTCCAGTTAATGATGAAGCTAGGTTCTCCCTGGAACTGGTTAGCACTCAGCTCCAGTCACCTACTTCACAAGAGAGGTCCTTCCACAGGTTCAACAGGCCAACATCGATGGCTTCCTCACTCAGGTCAGTTCAGACATTGAGGAGTTTGAAGCAGATGTAGACAAGATAATGCAGAGGTTTTTGAAGACTCAAATTCAGATAGGGATCCTCTTTGCACCTTCTGCTCTGGGAGTGCTGGGACCTGCACCACCACACTCCTTCACCGATATGACCTTCAGATCTGAGGGTTTTGGAACCAAGGGTTCCTCACAGGATGCCATTGCTGGAGCAGATAGTCTGGTCATCTTGGATTCTGACTTTGTCTCTTACCTGCTCAACCTTGACATAGCTAGTTTTCAAGGGGTCATGAAACTCAGAGGTCAGTGCCATTGCACAGAGGTTGGGATCAACTCCAGGGCTGTTGGATCCATAACTTCTTCTCAGTCCACCCGTACTGGACAGCTCAGCGCTGATAGCTTGGTGTTGGTGTCTGGTTCAGAGATGAACTGGATTGAGTCTTGAGGGGTTTTTTTTGATGGGTTTTGTGGATCTCAAAAGGACCCCTTCAGGGACAGTTTTGGAAAATGGCTTTCAAAACATTTGAAATGGTTCTTTCTAGATCCAGAGAAGAGCTATCCTGTCCACATTCAGATCCATCCTGACACCCTTTGACATCTAAAGTTCCTCTTCTACTTCATCCTCTCCCACAGGGACAGCCAGCTTATTTAGGTCTCAAGAAGACTTGCCAGGTGTTTCCATCCTGCTTCAGGGTCTTCCCTGGATCCTCCTGCTGTGGAAGAATACAGGAAGCACTCATGCAAGAGGAGTCATTTAGACTTCCCTCTGGAGTCTGTAACCAAAAATACCAATTTTGGGAAAGGGTAGGGGTCCCAATGGAAGATGTCTACTTTGGAGACATTCTGGAATTACTTTGACAATGGGGGGACGGTCCAGAGAAGCCACTTCTCAAGAGGAACTGGTATTTTTTGAGGCCTTCGGAGTTGTTCTGTCTAATTCCTGGTTGGTCCCTTAGCTAATGAACTCACTGACTTGGTTTCACAGTACGATTAGAAGAGCCAGACAGGTGCAGCCCATCCTCCATGAACCTGACAAAATCTTGGTTTCCCACAGAGACAGAGCCTATAGAAAAAGGGGCCTACAGCAGATGTCATCATGGTGGTGGTCACCATGAAGAAACAGCTATCAGAGGAAAGCTCTTCCGCTCATCCCCCTAACAGGGAGTCAAGGGCTTGGGCAGATTGAGAAAGCAGTCTTGTACTTCAGTGACATTTGCACTACATGCTCTGAACTACTTAGCACACTTAACCACATTTCAGAAGGACTTGACAAAAGTATTGTCCAAGTTCCTCTCAGGAGCCAAGATGGCACAATCCTGCAAGACAGTGCTCTTACATTTGGCAACTCTTCATTTCTATCTCCAATGCATCCACTTGCCTCCTATCCAGTGTGGCAGATGGCACCTCTAGAGGGGCAGGCACCTGCATTGCTCTATGTTGACATGCCTAGATGCTTCTCTGTGATTTTGTGGAGAAATTCAAGACATCCTTTTGGAATGTACATCCTCTTTGTATCCAAAGTGAAGGACATGCTAACCAGAATTGAACTAGACAGCAAAACCCTATCTGTCATTAATATTCTCTTCTCCACTCCAAAGGACATGCTCCCAGAACTAAAAGGGTGGTAAGTGGCTCTGGTTCCAAAAGTCTCAGGATTTTGTTCATGACACTTACAGAGAAACAGGGCAGAGAGTGGAACAATAACAATGGACCTCACCCTTGTGGCAGAGGAGGTCTGCAAAATCAAGGGTTTTGAGGTCCTTTGACCGACAAACCCTTTCAGCACTCCTGAACAGTTGCCTGACTGATGCACTATGGAGGCACACAGCTGTGATTTTTTCTGCACCCTCAAGTCTGGTCAGTGATCACTCAAGATTCTTGGGTGCACAAAGTAGTATCCAAAGGCTATGCTATTCCCTTTATTTCTCAATCAGAAAAATAAAAAGGAAAGTTTCTTGATGTTCCACTCATTCAGAGGAAGGCAGCAATTTGAGAAATCACAAAGCTTCTAAACAAATATGCCAACCAGGAGGTCCTGCCAGACGAGCAGAAGTCTACAGTCTACTTCAGACACTTTTTGGTTCCTTAGTAAAATGAGGACTTCAGGCCATTTTTGATGTCAGTCACTTAAAACAGTGAAACAGGCAAAATGAAAGATGATAATGGTGAAGTCCATTCTACCTCTTTGGAGGAAGAACAAGTGGATGTGCTCAGTGGACTTACAGGATGTCTACTATCACATCAAGATAGACAGTCCAGCAGGGTCCTCTGTTTTCAGCTGGGAGACAATCATTTCCATTTCAGGGCTCTGCCATTTGGTCTCCCACAGCCCTCGGGTGTTCAACAAAAGCATAGCAGTGGTTGCAGCACATCTTAGACTGCAAGGGTTCCAGGTGTTCTAGTATCTAGATGACTAGATCTCATAACTGCAACCACAGGGCATCTATTAATTCCAGTCAAGGATTCCTTACTCTAGTTAAGCCACCACCTAGGGATCATGGTCAACATGAAGATGTCCAAAATTAATCCTATTCAGAATAGAGAATTCATAGGATGCCACCTGGATATGTTACAGCTAACAAAACTTCCAGACTCCACATCAGAACTCTATATCAGCAGGCATGTGTGGTTCTTTCATAATCAAAGCTTCCACTGAAATCCATTTTTTGTCTCTTGGGCTTGATGGCAGCTCTCATAACTCTAGTTCCTCATACCAGATTTTATACGAGAGTCTTGCAACAGACTCTTTCAATTCAACAATCTGTTCTACATCAACTCATGCACTTCCCAGTCAGTCACACAAGAATCTTTAGGCAACGCATTCAGTGGTGGTTAAGTTCTCCTTAGTTTGTCTAGGATACCCCTTTCTTCTCCTGTCCATTTTTGCCATGATAACCATAGATGCTTCCCTTATTGGGTGGGGGCATCCCAAGGGGAAAACTATCCAAGGCACATGGACTTAAGGCCAGTCTACACATCAATGTGCTGGTGATAAAGGGAGTTTTCCTAGCATTGCAGGACTTTCCGGACTCCCTCCCCAGGGGTGTGATTGCAGTTCAAATGGACTATATGGCAGCAGTCTTCTATATAAAAAAGGGGGGAACCCATTTGTATCCTCTGTCAGGAAGCCATGAGGGTTTGGAAGTGGGTGATGTCTTCCCAGTGTTTTCTGGTTGCAATGCATATCTCACAGAAATCCAATGTTTTCTCAAAATGAACAGGTCCATTCTACCTCATGAGTGGTCGTTCAATTAATTGGTGGCTGCTAAGATCTTCAGCCAATGGGGCCAGCCCTACTATGACCTATTTGCTACCCTGCCAAAAACAAATAAATACAGCAATTCTTTTGCAATTCTCCAGCAGGGAGAGTCACTAAGGGATACTCTGGTCCACACTTGGTGAAGGTAATTCTCATTGCCCCATTTTGGCCTTGACAGATATGGTCCCCCTTTCTGTGGCCTTAGTGTACCCTCCAAGGGTGTTGGAACCTCTGGCTTCACACTGATCAACAGCTTAATTTCATCTTTCCCTGTATGAAAAAAGAAACTGATAGAAACGGGCCAGTAATTCTGTCTGTTTTAGTAAAATTCAGTTACTGGCAAGTAAGTGCAATGCCTGGATGCCAGCAAAGAAGAAATGTAGTGAGCCTGAAAGAAAATCAAATATAAAAGATGAAGAGAAAACCACTGAGCAGAATCCTGCAGTTGTTCAGCAAAAAGCAGCTCAACCTCCAGCTTTGAGGAAAGGCATGGATTCAGTAATCCAGAGGAAAAACTGCATAAAATAAATGAAACACTGAAGGAGTATATCAACTTGAATGACAAAAAGCTGGAAAAAGTAGCAGAAGAAGCTTTAAACAGATATTCAGATGTGCTGATAAAACTGCAAAAGTCAGAGGGTGAAATGAAGAAAAAGATGGCTGAGTATGAAACTGCTCAAGAGCAGCTTCAAAAAATGGTAGAATTAAAGGACAGAGCATGTAAGGAAAAATCTGAGATTATCTGCTGTACCAGAGAAATCAGAAGGAACAGACTGTATTAATTTTATGAAGACACAAATAAGCAACTGGACTGGGATTCTACCACAGGAACTATTGATTGAAAGGGCACACTGTGTGCATACTCCAAATTTAGCCATGAGAAAGCAGTTAAGATCTTTACTAGTAAAGATGCAAACCTACCAGCAGAAACAGTTGATCCTGACAAAACTGTGTTAAAAGGCAAAATATTAAAAACTGGAGACAGTAGCATGTTTGTGGAAAATGACTTTTTACTGAACACCAGGCAAAGGAGAACCAACTTTGTTCTATTAATAGTGGGATGTTGAGAGGCAGGTATGGGATTCAATCTGCTGTATCCAGCTGTCTTCAGAATATTTTTTCCTGATGGATCAAAGTCATTTTTTGACACAGAACAGGCTAAGCAGGAAACACAAAAGTTTGTCCAACAAGAAGTGAGTCATCAAACAGAAGAATGCTCTGCTTCTCTTTCTTCGGATAATAAGGATCACACAGAGATTTTGACAGTGAAACCTCTTCCAATGTTCCAAAAGAAAATGCTTGAGAGACAGAAAAAAAAGCATAGGAGTTAACCTGAATAACCAGGAGTACCTTGGACTTGAAGTAGAGTCTGGGGTTGAGAGACGGAGATGAACAGGAAGAAGACTAGCTACACTGAAATTAGTGAATACATGTAAAACTTTAATGCATCAATCATATTTGTATAATATGGCTTTACAAGAAAAACAGGCTGAGAAAGATCAGATTTTTGTTGACATTGTTAAACTTGTGGGGGGACTAAGAGGCATATACCCCAATTCATGTCATTAATGTTGGGAAGGACACTAAAAGGGGAAAAAAAGAGAAAGCAATTTTAAGTAAAATTATTTTTGTTCTTAAATAGAAGTTATGTACTTACCATAACGTTCCATGTGAGTTGTTTATCTCGCCTTTATTCTCACTGATGGGTTCGGAGCCGATCCTCGGCTCCTACACGGCCAATAGCAAGCTCAAGGTTTGCCAGTAGCTCGAGACCAAGCCCCTTATCCCACAATGCACTGCTGGAATTACCTCAGATCTTGTTTGCTGCAAATAATAGTATATACATATATATATATATATATATATATATACACACATACATAAATACAACATATACATACCCTCTTATATATATCTACGAAGAACACTTCCCAAAGGGGAAGAAGAGGTATTGAATAACCAGGATGGTACTAGCCTCTAAGTCAACAGTCAGCCTGGAGGGGGAAGGAGGGAGGGACGTGAGAATAAAGGAGAGATAAACAACTCACATGGAACGTTATGGTAAGTACATAACTTCTATATGTGAAGTTGTTAAATCTCGCCATTTATTCTCACTGATGGGTAGCGTCCCTAGCACCCTCAACCTTGGGTGGCTCATGGGAGTATGTTCTTCAGTACCGTAGAACCAAAGGAAGACCTGTCCCTTGAAGTCCTATCTACTTTGTAATGTGTGATAAAGGTATGAGGCTTACACCAAGTGGCTGCAGTGCAAATATTGTCAAGGGGCAATTTAGCTTGAAAAGCAGAAGAGGTAGAGACAGCTCTGATAGAATGAGCTTTCGGTTTGTGCATTAAAGGCAGGCTAGCATTCTTATAAACAAAGGATATACAATCGGATAACCATTTGGATAAAGTTGTTTTAGCCACTGGATTACCTTTTCTTGCTTCTGAGAAGGATACAAGAAGTTGGTCTGATTTCCTAATATCCTTAGTTCTGTCAAGATAAAATCCGAGATGTCTGTGAACATCAAGTTTGTGCAGCATATATTCCAATTTGCTAGAGTGGTCAGGGAAAAAGACTGGCAGTTCAATAACCTGATTGATATTTGACTCAGAACAGACTTTAGGTAAAAATGAGGGGTATGTTCTGAGAGATAGTCTATCAGCATGGAAGATTATGTAGGGTGGTCTGATAGATAATGCTTGAAGTTCTGACACTCTGCGGGCAGATGTAATGGCCACAAGAAAAATTGTTTTCCAAGATAAAAAATTTAAATCGCAAGAAGATGCTGGTTCAAAAGGGGGAAGAATAATTTGAGACAGCATAAGGTTTAAATTCCAGGGAGAAAAGGGAATTTTGATTTGAGGTCTCATATGAAGAACGCCTTTAAGGAAGGTTTTAGATAATTTACGGCTCATAATATTTGAGCCACCAAGACCAAGGTGAAAATTTGAGATAGCAGCTAACTGAACTCGAACTGTAGCAGCTGCTACCCCTTCCTTAAAAATTTTTGTTAGAAATTCTAAAATTGAAGATAGCGGAGCTCGGAAAGGGTCAGTGTTCTGCGCATTGGCCCAAATTGAGAACCTTTTCCATTTACTGCCATATAATTTCCTGGTAGACGGCTTGTGAGAAGATAAGAGAATCTGTCTTGTATCTTCTGAAATTGAATGAAGCCTGGCAATTAGGGGAAGTGGATTAGCCAAGTAGTCAGTTTCAGGGACTGCAGAGAAGGATGAAGATCCCCTGACGGGTGAGTCAGAAGGTCTGGAACTGGGTCCAGGATCCATGGATCTTCCAACAGATGATGGTGGAGAAATGGAAACCAAATTTGTCGAGGCCAGTAGGGGGCTATGAGTATAACAGTCCTTCCCAGCGATTTTGCTTTCTGTAAAAACCTGGGCATTAATGGGAAGGGTGGAAATGCATAGAGGAGACCCAGGGGCCAATCGTGTAAAAGTGCGTCTCTCGGGGGGTGACCGGGAGGTGGTATTATGGCAAAGTAGCTTCTGCATTTTGAATTGATGTGGCTGGCAAAAAGGTCGCAGCAAGGCTGGTCCCATGTACGGAAAATCAACTCCGCAACCTGTTGTTTGAAAGACCACTCATGAGGGAGTAATATTGCCCTGCTTAGCTTGTCCGCTATCACATTGGATTTCCCCGGGATGTGCGTTGCTAACAGAAAATGCTGGGACGACACAGCCCATTGCCAGACCCTGAGGGCTTCTCGACAAAGGGAGTAAGACTTGGTTCCGCCCTGCTTGTTCAAGTACCAGACTACTGACATGTTGTTGGTCTGAACTGCAATTGTTCCTAGAGGGAGAGAGTCCTGAAAGTACTGCAACGCCAGAAGTACCGCTCTCAACTCTAGAACATTGATGTGCAGATGTGATTCTTGATCTGTCCATGTGCCACAGTGGCTACTGGGGGGGGGCAAAGGCTCTTCCGATTGTGACATGAAGAGACGTCGACCACCACCGAAGGTCTCTCCTGCAAGAATCTGTGATAAGAATCATGTGGTGCATCAGTAGTTTCTGGTAAGACCACTGAGCGAAGAGGAGCCATTGAAGAATTCGCATATGCATCCTTGCGAGTGGTATAGCCAGGATTGCTGCTGCCATCAAACCAAGTACTTTCAATACCTCCACTGCTGCAGCTTTGTTCTTTGACACCAGTGAGCTGATGTTTTGGCGGAGAAGAAAGACTCTTTCGATAGGGAGACGTAGAGTGGTAGTTGAGGTATCTAACTCTGCTCCTATAAAACGGTATGCTGCGATGGCGATAAGGCAGACTTTTCGAAGTTGATTGTAATGCCTAACTGATGGCAGAGTGTCAGAGTGTATTGTGTTGCCTGATTCAATTGATGCCTGGTGGTAGCGGTGAGGAGCCAATGGTCTAGGTATGGAAACACCTGGAATCCTAAACGTCTCAGGTGAGCCGTGACCACTGCCATGCATTTGGTGAACACTCTGGGGGCTGTAGTGAGACCAAAGGGAAGGGCTCAAAACTGGTAATGATTGGCTCCCAGCCAGAAGTGCAGATGATCTCTAGAGCATCTGTTCATTTTTATGTGATAGTACGCGTCCTTGAGATCTATGGAGCACATCCAATCGCCTTTCCCTAAGAAGGGAAGAATGAACTGAAGCATGCCCATTTGGAACTTCTCTTTCTTTACGAACTGGTCGAATCTGTTGAGGTCCAAGATAGGTCTCCAGTCCCCTGTTTTCTTTGGTACCAAAAAGAATCTTGAGTAAGTTCCGAATCCGACTTGGTGTGCTGGGACTGGTTGGATGACTCTTTTTTCTAGCAATCTGCAGACCTCTGCGATTGCTTGTTCCCTGAGATTGGGTGGAGCATCTGGGATTTTCATTATAGGAATGGGAGGAGTAAAGAACGGTATGAAATAACCTCTGGAAATGATGCTTTGTACCCAAGTATCCGATGTTATGTTTAGCCAGGCTTCTGGGTACAAAGACAAGCGACCCCCGACTGCTTCCAGAGCTGAACAGTCGGGCCCCCTTTCAGGGGTGCTGGTAGGACTGACCGGAGAACTGACCCCTGTCACTCTGTTGTTGTGGACCCCCTCTGCCACAGGGATGGTGTCTTCCGTTATAACCCCCTCCTCTGCCTCTAGAGGGGGTTTCTCCACGTGTGTCCTGAAAGGCTGCCTGAGTTTTTCCTCCCCTAGGGTCCTTGGGGTAGGGCTGAGTAGGGGTCGTAAAACGGACCCCAACGGCAGATAAGGTCTTGCCTTCCTGCTCACACCTGGTTAAAGTTTCCTTTACTTTGGGCCCAAACAGTGATGAGCCATCGAATGGGGTATTAATAAAGGAAGACTTAAAGGGTTCCACAAAGGAACAGAGACGCATCCAGGCTTGTCTTCGAAGAGCAATGCCCGAACTAGTGGCTCTAATCGAACCATCAGCTGCATAGGATATGAGACGCATGGACGAATTCACCACCGAGTTTAGGGTAGCGAGCTGGGTGTTGACTTTGTCGGCCACTCCTGCAGCTACCGTACCCTGGAGAGTATCTCCTAGCTCTTTCAGGAGGTCTCTCTGTAGTCTTGTAAAGTGGGTTAAGTAGTTCAGTGATTACAGAGGAAAAGTCGCTGAACTAAACATGCACTTCCCATATCTATCCTTAACTCTAAAATCTCTGTTAGGGGGATGGATAGAAGAGGATGTCTCAGATACTTCCTTTTTGGTGGCTGCAGCTACCACCATGGCATCAACAGGCACTCCTTTTGTCAAAAATGGCTTGTCCCTGGGGCAGATATGAATTTATTGGGTCCATGAGGGACAGGTTCTATGGCCTCTGGTGACTCCCACGCCTTACGAGAGATCAGATCCACGAGCTCATCATAAGGCGGAGACACCCAAGAAGTGGAAGGTTGAGACCCAAAAGTCTTCAAGAGCATGGACTCATCCTCAGTAGGGGTCTTGGACTGCCAATCACCCCTCTGACTAAGGATCTCTAGTATCTCTGCAAAGGAGATATCTTCAGAGGGGGATCGAGGGGACCCTTCTGACTCATCTGAGTCTGTGTCAGATGTCAAAGACTCCTGTGGGGAATCTAAGTGCCTCCTCTTGCACAGTCTCTTCCTGGGCACCTCCTCAGTGGGGGGATCTGGGGAGGTCTCAGAGGAGCAGGGGACACCCTGTGGGGGTACTTGAGGCTCAGGGTCTCTATGCTTAGAGGGATCGGTAGATGAAGAATCAGACACAGGAGCTTGAGGGGAGAGGGAAATCTGAACCGATGCTGACATTGTCTTTGGAGACAAAACTCTCCTCATAGCATCAAAGGCACCATGGCTCTGATGAGAAGGAGTGGACAGAGCCGAGAGTACCGTCCGATCCTCCCGCACCAAAACCCTGGGCTCTGAGCCCGAGGTAGGAGCCAAGCTCATCCAAGACGAAGCCACGAGAGGAAGAGTCGGCACCAACAAGTCGGTGCGACTATCCTCCCCGGACCCGACGGGAGAGCGTCGGGTCCTAGAGCCTTTGGTCAGCACCGAGGACATCCGAGTAGATGGAGCCAATAACACAGGTGCGGGTATCGGCTCCAAGGGTTCGACCACCATCGGTTCAATTTCCTTCGGCTCCGAGAGTCCAGTACGGCTCGGAGGAGGAGTAGACAAATCCGGTTCCATGGTCTTCGGTACCGATGAGCTGGTCGGGGCCGACAACAATCTGGCAAGTCCTGGTGCCTGTAAAAGCTTCTGCACTAGCTGATCCATGTCCAAATCTGAAAGGCTGACTGAAGATTTAGCTGAATGCACCGAAGGTGCTGACTGGAACTTAGGTGAAGAAGGAACTTAAGAGACCGGCTCCAATACTGAGAGCTGGCTCCGAATCAAAGGTACACTTGGTTCCGATGACTGTGGAACCGATGACCCTCCTTCTGAAACCTTAGCCTTTTTTGAGACCTTATCTGAAGACTTGGATTTTGAGGATTTGGAGGACGTACTAGCACCCTCATGGCTACTCAAAACTTCCGAAAAAGATTGCTGTAGCAATCCCCTGTCTATAAGTTTCCTCCTTCTCTCCAAGAGGACTCTTGAAGAAAAGAAGTCACAAATGCCACAGGAGTCTTGGAGGTGTTTAGCCCCCAGACAGTAGACACATTGAATGTGTCCATCAGTGACGGACATTTTCTGCCCACAATCTGGGCATTTTTTGAATCCCGATTTGGGATGGGATTTCTCCTTATCATCTGACATTTTTGAAGGAAAAAACAGTAAATTAGATCCACAAACAACTAAGCCCAATCCAGGCACTATCTATAACAGTATTACATAGATACAAATATAGGGCTAAGAGGCCCACAGAAAAAGCCAGACTATTATAAGGATTAAGTAGAGAAAAAAGGGCTAAAGGCCCACACAAACTAAGAAGCCAACAAGGCCCTAACTTTTAAACTATTTATACTATCTAAGTATTTAACTATAGAGTAAATATAATAGTACTAACACACACTATATTTTTTAAACAAAAAAGAAAGCTTTTTATAGAGTTGCTGTTAATTTTTTTCTAAAATGGTCCCAGCTAGCTGGATCACCGAGATCTCTCTTGCCGCAGCAAACTAGATCAGAGGTAATTCCAGCAGTGCATTGTGGGATAAGGGGCTTGGTCGCGAGCTACTGGCAAACCTTGAGCTTGCTATCGGCTGTGTGGGAGCCGGGGATTGGCTCCAAACCCATCAGTGAGAATAAACGGCGAGATTTAACAACTTCACATCATTTGTTTTCAATATTTCATGATACACCTTGCATGTTATATAATAAATTATTTTCAGAGATTTTTAATAGATACTAAAGTACACAAGTACTTTTTAGTTTTTTAGTTTTAAGAAATATAAGCAGTACAATATAAAAAGAGAAGAAATACTGGACAAAAGCACATTTAAGTTAATGGGCTGTAATATTGGTCTGCTAAGGTGTGGGATGGGGTGTAAAAGTGCACTGATTATAATATATGTAGAGTTGAAATATTTTATTTTACTTTTGTACAGGTGAATGTCCGGATTAATGACCCTGACTTAATCTAATGACAAGCTTTTTGTTAATGCATTTACTAGAACAATGTATAATTTAGTTTTATTTAAAGATAGCCAGTGCACTTTTTATAAGGCTAAAAGTTAATGATTTCTGAAAGCATAAAAGCATTTTTTTCACATCAAGGAAGAGAATGAAGATAAGACAAGAACAGGCAGCAGTTAGTGTAAGTAACAGCACAGGCTGTAACATGCACTTTAAAATGGATAACCTTAATTTTCGGTTTGTTAATGCCTGTGGGTACAGCTGTCAATTTTGGACAATTGTTCCTATCAGGAGGATTAAGCTTCATTATTTGAAAATTTACATAGTTTTGTGTGTGCTTGTTTTAAGTTAATAGATTATGGGGGGTGTTCTGGGTTGTGTTTGTTTTTTGTTTGAAGGTTTTCATAATAACAAAAAGTAGTCTTGTAAAATAAGACATAGGTTCAAATGGAGATGACAAGAAACAACTGTATAAAGGATCAACTTGTGAAACAATAGTGTGCGCGTATAACACAAAAGCTGGAAATAAACATTTTTAAAAAGCTGCCATATATAATAGGTGGCAATAACTACTTATTATAATGGCTACACTAAACATATTATTTTGGAATGTTTATGGCCACTCATGTATAGACAAAAATGTAAGAGTATGGAATTATATTAAGAAATGCAGAATGCAAATAGCAATGCTATAAGAGACACATTTGGAAAGAAGTGAACATGTGAATTTTATAAAGAAAGCATTTCAGGAGGGATATTCAGTAGAATATCAGGGACAAAGGAAAAAGGGGAGTACTTATACTAATTGCTAGAGGAGCTCCAATAATAATAGATGAGGAAAAAAGACAGTAATGGTAGATTTCTGGTAGTAAGGTGCTATTAGCAAGTGAAGAGGATTATGCTGGTATGTACTTATATTCCACCTAAAACTGCTATTTATGGAGCTTAAGAACATTCTGGGAGAAATAATCAGCTTTCAGAGAAGAATATTATTTATAGATAGGGATTGGAACTTGATTTGCAACAATGAGGATGTATCTGAGGACCTAGAATGGAAAATATAACAAAATAAGGCAGATTTCTGAAAAGAATTAGGAAAACATTTGGTATGGAAGATGTGAATTCAGTAGTAGGAACTCTGTGAGAATTTACATATTATTCCCCGAGATACAATAATAAGGCTAGAATAGACAAAATTTACATTTCACAAAAACGTGTGCATTTAACTGAAAGCTTCGACACACATCCAATAACTATTTCAGATCATATGCCAATAACAACTAAGATAAAAAATGTAAGGTAATTAAGTACAAATGAGACACTGGTACGTCCTCACCTCTGTATTAAAAGAAGAGGAATTTAAGGAATAGGTAGTGGAAATTTTTCAAGAGTTATTAGGGAAGATAGAAATTTCTTCAAACGTTATAGCTAGTGAGTAGGATAAAATAAAAGTAGAGTTTAAAACTAGGGCAGAAATAAAAGAAAAAGAACTAACAAGAATTATGTATAGAGGCTGACAAAGGTTAAAGTATTGCAGAATAAGGGGAATCTAACAGAACAAGAAGAGGCACAAATGCAGAGTGCTAAAGACAAAATACTAGTAGTATCTGTATAATGTGCATGAGTTTAGAAAGATTGCTGTTAAGCAACTGTTTTTGATAATAACTCCAGAGCACAAAAACTTTTAGCGCAATGACTTAAACCATACCTGCCAACCTCTTATACAAGAAATCTACACAAAGCCTAAAATAATGGAGGGACAAAGGTCCAAAAAAGGTACAGATTTTAAATATTGCTATTATAAACTTAGAAAGCCACTAGAAAATAGGATTTCTGTTAAAATACATTTTCTGAAGGATATAAAGTCTGAAACTCAAATGTATGTCATTACTTAATTACTTCAATTCTCAGTGATTTGCGGAAAACCACAAATTTTATGAGGAACTAACCAACAATATAAGGCAAAAACCTGGACAGTTAAGAGGTATGACTTAGGCAACAAAAACAGAAAGGATCGTTGCCAAACTTAGGAGTCTATAACAAGAAAAATAACCAGAGGTCCTGTAGAGGTATTAAAGATGCCTTGGAAATTTTATGAAAATTTGTATAAAAAATAGAGGAATGTGGAAATCAGGAAAAGGCACAAATTAAAATATTTATGGAGGACTAAAGTATGCCAAGTTTAGAGGTAGATGAGGCTCAACAACTAGTTAATAGAGGAGCAGATTAGATAAAAATGGCGACTTATGATTAATCTGCAGGAAAGTCTCCAGGAATAGATGGTATTCCTGTGGAAGTTTGGGAGCTAGAAGTAAAGAAAGGAATACGATCTGAAGGTTTTGTTTAATGATATTTATAGCAGGAGAAGCACCAACAGCCTGAAAGAACGCTGCAGTGGCTGTGATACCTAAAGCCAGTAAAGACTCAGACCCAGCTTCATATAGGTCCACTTCTATTTTAAATTATAATTATAATGCGTTTATGTCTACAATAGTTTTAAGAATGGCAAATCTGTTGCCAAACTTCGTAGATATAGATCCATCTGAATTTGTGGAGGGGAGGCAAACTTTTGACAACATTAATAGAACAATGATGATCCACAGGTAATCAGAATGCAAGAAAATAATGCTGTTGTTGGTGGGTCTTGATGCAAAGCATTCCACAGAATAAGCAGAAAATTTATGAGTGGGACAGTGGAAGCATTTGCATTCCCTGGTACAAAATTAAGGTTAATCAGGAGGATATATGAAGGATTGGAGACAAAAATGAAAGTAGGATGGTTCTTCTCTGATAAATTCTGTCTGAACAGAGGAACCAGGTGAGGTATCCTCCTTCCCCTTTGTAATTCGCATTATGTTTAGAACCACTAGCAAAGAAAATAAGGAACTCAGAAATTCAAGAACAGAATTGGTATGGTAATCGAGAAAAGTTTGCTTGATTTGCAGATGATGTTATTTTATACCTGACAAAGGCAGAAAAAGACATCTTAGTGTAATGGCAGATTAGAGTTGTATAAAAGAACATATGTAATGTATAATGTTTGTAACTGTGAACATATTAATATAATTTTTCTTTTATATAAATGTTTGTTTGCCTGTGTCTTAAGTGATAATTCAATAAAGGCATTAAAAAGGTTACTTCAGAATATCAACTTGCCAGTTTTCTTGAATAAATGAGAACATACCCTATGTCTATTGAATGCTCATCACCATTTATGATTCTATCTAGAGTGCACCAAAAAATTCAGGAAAACTGGACAGCTATTTATTTCCTTTTCCAAGGTTAAACTGGAATAGAGTGTTTCCAAGGTTACGCTATCCAGGTGGTTGTCTGACTGTATTACTTACAAAGCTAAAGGACTGTCTTTACTCCACAAATCTACAGGTCATTCTACTAGAGCTGTTGCCACTTCCACAGCTTTCTTTTCTAGAGTTCTTACTGATGACATTTACAATGCAGCTATTTTATCCACTGTGCATGCACTTATTTCTCGCTACAAGTTGGATTTGTAGTCTAGGTCCTGGCCTTCATCTGGCTTCACCATTCTCTGGAATAATCTTCCTTGAAACCTCCCAGGGTTTTTCAGTAGCTGGGGACCCTGTCCCAACAGTTGAGGTGGATGGAAAAGACAACACTGGATAAGAAAGTTAACTGTAGATTTGTGGCTGCCTTCCTCAATCTACCTCAACTTTCCCTCCCTCTGCCTCTCTACCAAACTGGCATTTTCTGGGCTCTTAATTAGCTCTTCTGAATCTGTCAGAAGCCTTGTCTTGTTTACACTCTGGGACTGTTTTATTGTCCTTTCTCACCTTTTTCTATTTGCATTATGTAACAAAAGCCTTAGATATTACAGGCAAACATGATCTGAGGAAATGTGAGGGCAGAAAGGAGTTACGGAGGAGCCTGTGCTTTGGATCCAATAGTCTGAAAGTTGCTGGCATCAGATCTGGTCAGATACAATATACCCAACAGTTGATACACATGGAAAAAGACAACATGGATCTAGCATTATGGTAAGTACATAAATTCTGTTTACTTTCTTTAACTACTGTGTACATTGTCTGATTAATATGGTTCGATTACTTCTTTTGCACAGTGGCAAGTCAAGTACTGAATGATCTTTTTTCATAATAGGTCATCAGAACAGGGTTGGCGTTCTATCTTAACGAATAAAGAGAGAAAATGGATTATTAGATTGGAAGCGTTATTCCATCCAGGGCTGAATGACAAATTATAAATTTCCCAGAAAAAGATTTTAGAATGAAAAGGGTTATATGTAGATATATTATTTTTAATATAGGAACATGGGAGCGCTTTATAATCTCGAAATACTGAAATGTCGAATTTCAGTATTTCGAGACTATAAAGCCGAATGTTTACAATAGCGAAAGTTCATAATCTCGAATTCAAATATCTTGAATTCGCAGTTATGACCTTACGCTACGTAATGTCCGGGATTATGTGTTGATGGTGCGCGGTGCTGTGTGTGGATCTAGGTGTTATGTCAGGTGAGTGTTTTGTAAGGGTTTTGAGTGGGAGTTAGCGTGTATGTGAGTGTGCTGATATGTTTGATGTGTGTGTGAGGGACTGGAGAATGTGCGTGTGTGAGTTTGCTTTTGTTTCCTGTTTGTGCGATCTCGGAGTTAGTATATATAAGTAGGGGGGACTTGGGGAGCACAGCCCCCCACATGAGTGTGTATGAGTTGTGTATGTGTGTAGTTTTGTTTGTTTATGTTGTGATGTGGGTGTTGTGGTGTATGTATGGTGTAGTGTGTGCGGTTTCTTTGGTGTTTTGAATTTCACGGTTTTGTTGTGTCAGTGTTTTGTGGATTCGGTTTCATGGTCTCGAGATACTGAAATTTGATATTTCAGTATTTCGAGATTATGAAGTGAATCCAGGGACATATATTGTACTTTTGCATGCATATTTTGGTGTGTTTATTTTGTTAAGGAAGTGATGTCATAATGACTGACATGTATGTTATATAAGGAATATGGGAAATGAATGTTCTATCACTGAGGAAGGCATGTTGCCGAAACCGGTCTGAACTGAGGTGAAATTGTCTATTTGCTTGAGTCCCTGGTGCTGGCTTTCTTTTTGTATGGTTTTTTCATTACACCCATGTGTTTATGCTTTACATTCATATCTTCAGATGTCTCCCTCTGATCGCATGAAAAACACTCTTTGACTAATGTACATGGATTTTAGAAACATGATGAAAGAAGACTACCCTAACTCTGACCATTAATGAGGCAAAAAATGCAACACATGGCCTTGCATGGCAAGAGAAATGCCTTTACAACTGCAGGATGTTATTCACTGTCCAAAATGACTATGTTTTCCTATTCTTTGATTCACTTTGTACTTTGAACATGCCAGTTCTGTCAGTCAGACATGTTATATGCTTCTTATTAAGAGTAGTTAGAGACCTCTGCATCACATGCATTACAAAGTCTTATGGATGACTTTAGAAAAATACAGGTATGTCTTCCTTATATTTTTCATAGCCCTTGGCATTTAACTTCACATAACTAAATGCAATATAGAAAATATAATTAAAAGTATGAAATAAGTCATACTCCACAGTGAAAACACTTAGCAGCAGTTGGTGTTTTTGTCTTCATTCTAAATCATTTACCAATTATGGTTATCTTCTCGTACCATTACATTATACCTTCAAGAGGTTATTTGCACTATAAATTATTTTTCAACTTCCAAGCTTTCACATTCTCCCATATCTCCATATCTTATCTTTACACCACTAAACTTGTACAACTACTGTGTAATATTTGTCATTTGCCACAGATATTCAAGTAACAACTATTTTTAATTATTCAGAACTTGTCCACTCCAATTCTCAAAACGGGAAAGAAAAAAGTGCATGCAATAACAAGACATCATACTATTTTAGTTCTTCTTTCATCACAAACCACACAAAATGACTTACAAGTCTGACAATTTTAACACAGCAACTACATCTTTGCTGTGCTGTCCTATCCCACATACTATAATGTCATTATTCTATTCCATTATTTATTTATTTAGAACAGATTAGTCATGCCAAGTCAGTGTTTTTTTTTCTCAGGTGACACACAAGGTTATATTCATACTAATTTGCACTGAGTACCAGGAAACTTGCCCTGCTCACCTTCAATTCTGCTGTTAGGGTGTTTTGGAA
>NC_056731.1:651136232-651327188 GCF_019279795.1 Protopterus annectens
AGGTCTGAGGTACAACTAATGGCCACAGTGCAGCCATACACCTGTAGCTGAGCTGTTAGCCTGCTGTGGTGGCAAAGGCTGTTTGCTTATTTTTTTCTTTTTGTGTCTGGAAGAAGGACTGACTGTGGGTCCAACAGTTTACTCCATGGTCAAGTTCATATGGTGCGTCTTTCCCAGGGAAAAGAAGCAGCCAAAGCTTGTAAGAATTTAAAGTCTTTAGACGTCACTTTTTTTAAAAGAACAGCACAGTAGAAAGCACTTTAAAACACTTTGCCAGCCCCAAAAAGTAAAATAATCACAATTTCTCTCCAGAAAATGTGTTTTTAAATACTTAACTTTTACGTTGACATGGAAAAAGAGCACTCCCATTTAGAAGTACAATACATCAATACATTTAGTGACAGTCTGTTAAAACACAAACTCCTAGCTTTTTAATAATTTAAATAGAAGTTTCGTCCCAAAGAGAACTTATCTGTCTAGCAAAGGGAAAGCACAATCCGACTGTTCATCCTCGAAGGTCTCAGAGCAGTGTACTCTTCAGTTGCAGGAAAGCTCTGAAGGGCTTGGCAACCAGTCTTTTTAGTCAGCTCAGCCTGAGCTGATTAATGGTTTGGGTGCATGGAAGGTGCCCTGAAGCTTTGGAAGCTGGCTGGCTGTTACATCCTTGCAGGGTATAACCCAAATAGCTTAGGCTACCACAGCAGTGATCAGTATAAACAACAAAGTGGCCAATATACCTACAGCTTTGTAATTATTTTCTTGTTTTAACTTGCAATGCATTTGCGTGTTTACAAGGCTATGAAAGATTATTACATACAAATGTACCACAGGGTATTTGCATATGTCGACAATGGAATCTTCTTAGTTCAGGACTCCTTTTTTTCATTTTGGCATGGAGCCATATTATGGATAGCTCTCCAAGAAATATGCCTTGCTTTTGTATGGACTGACTTTAAACATCGCAGTGAGGAAACAAATGCTAGCCCACTGAATTTACTGAAAATAACTTCATTACATTTGTGGATGACAAGAAAAGTACAGCTGGGCTAACACCTGGTGCCCCTATTTATTTACTATATTACTGTAATGTTGTTTGTAATCACCTGTAAATGTTCAAGGGTTAAAATGATGATGACGAAATCTTATAGTATGTATCATGGCTAACACCTTTTGAAATGTATGCTCTTTCACCTGTCTGAACTGTCCCACTTGCCTTGCACCTTTATACCCCAAAGAAACTGCTCTCCAAGCAAAATCTGATGCATCTATAGTTATAGATTGAGTTGGGATAGGAGGAGAAAAAGGAGACCTGGATTCTGAGTCATTTGTAGTGCCCAGCAATGCAGTTCCTTCTTCATAAAAAACAAAATTGGAATCTGAAATTCCAGAGGATGAGAATGTTGGATCCACATTTGTTTTTAGAAATCACTGATTTTTTTCTAGTGAGACAAATCATGAGAATGACTGAAGCCATGAGTCCTAGAATGTTGAGATATTCCCTGGCTAAAATATGAGACTGACTGGAGAAGCTCAACAATGTTTCCAGATAGAAATCCACCTTTCTTATGCTAGGAAAGCATTTTCCAGAGAAGTGTCTATAAGGTAGCCTTAAAAAACGCAATCCAGTGTGATAGAGTCAAGAAAGATTTTTGGAGATATATCTGGAAAACCATATTGTTAAGGAGTGGATAAATCCATGCTAAGGACTCCTGACTTCTGGTACAAGACTCTGCAAATATAAGCAAGTCATCTAAATAAGGAAATATGTGAATGTTCTGCAGTTTGCCATTTGCTATCACTGGAGGTAGACACTTTGCAAACACCATTGGAGCTGTGGATAGCCCAAAGGGTAATGAAGAAAACTGATAATGTGACATGGACACAGAAGATCTGAGAAATTTTCTGAAGCCTGTGGCTATGGGAATGTGATAAAAAAGAAGTTATGTACTTACCATAACGTTCCATGTTTGTAGTCCAGCTCCCTACAGTCTTGCTGGACGGGCCAGCCGATACTAAAGCTCGAGAGCTTTTACTGGCTCGAGGCTAACCCCTATCCCATGGTGCCTCCCAGATCTTGTTTGCAAGAAAGTAAATAGGTACATAATAGTAAGTAAACTATCAATAACTATGCACATACAAACAGAATACTCTGTATTACTATCCATGCAAGTGGATGGACAACTACAACCAGGTCAGACAGCATAATGGAGAGTCCACCAGTTCCTCCAGGAAATAGGAAGGGGGAAGGAGGGTGGGATGCAAGAATGTAGGTGAGATGGACTACAAACATGGAACATTATGGTAGGTGCATAACTTCTTTATGTTATGTAGTCCTATCTCGCCGTAATTCTTGCTGGATGGGACAGCATCCCTAGCACATTTATCCCGGGTGGCTCAAGCAAAGAGACTCTTCAGCACAGTGGACCCAACGGATGACTTGTCCTGGGAGGCCAAATCCAATTTGTAATGAGTGACAAAGGTATGAGGTCTTGCCCAAGTAGCTGCTGCACAAATGGTAGCAATTGGAAGTTTTGATCTAACGGCATATGAAGTTGATACTGCTCTGGTTGAATGGCCATTTACTTTGGCAGGTAATTGTTTGCTAGCAGCATTGTAAGCAAATGCAATGCAGTCTGAAATCCATTTAGACAAAGTGGCCTTAGAAACAGGCAAGCCTTTATTTTTGTCTGAGAAGGAAACAAACAATTGGTCTGATTTTCAAAATTCTTTACTCCTGTGCAAGTAAAATCTGAGAATTCTGTGGACATCCAGTTGGTGTAGTCTGTAGTCTGATTTATTACTATGATTCGGGAAGAAAGCTGGTAATTCGATAGTTGTGTTGAGATTATGCTCTGAACATACCTTAGGAAGAAATGAAGGATTAGTTCTAAATGAGACTCTATCCTTGTGGAAAACAATGTAAGGAGGTCGAATGGTGAGGGCTTGCAATTCTGAAACTCTCCTAGCAGATGTTATAGCCACTAAGAACAATGTCTTCCAAGACAAGAATTTCAGATTTGATGAAGAAGACGGTTCAAAAGGTGGAGAAATTAAAGATGTGAGAACTAGGTTAAGGTCCCAGGGCTCTGGTAGTTGCCTGAGTGGAGGTCTGAGAAGGAGGAATCCTTTCAAAAAGGTTTTGCATAAAGAGTGGGACATGACTGGATTTCCCATGTAGCCAAAGTAATAATTAGAGATGGCAGCTAACTGGACTCTAATAGTAGCAGCTGCAGCTCCTTCTTGAAAAATGGATGCCGGGAAGGACAGGATAGACTCTATGGGAACTGAGTAGGGATCTATGCCTTGGTTTGCTGCCCAAATGGTGAACCTTTTCAATTTACTGGAATATAATTTCCTGGTGGAAGGTTTGTGTTAAGAAATCAGAATGTGTTTGACTGTAGGGGAAAGGGAAACACATCTGGCTATTGGAACTGGAGCAGCCATGCTGTCAATTTCAGGGTTTGGACAGTAGGATGGAACTGCCCTGATTGATGAATCAGGAGGTCTGGAGATGGTTCCAGAATCCATGCTTCCTCCAAGAGATAGGGCCACAGGAAGGGGAACCAGACTTGGCGAGGTCAGTAAGGAGCAATGAGGATCAGGATACTCTTCAACAGTTTTGCTTTCTGAATCACTTTTGGTATGAGAGGAAAGGGTGGAAAAGCATAAAGGAGTCCTGGAGGCCAATTGTGGACCAGAGCATCCCTGGGTGACATCACGGATAGGGAATTAGGGCAAAGTAGCTGCTGCATTAGGTGTTCATGTACATGGCGAATAGGTCGCAGCAAGGATGGCCCCATTTAAGAAAAATCTCTTCCGCAACTTCTGAATTCAGGGACCACTCGTGAGGCATTGGAATTGCTCAAATGAGTTTGTCTGCTATCACACTGGACTTCCCCAGAATGTGTATTGCTACCAGAAAGCAATGAGTGTCCATTTCCCATTTCCATACTCTTAGAGCCTCTCGACAAAGTGGGTAAGATATGGTTCCCCCTTGCTTGTTTATGTACCACATTACAGACATGTTGTCTGATTAAATCACAATTGTCCCAGTGGGAAGAAAACTGTGAAGTGCTTGCAACACATATAGCACCGCTCTCATCTCCAGAACATTTATGTGCAAGTGGTCCTTGTGATCCTGCGAAATACCTTGGACCGTCATTCCCAGATAATGCTCCCCCACCCTAACTGGGAGGCGTCAGTGGTCAAGACTGCATTTTGTTGAGGGGAAGCAAGTGGGTGACCTAGATGAAGTTCATCCGTACATAACCGCCATGTTAGATCCTTCTGGCAGGAGTCTGTGATGAGTATTTGGTGAGACAGGGGGAGTTCCTGCATTGACCACTGGGCAAATAGTAGCCACTGAAGTACTCTCATGTGCAGATGGGCTAGGGGAAATAAGAGAATGGTGGAAGGACCTAGGACCTGAAGGACTATCCTGGCCTGTACTTTGTCTTTCTTCAGCAGGAATCTGACTTGGTTGTGCAACGATTCTATCATTTCTCATGTCAGTTTTGCTGCCATGGTGGCTGAGTCTATTTCTGAGCCTAAGAAGACGATGCGGTGTGATGGAGACAAGGCTGATTTTTTTAGGTTTATTGTAATGCCTAATCTGGCACACAAGGATAGAGTCTCGTCCCTGTTTCTGATTAGTTGGTGCTTGGTGGTAGCAGTGAGGAGACAGTCATCTAGGTACGGAAACATCTGGAATCCTTGACGTCTCAGGTAAGCCATTACCACTGCCACGTATTTGGTGAACACTCTGGGGGCTGTAGTGAGGCCAAAGGGCAGTATTCAAATTTGAAAATGACCGACTCCCAGCCGAAAGCGTAGTTGGCTTCTGGAGCGCCTGTCCATTTTGATGTGGTAGTACGCGTCCTGAAGATCTATGGAGCACATCCAATTGTCTTTCCCAATAAAGGGAAATATCGACTACAGAGTGATCATACGAAACTTTGATTTCTTTACAGACTAGTTGAGTTTGCTGAGCTCTAGAACTGATCTCCAGTCCCCTGTCTTTTTTAGAACTAAAAAGAATTGTAAGTTCCGGATCCTATTTGCTCTGGGGACTTCTAGGAGGACTCTTTTTTGAAGCAACGAGATGGCCTCTGATGTTGCACAGTCTAATTGAATGGATGGCATGTCTGGTAGAGACTGGTTTACCGGGGGATTGGAAAGAAAGGGAATAAGGTAGCCTCTGGAAATTATGGTTTGTACCCAACGATCTTGGGAAATTTGTAGCCAGGTGCTTGGGTACAGTGAAAAACGACCCCCGACTGCCTCCAAAGACGGACAGTCGGGCAACCCCTCAGGGACAATGGAAGGGACGATCAGAGAAGGTATCTTTATCTCCCTGATGTTGCAGACCTCCTCTGCCGTGAGGGCAGCATCTTCCATTATATCCTCCCCCTCTGCCTCTAGGGGAGGGTTGACCTTGTGCCTGAGGGAAACCTTTTTGGGATTTACGGAACCACATTTTCTCTCCTGTTTGACCCTTGGGATAGGGTCTAGATGGAAGGAAGAAATGAACACCAACAGCAGATAAGGTTTTCCCTTCCTGCTTGCACCTGGTCAAAGTCTCTTTTACCTGTGGTCCAAAAAGAGTTGAACCATCAAAGGAGACATTGGTAAAGGAAGACTTATAGGATTCCGTGAAGTTACATAGACGTATCTAGGAATGTCTCCTAAGAGAAATTCTTGCTGCGGCTGCCCTGCTCGCTCTGTCACCTGCATAGGAAATCAGCCTCATGGAGGAGTTAGCTATAGATGTAAGGGTGGAGAGCTGCACAGATATCTTGTCCGTGGATCCCAAAGCTACTGAACCCTGAAGGGTATCTCCCAACTCCTTCGGGAGATCCCTTTGAAGTATAGTAAAATGGAATAGGTAATTCAGCGACTGTAAGGTAAATGCCGCTGAAGAAAAGGTATGCTTTCCATACCTATCCATTGCCCTGGACTCCTTATTAGGAGGATGGATATTAGAATATGTCTAGGACAACTCCTTTTTTGTGGCCGCTGCTACCACCCTAGCATCCACAGGAACTCCCTTAGAAAGAAAGGACTTATCTTCTGGAGCAGTCAAAAATTTGTTTGGCCTCCTCGGGACAGGCTTTCTGGGATATGACCCCCAAGAGTAGGTCATAAGGCGGTGTCACCCAGGATGTGGAAGATTCGGAACCAAAGGCCTCAAGGTACACCGATTCGTCCTCAGTAGGGTTAGAGGTCTTCCAATCACCCCCCTGTCTAAGGATTTCAAAAATGTCTGCAAAAGAGACATCCTCAGAGAGGGATCTTGGGGACCTTTCTGACTCATTCAAATCAGTGTCTGACGTGACTGACTCAGGTGAGTCAATGTGCTTCCTCTTACAAAGTCTCTTCCGAGGGAGCGCCCCAGTGGGATAATCTGGGGAAGTCTCAGAAGAGGGGATGCCTCCAACGGGGGCTCCTCCTGATTCCCTATGCTGAGGGGGAGGCAGGGGAGAAGAGGCTGCTACAGGCTGCTGGTGGGACATTGGGTCCAAAGGCAGGGCTTTGGCACTAGACAGAGCTTTCTCTATTGCTTCGAAAGCCATTCCACCCCGCTCCAAAGAAGACCTCCGCTCCAAGGAAACGGAGGGTCGGCTCCAAACAAGACAGACAGGTTCTGAAGCAGACATGGGAACCGAGCTCAGTCAAGCTGACGCACCAATAGAGGGAGGGTCGGTTCTGAAGAAAAACCGGGGTGACTATCCCTCTCGGAGTCGACTTGAGATCGTCGGCTCCCAGACCCCTCGGCTCCAGACTGAGCTGATGAGGATAGAGTTATTGGTTCCGAGGAAGCAGGAAGAATTCTCGGAACCGAAGGATCCAGCACAGAAGCACCTGAAGTGTTAGACTCCGAATTCGAAGCAGTCAGAGGAGGAGCAGTAGTCTGAATATGGGAAGGATCCAAAGCCTTTGGGTCCGGAAGGGCTAACGTTTTAGCCAGAGCCAGGTCACAGAGCAGCCTCTTCACCACCCGCTCGATATCCTTATCCAAAAGTGTCCTGGAGGAATGGGTGGAGATAGAAGGAGATCTCCTCCTCTCTAATATAGGAGATCTCAAAGTAGGTGAGGATAGGGTCCATAACCGGTGAATGTCTCGATACCGAAGGCTGCCTCGGCACCGTGGAAGCATATGGCACCGAGACAGAAGAAGCAGAATCGGAGCCAGAACTCCTCAGCTCTGTCGCTTTAGACTTCTTAGATGGCTCCGAAACTGGAAGCGATGGAGACTTTCTCTTTAAAGTTTTGGGAACTATCTGACCAAGTTCCAGTTGTTCCTGGAAGGAACTATTCATAAGACCCCTGTCAATCAATTTGTGTTTTCTCTCATTAAGAACCCTTGTACTAAAGGCATGACAGAAAGTACATGGTTCTTGTAAATGAGCCTCTCCCAGACAGTACACACAGCTAGTGTGACTGTCAGTCAATGACATTTTTTCTGAACACTTGTCACATTTCTTTAACCCAGAAGGGCGGTGTTCCTTATGTTCTCTATCTTTGTCTTTGGACATGCTAACAAGAAAACAAAGCTAACAATAATAACAATAATAACTATAACCAACAGGCAAACTATTTTTTTTAAAGGGAAGAAGGACTAGCACTCAGAGAGGAAAGGCCCTCTAATTTAAATGGGCAACTATGGCCCTCTAACTAAAACGGGCCGTACAATCCTAAAAAAAAGGGGACAGGGGATCAAGCACACACACTACAGGAAAAAGGTAACAACTATTTAGAAAGAAAAATAAAGAAACTAGACAGAAAATATCAAGATTTATCAAAATATCTTCTACTTAGCCAACGAGCCAGTAAGGAGACAACATTGAAACTTTCATGGCAAATGAGATCTGGGGAATTGCTGTGAGGCACCATGGGATAGGGGTTAGCCTCGAGCCAGTAAAAGCTCTCAAGCTTTAGTATCAGCCGAGTCGGAGCTGAGAATCGGCTCCGAACCCATCCAGCAAGAATTATGGCGAGATAGGACTACATAACATAACTTTTTAAGTCTAATGTTATTATAGTAATGATAATAATAATAATAATGTTACCACCTTCCTAAACCACAAAGGCCTCCTAACTGTAATTTAAGAAACAAGTACTGTCAGCAACTTCACAAACACTCAACTCAGGCAACACGCAATGAAAAACACACATCTGAGGCTTTCAGTGACTCAAATCACAAACCCATAAGGCAAAACTCAACACACACCAGGTGATGACCATTGAAGTTCTCTATTTACTTCATACATCCCCCTTCTGGAGGCTAGTATCGAAAAGCCTGTGGAGGGGGGCTGAAAGAAAGAAAAGGGGTTGCGATGGGAACCCCTTGTGCCACAGTTTATGCTAATTTGGTTTTGTATTATTGGGAACAAAATTTTGTTTATCAACATTTGGAACAACCATATAAAATTCTATAGAAGATATTTGGATGATATATTTTTATTATGGGCTGGCACAGAGGATGAATTCAAGATTTTTATGGAAAATATTAACTCTAGTACAAATTTTTTAAGATTTACTTATGATATTGATTTAAATGAATTAAACTATTTAGACATTACATTAATCAAGGATTATATGAATTCTAGGTTCCAGTCAAAAATATTCAGGAAGCCCACATTTTCTAACGTATATTTACATTTTAATAGTGGGCATCCTTTTTATCAAAAAAAGGGTATTATTAAAGGACAGCTCATTAGAGCTTCAAGGATGTCCAGTTCTCTTGAAAGTTTTCTTAATGAAACTGACATTCTTAAAAAAATTGTTTTTAGAGAAGGGATACCCTGAAAATTTAATTGATAATTTGACCCAGGAAGTGCTAGACAATAGAGAAACCAAATATTCACCTTTATTAGGATTAAGAAATATAATGGCCCAAAATGAGCAAAAGAAGAACTTTGACAATGACAATGTTTTTTTGTACACATTTTCAAGTAATGCGCATGAAGTGGAAGCTGCTATTTTGAAATATTGGCCTATTTTGGGGATAAATGAGGATTTGAAAGATTTATTTGCTGGGATTCCTCATTTTATAAGAAAAAGAGGGGTCAATTTAAAGGAACTTTTTGAAAGAAAGGAAAATATGAACACTAATAAAACTAGGTTAGGCACCTATAAGTGCGGTAACTGTAACCAATGTGCTGCCATGTTAAATCAGGGGACATTTTATCTACCTAAGAGGAAATTTACAGTTAGATCTAATAAATATTATAACTGTGCAACAAAGGGAGTGGTATACTTAGGGATCTGTACATTTTGCTTAAGTTTTTATATTGGCAAAACGGAAAGAGCCTTAAGAAAAAGAGTATATGAACATTTGTATGACATCTCTAGAGGTAAAGAAACTAATGCCTTTTTTAAACACTCCCAAAAGTGTAACAATATGAATTTAAAGTTCATGGTACTAGAACAGATTACCCCAGAAGTAAGAGGAGGGAGTTGGGAGACGCGTCTAGAATATCGCGAACTTTATTGACAATTGAGACTAGACTCCACTAGGTCCCCAGGATTAAACGATAACATAAACATTGGGTCTGTGTTAAAACTAAGAAAAGCTAAGCTCTGATTGCATCGGAGCTGTTGGTTTAACTTGTTTTGTTATGCACAACATAATACCTAAGAATTTTTAAAAAAATACGATTTTTGTAAAGGAGGTAAAGGTAGCACTTTAAGTGAATTGACAATTAATAATTAATTGCTGAACAGCTGATTCTGAAATGTGCTATTTAAACACAAGGGATGTTGTGCACAATTATTCATTCTTTGAAAAAGCCTGGCAGAGGCCGGGTGAAAGCGCTTGGTTTTACGTGTCTGTGGTGTTAGTGTATTAAACTCTGTTTTGATTTTAAGTTTGGCTCCAGGTCCTGTGGCTTGTGGATTTATTTTAGTTACCAGTTTACTCATTTGTTTGTTTTTTGGCTTCTCTATTTACTTCATACACCCCCCTTCTGGAGGCTAGTATCGAAAAGCCTGTGGAGGGGGGTTGACAAGTTATATTTCAGGTTGATCAACAGCCACCCCGGTTATGTTATTTGGCCCCCTAGAAGCAGTGTTCTTGGCCTTGGGCAGTACATTTAGGAGTTGTTCTTGGGAGATTTCAGGGTGAGGTACAGACACTGATAAGACATCTAGGCAACAGCTAAGTTTATCTGTTAGCAAAATTTTTATGTTTTCAGGCTTAGAGTATGTGATGTTGTTTACCATTAACTTTGTGCAATTTTGAACATTATTTTAGAGGTTTCTGACATAGACCTAGATTACTATTTTTACCTCACATCTGGTACACTGGTTGATTTAATCAGGGTCAGATGTTTTTTGTTAGCATTGGCAAGATCGTTTTTGGCATTTGCAGAATTAGATTTTTTTTACGCGAGACTAACTTTTTCCGTTTATTTTATACCCTGTGTATATATGGGTTCCACCATAAGGGTTTGTTTTTGAATTTAGCATTGTGTTTATTTCAGACAATGACTGATGCTTCTATGCAGTTATTTACATGTTCACAGAATTTGGCAGTGAAGAATTCACATTTTTAGCAGGATCATCTGGGTGGAAGGGAAAGTTGAATTTTCCAGGTCATTACTCAGCTTTGATAAATACGCTTTGGCATACTCTGAATAATGAGTTGTTGGAGGATGCTTCCTGCTTTAGACTTATGGTGAATATGACTGATTTTATGGTTTTATTTAACAAGATGGGGTGTTACAAGTGGAGGGGAACAGAGCTGCTCCACATGGGTAGGAAATGAGTTTAGGATTTTGTCACTCCTTTTTGGGATACAAAGTAGCTGGTCAAGTGAGTTTGCATTTATGAAGTCCAAAAATTTCTAGGCATTCAGGCATAGTTAATAAATTCATCCAGCTAAATGCAAACGCCTATGTAACTCACTGGAGAGTAAACTGGCTCACAACGAGAACCCAAAAAATTAAAGGTGGGTGGATCTACCACCACCAAAAGACCCATGACTACTGGAGTACCCCAGGGCTCCATCCTTGGGTCAGTTTGTTTTAACAAGTACTTCTAAGAGGTCAAGTTTAATGTTGAGGGCTTATAGCTGACAAAGTTTGCTGAGGACTATAGACTTTGTGCCAACATAAACTCTCCAGAAAAAAAAAATCAAGATACTTCTGAAAAGCCCATCATTGTCAAATCCATGGCTAAAACTAAATGCCAAAAAAATGTATAACTGTATCCTTTTAGGATGTCCCCTACAACTATCCCTCAAACAATGCTCAACTGACCCAGAAATGATGGACTTGGGTACATATGCAGACAATAAGCTATCGCTCAACCACCACATGCTGACTACTGTTCGGAAGTCCTTCTTAACAGCACAAATCCTTAGCAAGGGCATGGTGTCCAAATACAGAGAGGTAATCATTCCACTGTAAACTGCATTCATTACACCAGTAATTGAATATAATGCCTCATATGGCATGTATTTGTACATGCACCTGACTCAGCTCAAGCAACAACAGTGTTTTCTCAAAAATAAAATCAAAGAACTAAATCACAAAAGCCACCCACTATGGCAACGTTAAAGCCTTGTCCCTCTTCTCAGTGTCTTTAAGGCTACTAAAGGGAGATCTCTGCCTCATATACATAGCCACTATTGACCCCCATCCTTGCAGACCATCTACATATCTGCAAGTCAATAGTAGCAGAAATAACTGCTCTACAGACCTCAATCTGTATTGCAACTTAAAAATAACATGGAGGAGTAGATATGTGTTATGGAGAATATCAGTTTTCTGGAACCTCCTTCCTCTCCATGTAAAGTTAAATATGCCTCTTACTTTATTCAAGTACAACCTAGATGCAAGGATGGGAAACCGTAAATTCAACCCTGGCTTGATACCCTTGTCCCTTATGGACAGCAGAAACATATAAATACATGCTCAAGACTTTTAGCTTGTCATACAGACTATACAAAGGGTTCTTGCTCAGGACTAGCTGATTATATCACATGACATTATACAAGACTTTCACAAAACACAGGGGCCTTAGTAGCAAACTACTAAGGCTAGAAGCTCAAATGGAATGCATGGGCTAGGCTGCTAAGGATATTTATAGATCAGTAGCCTAGCAAGTATCCATGAACCTATAAGACTCAGAAGATGAATGACCATTTCCTGTTGGGTTAACATCTTTAAATTTTGGTACTTTCATAAACAGGTTAAGAAAAGAATGATCTAGAACTGGTATCCATGAAAACTCTTTTCTTTGATACTAGATAGATTCTGGAGTATAGGCCTTCCCCCTTTGGTCAATGGTTCTATGACTCTTAGGGTCAGCATGTGTTGAAGAACCTGAGGAAGTAGCTGGGAGGAACTCTCCTGAAAGGTAATATGTGTATCCAGTGCAAACTGTCCTGAATCACTTATAGTACCCATAAAAATGAAATAATTTGTTGCCAAAGAGAACGATTGACAGCCAGTTTTTAGAATAGATTTAAAAACATAAGGGCAGGAGGGGAGGGTAAGAATGCTGGCATAGTCATCCTGAAGGTGTAGTCTGCCTTTTTTTGAAAGGATTCCCATTTTACTGTTTCCCTCCTACCATCTTTTATTGTTTTCCTGTTTACCAGCAGATGTCAGGACTACCTAGTTTGTCTTTTGAAGGAAGCCGAGGATTTGTAAGATTTGTTACTGGGGTAGAAAAATTTTACAGTCTCTCTGAACCAGTTTTCCTTTCATCAAACTGATTGAGAACCCAAGTAGCAGAAGGGCTAAACAAAACTTTTTTATCTATCAAACTTTGCCTCATCAGAAAACTTCTGATCACATACCCAGGCATATCGTCTCAAAACAGTAGCAATAATAGTGACCCTGGAAACAGTGTCTGCACAATCATGCATACTCCTCAAAGCATGTTTAGACACCAGAGACAGATTAGAGATAATATGATTCAGACAAGACCTACCTTCTGACAGAGGTGAGGCAGAACAATCCTTCTACACAGTTAAGAATGTGCAAGTTGAGATACTTTATATGGTCTACCTGCCTCTTTGGAGACTAAAGACTGAAAGGGTTATTGCAGGCAGCATCTGACACATCTTACAAGGCTGACATGACAGGTGGACTGTGTGCACCATGTGGTACTTCTACTTTCAACATATTATATCCCTGGAGTTCAGGGAGAACATTCACTTGTTCCCACAAAAATACTTCACCCTGGAAATAGTCTCAGAAAAGAAAAGCTCATCTATAGGAGTTGGAGAAGACCTACTTTCTTCTGAATCAGAGTCTTGGGTTTGAAAATCGGCAGGAAAAAAAGTTCTGTCTATGTCAGACTCCACTGCATATTTTCCACAGAAATGTCTTTAAAAAAAAACGAAAGTTTGTTAACCAGTTTACCATTTCACTATTTTAGAAATACTGCAATCCTCATGCATGGTGCAATAACAATTATACCAGAAACTAAGCCACATATTAAATTGTTCCATTTACATACAAACATGGACTCCATCCCATATAGCAACTTATAATTCTGATTAAACACTCAAATAAAACAAACATTAACATCTATTTACAATTTCCCTCCCTGACAATTCCTGAAACAAATTTCTTTTCAATCAAGGCTGTGAGCATGCTGCTAGTTCAACAATTTTACCTTACCACTCTACTAGCGTGGCCTGCATTTCTCATCCATACTCATATTTTCCCTCCAAGTGTTGGCAGCAACTACTCTGAGCCTCTCATTCTGTATTGGCTCCATTTGTTTTTTTCTTCTCTTCCTAAAATTCTACCTTATATTTTCCATTTATGCATCCCCTGTTTACCAGACTGACCCTGTCTTTCATTTGCTCTCCTTAATTCCTTTCATCAGTCTTATAATCGCTTTTATTTTTGCTTTTTCACTCTTTTCTTCCATTTCTTTGTAATAACATATTCAGCTACTATCATAGGTAAGTTGTGAATGTCTCTGCATTCCCCTTTAGCTTAAGGATAGGGCCCCTGATCTAAAAAAATGCTTATTTGATACTTGCCTCCTCCCCTCCTATTTGCAGACTAACCTAGTAAGTGCTTCTGTAAAATCTGTTAAGGCTTCACAGTTCCAGAAGACATAAAGCCAACTTTAAATTTCCTCCTTTCTGCACTTCCAGTATAAGAGTTCATAGGAAGCATGTATCTTGTTCAAATGGGATGGCATATAAAAATATTTGTGGAGGCACAAATATACAGAACATTTCTGCTTTTGTGGCTATTCTTTGTGCTACACAGATGCCTTCCCACTGTCTAATCCATACTTCCCTTGTGCTGCCTATTTGTGGTCTTAATCTGTTTAATACCTTATAGGTCCTCACTAATATCCTTTGGTTTAATACTTTTTCCTTCCTGGTACTTATCAACAAATATATTAACTCTGGTTTCTCCTCTTTCTGTACTTTTTCATTTAGCTTCTTCCTTGGATCGCTTCTCAGTCCCTCAAACTGCAGTCTATCCTTTTTTGTAATGCAAACTTATCTGTCCATTCTTCCCATGTTAGTAGTTTTCCTTATTGCTTTAACTGTTCCCAGAATCTAGGTTGTTCCTATTTTTTCACTCATTTGCGGCTCTCCCTACCTCCCCTCTCCATTCATTTACAGTATCTTACTGGCAGTTAAGTCTTTCCACCAAGCCTGTAGTTTGTTTTCTTATAATCTCTTTTATTCTCTCATACACATCATACTTCACCTTCTTGATCTTGTCTGCTTAGAAATGTTGGTTTCATAATTCTGTTTTATTTGGTCTTTTACCCAACCTCATTGAACTGCTATCATTTCCTTCCATTTTAAATGGTACTCTGGGTTTTGCAAAATATAGTCTGATCTGTGTTGACTTACAATATTCTTCTAAACTTGATAATCCTAGTCTTCCCTATTCTATTAGGAAAATTAGTTAATTCCACACAACTCAAGATGCCTCCCCTTCCCAGAAGAAATAATTTTATGACTTTATGGATTCTAACCCAAATTTATCTTCCTAGTACTATCCAATAAACCTGTCCTGTATACAAGGCCAAGGGGTTGGGTTTAGCAAAATGGAACAAAGAACATTTCCACGGCCTATATTTTACTGTCCACATCCACATATAGCAGCTTCCAAGTTCTCAGTTTGGTCACCATCTTTCTGAATCTTTCCCCCTGCATACATTTTCCTGCTGTTTCAATCTATGGCTTCCCAAGTAGTTCATTCCTTGACGCCCCCAAAGGTATGGATATTCCTGTACTAGATTGAATGTGGCACATCATTGCGAATTACAGTTTGTGATTTATGTTTATTTATTTTGTACTCTGCAATTTCCCCAAATTGCCTTCCTTAAATATTTCTGGGATATCTTCTTCTAGGTATGTAACATACAAAATGATATCTTCTACAAATAAGGTACTGGGAGTTGTACCAGTTATATTCTTCAATTCTATTCTTCACATTCTAGAACTTTGTACTGTTTGTGCAACTGGCTGAATGTATAGAGCAACCAACGATGGGGACAGTGGACAGCTATGTTGTGTGCATCTACTTAGGCCAAAACTCCTTGATAATTTCCTTTACTTTAATGTGCATGTTTATTCCCTTAAATATATTCCGAATCACTTGAGTCCATCTTACCAGGACTCTCAGTAATTCCAATGCACTTAGCACAAATCCACATTGGTCTAAGTTTATTATAGAGTGTAGTAACTCTCTGCTAAAATATTTATAAAAAATTTACAGTCACGGTTCATTATAGAGACTGGCCTACATATACACTTGGATCAGCTCCATCTTTATTTTCCTTCGGTAGCACTTATACATATTACTGATGACTTCCAGGATTTGGAGGGTTTACCTCCTTCTGATATCTCACTGAAGAGGCTATGCCAGCATTCCACTAACATACATGCTTTCATTTTGCATACTTTCACTGGTATTCCTTCTATCCCCAAAGATTTCCTTCCAGCCACCCTCTTATTACTTCTCTTATCTCTTCTCTAGTTTTTTTCAACTGTAAATTCTCCCCTCTCACTACTTCTGTGGTGGTGCAGCGGTAGCATTGTTGCCTCACAGCAAGAGGTTCTCCCGTTCAATTCTCGGCTTGGGTTGGGAGTGCCTTCTGTGTGGAGTCTACATGTCCTCCCCGCGGTCGAGTGGGCGTTCGAAAGACATGTGTTGAATGGGCGTGCCTTCGTTGAAGGTTGGGCATTGGGATGGCAACTCGACACCATAAAAACCAACTGCCAATCATTAGCGGACCGGAGTTCCGCTGTGGCGACCCCTAACCGGGAAAAGCCGAAAGACAAACAACAACAAATTCTCCCCTCTCACTATCTTTTAGTTTTTGGATTTTCAGCTCTCATAACCACTATTTTGCTTTAGTTGCTTCCTTCCTCCCCACTCTTCACCAACAGGTACAGCAGCAGCACAAAAATCTCTAAATCCAACAAGGATCTTTTTTGCCTGTGGTTCAAGTTTCCCCATCTTTGGTTCAGTCAGGTCCATAATTGTTCTCTCAGCTTCCTGCTGCTTAAACCTTTATGCTATGTGCTTCTCTCTCTCTTTCTCTCTGTCTTGGCATTCTGAATACTCTTATTATTGTGTGTGTTTCCTGCTGTCTCTTTGACTTTAAGTTCTTTCACTCTCACCAGAGCTTGTTAGTACTGCTTAATCTCTTGCCTTTAGAGTTACTACACACCTGAATTTATTTATTTTTTAATTTCTGTCAATTGGCATACACATTGTTGGTCCACTCTTGTCCTACTTGGAGGACCTCTTCTAATGTTTTAACTGTTAACTGCTTAAAGCTATTCTCTTTAATTGGTGCATTGGGAAGCACCAATGTTTTATTCCCTTTCATATTCATTATTATTTATCCCTACCTCTATGGGGACATGGTCTGACAGGATTAACGGATGAGTGGTCTGGTAGTGGACCTAACTGACATATTCTGCCAATATGTATAACCTGTCTAAGTTGACCTAGGTGTCATAATACATGAAATAGTGTGCAAATTCCTTAGCTTCTTTTCTCTGTCTCCAGCAATATCCGTTAAGCTGAAAATTTTACAAATAGTGCAATCCAAACCAAATCCTGAAGTTAAATCCCCTTCCTTTGACTGGGAAACCAACTCAAAAGACCTCTGTGAAAAACCTCATCAGTCTAAAAACTCACGGCTTATATGAAAAAAAAAACAGCAGTGTCCCTACTGAAGTACCCCATTCTCCAAAAGAATATAGTGGTGGAAAGATCCTTTCTAGTATTACCCAACAGAAAGGTGGTTAAAAATGAAAGTAGGAGTCTCAGAACTGTTTCTTGTCTGAAGACATCTCTTTAATCATAAATAATATTTTACAGGTAGATAGGTGCTGCTCAGACAATGTGTTAAAGCTTGTAAAAACATGCACTTATATCAATTATTCAAAGAGGCGCGTTCATTGAGATATGTCCTCTCTCAGGTACAGTTCCATTGGTGGGGGATGGATCACCACTGGGGCCATAGTCTAAAATATTGTCTTGCCAAACCTACCTGATTCCAAAGATTTAACAGCTATATTTCAATTGCATCTAATGAAAGGTAACAAATCTACCCCAAAAATCTTAAAAATAAGTAAAGTAAGCTGTAGTCAAAAAGAAAAATCAAATCTATTTTTTTAAAAAAGCGTTGTGCCTTTATCTATCACTTTCTACACTATGGTTATTCTTCTTTACTATAAAAACAATCTAAGTATTGCTTAGGTATGGATACTGCCTTCCGACAAATTACATTCCTAGCTTAAACCACTATGAAGTGATAAAACAAAAAGGACTAAAAATTGCTGGGTATGTAGACCTTCCAATAAACACAAAGACAGAAAGAGAGTCTCAAATTTCTGGAGTCGATTCTGCTGCACTTTTGTGTACCTTCCTTAGGTCTGCCTGCAGGGGATTGGGTCTACATTCATTTGCTGACTCCTATAGCTGTTAGTTCCAATGTTAGATGTGTTCATCGAAAATAGGTTTCTCTTCTCCTTAAATATAAAGAACTTAGAAACCTTACAAAAAAAAAAAAAAAAGAAATGATGTACTCACCATAACATTCCATGTGTGTTGTCCATCTTCACCTTCATTCTTACTAGGATGGAGATCTGATCCTACTCTGTCTTTATATCCAAGCTGGAGGTCTTCTACCAGCTTGTGGCTAAACCCCATCCTAGCAGGCACCATAAAACCTCCCCAGATCTTGTTTGCAGTTATAACAGTAGTATGAAAATAATCACAGTTGAATAACTCAGAGTGCAATGAAGGCCAAAGAATAATGGTATCCAATTGTACCAACTCGGTCTTTCAGGAGTAAAAATGGCTGGGGGAATGGAGACTGGGATGTAAGAATGAACGAGAAAATGGACAACACACATGGAACGTTATGGTAAGTACATAACTTCTTTAGGTGTTGTCCTATCTTGACTTCATTCTTACTAGGATGGGACAGCATCCCTAGCACCGTCTTTCTTGGGTGGCTCAAGGGAGATTATTCTTTAGAATCATAGAACCAAAATTGGGCCTGTTCCTGGAGGCCAAATCGACTTTGTAATGAGTGATAAAGGTATGTGGTCTTGCCCATGTTGCAGCAACACAAATGGTATCAATTGGTAGTTTAGCCAGAAAGGCAGAAGAGGTTGCAGTGGATATTGTACAGTGGGCTTTAACTCTTTTGGGGAGATCTCTGTTTTGTGATGTATAGATGAAAGTTATGCAATCTGAGAGTCATTTTGAAAGTGTCACCTTAGACATTGAAGTACCTTTCTTTGAATCTGAAAAAGTGATAACTAGCTGGTCAGATTTTCTGAAGTTCTTCATCCTGTGTAAGTAGAAACATAACTGTCTATACACATCCATTTGATATAACATGTATTCTGCCTTATTTTCGTAATTTGGGTAAAAGACTGGCAGCTCTACCGACTGGTTCAAATTTGATTCTAAACATACCTTTGGCAAAAAGGAGGAGTTTGTTCATAAGGACACCCTGTTTCTATGGAAATTAAGTAGGGAGGCTATATTGACAAGGATTGTAGCTTTGTCACCCTCCTAGCATAGGTAACTGCTATCAAGAGAATAGTTTTCCATGTCAAAAGCTTGAGTTCGCAAGATGATACTGGCTCAAAAGGGGGAAAAATTAAATGAGATGGGATGAAATTTAAGTCCCATGGTGTGTGTGTGGGGGGGGTCTCTGATAGGTGGTCTTAATAATAAAGAACCTTTAAGAAACGCTTTGCATAGTCTATGAGACATAATGTTGAGGTCAGACTCACCTAGATGAAAATTGGAGATCGCTGCTAGTTGAACTCTAATGGTAGCCACAGCTGCACCCTCATTGAATAAGTTTGCTAGAAATTCCAGAATGGAATTGACTGGGGCAGAAAAGGGATCAATGTGGTTATGTGAAGCCCATAAGGAGAATCTTTTCCATTTGCTTCTATATATCTTTCTTGATGAAGCCTTATGAGGAGAAATTAGAATGTGTTTAACTGAAGAAGTGAGGTTAGGAAACCTGGCTATTGTTGGAATCGGAGCAGCCAAGCTGTCACTTTAAGGGTGTGAAGGGAAGGATGGAGCATTCCTGATGCATGAGTCAAAAGGTCTGGAACTGGGTCCAGAATCCAAGGATCTTCCCAAAGATGAGGCCACAGGAAGGAGAGCCAGATTTGATGAGGCCAGTATGGGGTGATGAGTATCAAGTCCCTTCCCAAGCAACTAGCTTTCTGAAGTACTTTGGGTAGTAGTGAAAAGGGAGGAAAAACACAGAGGAGACAAGAGGGCCAATCGTGAACAAGTGTACCCCTTGGTGACTCTCCCAGAGGGGGAATAAGGGCAAAGTAACTGCTGCATGTGGCATTCACGGATGTCGCAAAAAGGTTGCAGCAAGGCTGGCCCCATTTGTGGAAAATCTTTTCCCCTACTTCCTGTTTTAGGGACCACTCATGAAGCATCAGAATTGCTCTGTTGAGTCTGTCTGATATCATGTTGGATTTCCCTGGAATGTGTGTTGCTATCAGAAAATGTTGGGAGAAGGTTGCCCACTGCCATACTCTCAGGGCCTCTCGACAAAGGGGGTAAGATCCGGTTCCTACTTGTTTATGTACCATACAACTGACATGCTGTCTGTCTGTACTGCAATAATTCCCAGTGGAAGAGAGTCTTGGAATGCTTGCAATGCTAGAAGCACTGCTCTCATCTCTAGGACACTGATGTACAAATGGCCTCGTGATCCTGCTGGGTGGCTTGGACTGTCTTTCTCAGATAATGCCCCCCCACCCTATCTGAGAGTCGTCCGTGGTCACTGTGGCTAGTGGTTGGGGAAGTACAAATGGTCAACCTAGAGTCACTAGTGGAGTAAAGCCACCAATGAAGGTCCTTTTGGCAAGTTTCTGTTATTATTATTTTGTGGGACATCCATAAACCTTGAATTATTCTCCCTTCATAATGCCTTCCACTCAAAGGAGGATGTATCTGTGGTAACTGTGGCTACTAGAAATAGGTCTAAAATTATCTTCCTGTCTGAACCACTGGGGACTGCAATCATCACCGAATAAACTTTTTGCAGGATTCTGTAATGATTATAGTCTTGGAAAGAGGATGAAATTTCTGCAACCATTGAGCTTGAAGGAGCCAGTATAATATTCTTATTTGGAAGATTGCAAATTCTACCACCAGAAATTAAGAATCCATTACATCTAAAATTCTGAGCACCAAGGCTGCCGTTGGAAATTTGCTGTGTAACAGGCACTTGATCGCAGATTATTTGGTCTGACTTCTGTCCAGAGGAAGGGAATAGAGAGAGGAGGGAGCGTTCAAGTGACACCCAGGAATAACATTTTCTTAGCTGGGAACAGGTTTGGCTTTTGCAGGTTTACAGCTATGCCCAGGAACTTGTAAAGATGAAGAAAATAATACCTGTCTTGCTGAAGAGATTACACTGAAGGGGCAACCAGGAGACAGATGCCAGGATATGGGAAAATTCTGTAGCTCTGAAGTCACAGAGCTATGACAGCCATATATTTGGTGAATACCGTGGGGACTGTGGTGAGACCAAATGGCAGTACTATAAAAATCGCTATCTTTATGTGATATCCTAAATATCTCCAGAGCTCATCCATCTATTCACCCTGAGGTAGGGTAGAATCAATTGCACAATGACTATGCTGAATCTTTTTTCTTCTTCTTACATATGTGTTCAGGAGGTTGGGATCCATGTTTTTTCTTTTTAGAACCAAAAAGAACTTGGAATAAAATCCTGACCTGTTCTGGTCTGGTGGGGACTTTTGGATGGCTCTTTTGGAGAGAAGGGAAACTCTCATAATGCAGTCTTTGCCTGGTTTGGAGGGACATCTGGTAACAGACTGTAGAGCTTAGGAGGGGGTTCCAAAAATGGTATGCAATAGCCGCTGGTATTATCCCTCTTTTCCAACTGTTTCAAGTGATGGTATGCTATGAAGCTGGGTAGAAGAAGAGACAACCTCCAGCTGCCTGCAGAGTACAGCAGTCAGGTGGAACTTCACTGATTCTGGGGTTTCCTTCAGAAAATGGTTTGTGATATTCCTGATTCTGAGAACCTCCTCAGCTGCTGGTCTTGTGTCTATTGAAGAGGCCACCTCTGTCATGGCCACTCCTGTCTGAGGGTAAGTCTGACATCTAGACTTTCAAAAACAGAGAGAATAAGGCCTTTTTTTAGTTTCTATTATAAGATTGTTGGAGGGCCTCAAACTTTACTCAGTCAGCACAATCTTACTGTCCTGTTCATTATTTTGAAAATGATAGAGTTTACCACAAATTATTTGGCCCATTGTTTCTCTTTTGGGGATGAAAGATCTTGTCTGGTTTACCGGGGACTGCCTTGCAGGTGTTGGGCTCCTACTAGGATTTCAATCCACTAAGTCAACTAGAGGTACCACCCAGGACAAGGACTGTGTCACATTATAAGCCACAAACATTTCTTGTCCCGAGAGAGGGGTAAATGGGCTGAGCTCCCCTCTGGTGCATCACTTGTAAAAGTTTGTCAAATGAGGCATCTTCTGGAGGGGGCTGAGGGGAATCCTCTCAATTCTCCAAGTCAGTATCAGAGGTGGGGAGACTCCAGTGGAGAATATAAGTGTTTCCTCTTATGCATCCTATTTTTGAAAGATATGGGGATGTGTCATCTGACTCCTCAGACAACTCTCTCTGATTTTGAGCAGCTGGTATGAGGCCAGTTGAGTGACAATGAACAGTGAATGACTGATGAGAATAAGATGAGAATGGAGAGAGGCCATGAGGTGGTATCAAGACCAGTGATACCTGTGGATCCACTCTATTGGGTGAAGAAATTATCCTTCTGAACACCCGGAAGGCTAAACTAAAAAGGCCCCTGAAGTTGAGAAGGTAGCAGGCCTTAGTGAGTGAACTGGCACTGAGGATTTAAAGACAGATGTCTCAGATACAAACCAATGGAACTGTGAGATATGGCCCAACTGATGAAGCTTAAGTCCCCAACCAGAATCCTTGTTCAGATATAATAAAGCTGGAATTGAATTAGTTGGAACGATAATCCCTGCAGACAAAAATGCATGAAAGGTTAGTCCCAGGACCACAGGATCTTGGAGGAACAGTATTTCCATAGAAACTGGAACTGAAATATGGACTCATTAGGGAAGGCAATGGAATGACTCCCCCCATCTCAATCTGTCTCTTGAGGAACTTCTACATTACATAATCCAAATCAACTTCTGATATACATCTGTAAGACATAAAGGATTGCATGGAAAAAGCCTAAAGAAGGTCTGGAAGAAGGGCACTCAAAATTTTCTGGAGCGGAAAAGGCCTTCAAACCTTGGACCTACGGAGATGAAGAATCACTGGGTCTCTTTTTCAGATCTGACTCTTCATGCTTCAGTGATGAGTATTCTGGATCTGGCAGCAGGAGGCTTTTCAAAATCAACATATCGCCAGATACAATAAAACAAAAATAAAGTGTGTATTAATTATTTCCTAGTAATCAGCAATACTGTATTCTATGTATATTAGCTGGAATAGTAGTTCTTATATAGCTTTACTATGTTTTATAATCTGTATAGTGTGCACACTTCCCCAAGTGCATCTATCCCCTTCCCAGCTGAAACAAATTAATAAGGTACTCATGGCAGCTGGTAAAACCACTGTGCATAGAATACATGTGTCAGAGAAATATGCATTTATGTATATGTCTAATGCTTATTAGAAACTAAAAGAATTAACACGTTTTCATTGTATTTTATATACAGCTTAATTCTGTATGAAATTATAAGATGCTTTTTGAAACTGCAGTATGCTTTCTGAAAACTTGCAAGATGCCCCCTGACCTAGTAATTGCTAGCACAGCAAAATTAATGTTTATGCCTTTTGGAAATGTACTGAGAAGCAGGTGATTATCTGCTAGGTCAGGAAGTAATAAATGAAACAATACTATATTCTATAATGTTATGATTTTGAACAATCAGCTCTGTTCATGTTATGAGAACATGCATAGCTGCGGAAAAGAAGAGATACATAAGACAAAGAACTGCTTGAAGAATCTGTACTTGCTTTGTGCTCGAATTAGCTGTAGTACCTTGAATAGAAACATAACATAGTGGGAAACTGTATCTAACCGGTGGTCACCAAGGCCACGTTGTTTTTCTTAGGAAGTTTTTTCATAAAATTGATAGTGCAAGCAGAAAATTATGGATAAACAGCTGCTATGTAATGATGATGTTAAAACTTGTGATCTGCTACGTCAGCTTGGTAGGCAATGTCTTGTTAGAAAGTGTATAAAGATGAACTTACTTCCTGATTTTAGTTAGACAAACTCTGTATTAGCATGTTTTTGTCTCCTTGCTGCAAGATTAAAGTGCCTTAACCTGAACTTACCATGTATTGATCATTTTTAAAGTATATTTTTCCTTTGACAGATTGGTCCTTCGGACCGGAAACATCTCTAGTTCTAGCTCAGGTCAGATGGGCCCGGTGGCATGAAACCGTATGGGGAAGAAGCCACATCGGTTCTTCTGCTTTGAAAAGACCTCCGACTGAATTGTCGTTCAAAAGAGGCCAGCCACTGTTTCTGATCTGCGATTGGAGGACGAATCAACAGTTCCGGTGAAGCGATCAAACACGGAGGCTCAGGTATGGAGGATTTTACCTTTTCTTTGTTTCAGATCGGGGACTTGTTACAGTATTTGTTTTTGTCAGGAGATTTTCTTGTAAATCAGGGACAAAAAAGATTGCTGTCTTGTCATGGATCAGGGAAACAGGATAGGTAGGCAGTTATTCTAGATAAACTGTGAAGAAATGTAAATCGTGGTACCACATGATAAAAAGGGTTACGTAACAATTTCTAACTAAGTTAAGACAACATGGGAAATAAGTGCACAAAAAGTTCCCGAGACCCGCCTCTAACCGAAGACACGAAATATATGCAATTACAGCGTGCCAACAATGTTAGGTACTATACAAAATGGAAAGACGGAATCCACACTGTGTAAATTTAGCGCTTTCATTTTTTAATAAAAACTTCTTCAGAATAGCATACAAACAAACAGCAAACAATACAAGACTGACCCATTTTATATCCCACAACCACCCAAATACATTAATTAGTGACATCATAATTGATAAATTAATTAGTTGACCCTTTTATACATTAATTACATATGTTTTATAAAATAACTAAAATAGTCATGTACTTTAACAAAACTAGCTTACAAAATTTCTAAAAAATATTATGTATGCATATATAATGTATAGTGTGGCTTAAAATGGAAGGTTATTTATGAAAAATTGACATATAAAGACAATTATGATAAATGTTTTTCCACACTATACATTATATATGCATACATAATATTTTTTAGAAATTTTGTAAGCTAGTTTTGTTAAGGTACATGACTATTTTAGTTATTTTATAAAACATATGTAGTTAATGTATAAAAGGGTCAACTAATTAATTTATCAATTATGATGTCACTAATTAATGTATTTGGGTGGTTGTGGGATATAAAATGGGTCAGTCTTGTATTGTTTGCTGTTTGTTTGTATGCTATTCTGAAGAAGTTTTTATTAAAAGACGAAAGCGCTAAATTTACACAGTGTGGATTCCGTCTTTCCTTTTCTGGGGTTTACAGTTTGTTCCTGGTTTGTGTTTTTGACTTTCATTGTTTAACAGTGAAATATGGAAGGAATAGACAATGGGGATCCACCTACACTTGGGTCGTTGGCAACGTCTCTTTCGAAGTTATGCTGAACATGAACACTATAGAGGGGGGCCTCAACACCAATGGCGGGATAATAAAAGAACTAAATGGTACTGACATTTGTTCTCACTATAATAATGTGGTAAATTTATCTGGCTGTTATGTTACTGATAAAATTTTTTCTGCACTTAATTGTGGATTAAAATTTGTGCCGACTGTATTGCCTAAACCATATGAATGTAAAGTAGAATTGTTTAGATTTGTTAGGAAGTTGCATTTGTGGTATTATTTTCATTATTTACCTGTGGAGAAAGCTGTGGAAAATGTGTTTGATAACACATATATTGCTGAAAGTAGTATAACAGATTCTGATACCAATGATTCCTTTGTATCTTGTTTTAGTGATTTTAATGCATATTGTGCCATAGATACTTCTTGTTTGAGTACTAAAAGCAACTTTATGCCTCCTTTTTCCCATGAAGGCATTAAAAAATTTCATGCTATGGTTGAATTTGAAATAGATTCATTGTTAAAAAATTTTGATAAAAAGCAGGTGGAATATAATCTTTCTAAACAGGAATGGTAGGAATTGGTAAAATTTTCTAAGCAGAGAGACTTGGTTATAAAGCCCTCTGATAAGGGCAACAAAATAATTTAGATTTATTAAAGGATGAAACTGTTTATTGTATAGTTCAAAGTGATGTTATTGAACAAGCTAAGGATAGGTATGTATGTCTAATACAGAGAGGTTTGAGATTAGGTTATTGGTCTGAAACTGATGTTAAGAAGAAGCTTACAATTGCTGATACAGGTTTAGCTTACTTTTATTGTCTACCCAAGATTCATAAAAATTTTAATACTCCACCAGGTAGACCCATAGTTTCAGCTAGCAAATATTTTTTGCATAACCTGGGAGTTATTTTACATCGGGTATTATTGAAGGAAGCCATTCGTCTTCCTTCTTATATACAAGACTCCTTTGATTTTTTGAATAAAATAAAACAAGTCATATGGAAAGAAAACATGTATTGGATTACATTAGACGTACGGAGTCTTTATACTAATATTAAACATAAGTTTGGTTTGGAAGCATTATATAAGTGCATGGGAGACTATCCGTTCACACATTATGTGATGGATTTGGTTAAGTTTTGCTTGGAAAATAATTATTTTTGTTTTGATAATCAGATTTTTCATCAGATACAAGGCACTGCAATGGGTGCTCCATTTGCACCCATGTATGCCAACATCTTCATGGGAATGGTGGAACAAGAATGTATTTATAATCATTCATTTGTACGTAAATATGTGAAATTTTATTATAGATACATTGATGATTTAATTTTTTATGTGAAGATGGCATAAATTTTGTAGCTAATTTTGTACAGGAAATTCAACATAATAGATTTAATATTATTTTTGATGGATTACAATATGGGCAGATAGTTAATTTTTTAGATATTAATTTACAAGGTATTATTGGTAAACCTGTGGTTACAAGTATTCATATATTCATAGGAAATTTGGTATGCCACATGACTTTTCGATGGGTACTAGTTGTCACCCTAAACATACTATTGAAGCTTTACCATATGGTGAATTTTTGAGAATTTCCCGTTTATGTAATGATAATGATAATGAAAATGAAAATTTTTTGAATGAAATACAACGGACTAGAAGTATGTTTTTGAAAAGAGATTATGATGCTAAATTACTTGATACTGATATTGAACAGGTAGTTAGACTGAGATATAATGTTAGAACTACACATAAAGATAGGGGCAATACTTATATTGGTAATAGTATTAATAATTATGATAAGAATTTTTTCTTAGTTTCTATTTATAATGTTTGTAGTAACAGTATCAAAAATTGCATATTACATTTTTGGGGATTTTTAAAGAACTTTGGTGAATTGGACAATCTAATGACAAATAAGTTGGTGTTTTCTTACAAAAGAGGTAGAAACATCAAAGATATGGTTGTACATACTAAATTTGTTAGACCTGGGTTGAAATTATATTATCAAACAGCTAATGTAGGTATGTCATCATGTGGGAAGTGTAATGGTTGTCCTTTTATAAAAAAAAAATTTCCATATATTAATATTAGTTTTACTCCTAATGGGACATATAATTGTAGAACACATAGGGTTGTTTATGCAATTAAATGTGGATGTAATAAGTTTTATATTGGGCAAACTAAGAGAATGTTTAAGGTTAGGTTACTTGAACATTTAAGAGATATTAGAATTAAAAAGTTAGAGAGCCCTTTAGCTCAACATTTTTGTGAACATCATGGTGGCCAAAGTGATAGTCTTCAAGCCACTATTTTGCAACAGGTAGCTGTTGATGAGCTTGATGCAACCTGTGTTAAAAAGCTACTTTTAAAGACAGAAACAATTTTTATTTTGAAGTATAATACTTTGTTACCTAAAGGTCTGAATACAGACTGCTGCTGGAGAAGTGTTATTTGACTTAATTTTATTAATTAATTGGTTGATTGTTTTATGGTTTAATTAACTGTTTTATGGTTTAATTAACTGTTACCATTTAAACTGCTTTTTGTGTATGATGGGTACTCCTTGAAGGCTTACTGTGGCCGAGGCGCTAGAGAAATAAACGTTTTTTCATTGGCTTGGTTGTTTCATTTTGTGTTGCAGCAATTTGTCTACTCGTTGTTTGCTATAACGTCTCTTTCGAACCTGAATTGCACTGTCGGTAATTTGGTTGCACTTATGGAAAGGCTGACCCAGCAACAGAAGGGTGGTTCGCACGCTGACTGTGGGTTTCAGCCTAGACGTACGAGCAGTAATACTGGAGAGGATGAGCCGAGCAGTTTTGGCATTACACCAGCCCAGCGTCAACACGTTGACAGAGTTAGCGCAATGGGGAGAGAAGAGGAGCGGACTTCCCCTTGTGCAGGCACTTCCAGGGGCAGTACATCTTTCAACGGAAGGAAAACCTTAAGCCAGTGGCTTGAAGGAGGTCGTGAATGGAACAGTAACTCATCGAACAGCCAAAACAGTAATGGTTCTCACAACGAACAACTTGGATTACTTGAAAATTACACCTTTGAGTACCGTAAACTACAACTTGAAAACAGTTACCTTTGCGAGTGCCAAAGGAGAGAACAGATCCCAAAAGGAATTCGACTTTGGCGTTACCCAACGGGATTGGTTAAGAATTCAGAATTACATCTTGAACTGATTCAAATGTTTAATAGACATGGATGTGAGCTGCTGGACTGCCTCATTAAAGAGAATGATAAAAAAATGGTAAATCTTAATGAGAACATTAAGCATGTTAATAACAGTATTGAATCAGATTTACTTTTTAATTTCTATAAAGTACAGTACGATAACATATTTAAGAATGTAGATCAATTTATAACTGGGTTAAAAAGTAAAAAAGAAAAAAGTTAAAAAGAGATGAAAAGGATTATGCTCAACATAGAGCATATCCTCCACCCCCCCTGAGTCAAAACAGGTTCAACAATTACTGTGATGTTTCTGACAGAGAATTTGGTGGTGGCAATTATCAAACATCTGACACCAGGGACTCTGATTCCAACCCTTTAGAATTCCCCCCTCTGAGGAGGTCAGAAAGGCTAAAGAACCAGAGAGGGGTAATGGGGCAACACAATTTCAACTACAGGGGGAGGGGGAGAATGTATTAGAACATTTTGATGTATTGATCAAACAAATTTATTGGGACAAACACTTGTGGTTAATTCATTTGAGGAAGTGAGTGTGGAAAATGTTTTATGTAATGGGCTTTGTGATGTTAATAATATAGAGGAGAGTTCATTTCAGATTATTTGGAACAAAAATTGTGATTTTAAGGTATACAATTACAGTGTGTGCACTTTAAGTAACGATATTGCTGACATTTTTGAAAAAGGCCTTTCTTTTGTTCCTTCTAGAAAAGGAGGTTTGGATGAAGCTTTGATAGATTTAAAACTTTATACAAGAAAGTTAAATTTCCAATTTTGTTTTAAAGAAGGTGTTTCTGACAACAGCAGTGTAAATGTATGTAAAAAACCTAGTTCTTTCAATCTCTCTTTGTGTCCGATTGTGCAAACGTTTGAAAAGGTGTGTGAACATGATATGCGTAAGATGTTTAAAGACACTGGTAGGGTGTTTCAGGTAGAAAACAATTTAAATGTAAATGAGATGAAATTATTACAGGAAATATGTGGAAATAAATCAATAAGGATCGTGAAACCAGATAAGGGGGGGTGGGTTAGTAATTATGGATAAAAACACCTATATTAACAAAATGTTTGGGATTTTGTACACTGACACGTATTGTCAGATTAGTATCAATGAGAAAAACATTTTATATAGAAAAGTGGATATAATGTTGGAAGAACTTCTTCTAAACAGACAAATTACATTAGACGAATGGTTATATATGGAAGTTAAATGCCCAAAGATTGCCACTACTTTTGGTATACCAAAATTACACAAGGACTTGAACAACCCCCCCCCTTAGACCCATAGTTGATGTGAAAGCGTCAAAAACTTATTTTATAGCTAAATTTATAGATACACAATTGAAAAACATACTATGGAATTGTAATTGGATTGTGAAGGATTCATGGGACCTATTGAAAAAGATTAATAAAAGTATGTACAATCATAACCTTATTTTTGTAACCATAGACGTCAAGGATTTGTTTTCTGTCATTCCCCACGACATCGGTATTGAATGGTTTTACTCATACCTATGTCGTTATACTGAAATGAGTCATGACAGGATACTTACAATTAGGAGCCTTATGGAAATTATTTTAGACACCAACATAATTGTATTTGAAGAACAACTATTCAAACAATGTAAAGGCGTAGCTATGGGGGCTACTTGTGCACCCATTTTTGCTAACTTAGTTTTAGCATTTTGGGAGAAAGAATTTATTTTTACTAGCCCCTATGAAAAGCTTTGGAAATATTACGGGCGGTACCTAGACGATATAGTTATTTTATGGAATGGGAGTGAGGATTTATTAAATGAATTTCTAGGATACATTAAAGAAAGTACAACTTTTTTAGAATTTTCACATACTATATCACATGATAAAATTGATTACTTGGACATCACCATCAATAAAAACAGATTTAATAATTGTTTTGAAACTACCATCTTCAGAAAACCTACATATTCCAATTCACTTCTGCATTTTACCAGTTTTCACCCCCCCCCCATCAGAAGAAGGCACTGGTAAAAGGGCAGGGAGTGAGATTGGCAAGGATGGTATCTGACCACCAAGAGTTTTTAGATCAAATTCACACCTTAAAAGGAATGTTGACAAGTAGAGGGTATCCATTAGCGTTTGTCAACACTATTTTGAAAGAGGTAGTAAATAAGAGGAAACAAGGGATATTTGTCCCTTTATTAGGAAAAGGGTCCGATATTCCTTTTGAAGGGGAATATAGAATGGAAAACAAAATATTTAATAGAGCTGCTATTTTTAAATATAATCATCAGTTTATAAATATTAGTAACATAATACAACATAATTGGGATTTGTTTAGTACCAACAAGGAGTATTTGGATATCGTAGGAACAGGTCCTAATATAGTTTATAAAAAGGACACGACTATTAAAAACACGTTAGAAAGAGCACAAGAAGGTTGCCCCGGGACTAGGGGCATGTTTAAATGTGGGTTTTGCTCACAATGTAAGCATATTTTGGAAGGGATGGAACTATTTATACCTAATTATGGGAAATATATCTACAAAAAGAAATACACTTGTAGTAGTAAGGCTGTTGTGTATATAGGGATGTGCACTGAGTGTCCCTGTTTCTATATTGGTAAGACAGTCAATGCCCTTAGGAGTAGAATGTACCAACACTTCTATGATATTAACAAGGAGGATATGAAAAATGTACTGTCTAGCCATATTAAGAGTAACACAGGACATAATTTTAGATTTTCAGTGCTTGATCAAGTTACATTGGGGGATAGAGGGAGTCCCCTGAATGACTATTTGGAAAATAGGGAACTTAGATGGCAGCTAAAAACTAATGCAGCACAGTTCCCAGGGTTAAACACTAGTATTTCTATCAGTTCTGTCCTTAGGCTTAAAATGGAAGGTTATTTATGAAAAATTGATGTATAAAGACAATTATGATAAATGTTTTTCCACACTATACATTATATATGCATACATATTTTTTAGAAATTTTGTAAGCTAGTTTTGTTAAAGTACATGACTATTTTAGTTATTTTATAAAACATATGTAGTTAATGTATAAAAGGGTCAACTAATTAATTTATCAATTATGATGTCACTAATTAATGTATTTGGGTGGTTGTGGGATATAAAAAGGGTCAGTCTTGTATTGTTTGCTGTTTGTTTGTATGCTATTCTGAAGAAGTTTTTATTAAAAAATGAAAGCGCTAAATTTACACAGTGTGGATTCCGTCTTTCCTTTTCTGGGGTTTACAGTTTGTTCCTGGTTTGTGTTTTTGACTTTCGTTGTTTTACTATACAAAATGGGTTAATAAATACAAATTTGATGGTAATTTAGATAAAACTTCACTTATCAAACAACTTAAAACACATGCAAAAGGTCAGATAAAAAAGCAACGTCAATTAGGAGTTCCTCAGGCACACAGGTGGCTTGAGGAAGCAAACCGCAGGGAACAAAAGAATAAAAATTCAAAAGCAATGTTTTTAGATAAAGAAGACAATAACTTGGTAATCGCAACAGCCCCTCCGTCCCCTCCGCTTCCCTTACCAGAATATGAAGTGAGTGGACAAGCTGATCTACCTCCGCTATATCCAGCTGTCCCTACGAAACCAAAACCGTTTGTCAGAGATCCTATCGAGACTAGGTCTCAAACACGCAACTTAAGAGGGGATATTGAATTGTATGAAATAAATAAAAATTCACAAGCTATGAGTGAAGAAGAGATATGTCCACTCATAGATGTACCAAATCCACAGGCAGGACAGGACCCAACTCTTCTAGTATATAGACCGTGGACACCGGAAGACATCCGGAAAGCCACAGAGGGAATTCCCCATCCGAAAGTTAATTTTAGAAAATTCTTAGAAGACTTACAGGGCATGAGGTTAAGTTACTATTTAAATGGAGAGGAAGTAGAAAAAGTAGTCAGACAAATCGTAGGTCCAGATTGGCACATGATCAGTGGCAACTGGAATCCCCGTGACACAGAACATAGGCCACTCCCACATAGTAACGCAGAACTGGATAACAGAGTGAAAGGTCTGACAGACCGAATCTCTGAGAAATGGAAGCCTAGAGCTGAGTGGACTTGCATTAATCAATGCATACAACAAGAAGGTGAAACTGTTGATAGATATTATGCTATATTATTAGAGTGTTTTAATAACCACTGTGGAATGCAGGTACCTGAAGACCAAACACATGATTCCCCATATGAGCAACAGCTAAAGAATGCATTTTTGAAAGGCAGGATTGCACCCATTAGCAGCTTTATTACAAAGCACATGGTAGATCATCGTACAAGTAGATTACAGTCATTACTTGAATATGCAAGACATGCCGAAAGGCATTGTAATAGCAAAAAGAAAAAGAAAACTCAAGTATTTGCAGTAGAAGACGGATCAGAAGTCTTTGTAGTACAAACCGGGAAGAAGGGTAAGAAAAATGCCCAGGGAAACAAACAATCTGATAAACGATCAGAGGAGTTTGAAGAGAGAAAGAAAAGGGGTGAATGTTTTAAATGCGGAAAAAAGGGACATTTAGCAAGGGATTGCAGGCAAAATAAAAAGATAACCACAGAAGACAAGGAGGGTGAGGACTGACTATATGATAGTCAAGAATCACTGGAAAGGAATAATCAAGAGAAGAGAAGTGCAAATGTGATAGAAGGAGTAGAGAATGTGATAGAAGAAATAGAGGATGTGCATGAAATCACAGATAACGAAGAAAATGAAATTTTAGACTTGGTATTATTGAGCCTAGAGCTCTACTTAGCAGACACAAAACCGGAAGTTACACTTCTGGTAGAGGGGAGGGAAGTTAAATTCCTGTGTGACTCAGGGGCTTCACGGACCCTGATACATCCTTCCAAACTACCAGAAAATTCAGAATCACTTGATTACATATTAGTGAAAGCAGCTAATGGACAGCTATATCGGGAGCCACTCTCCCACAATATAGCGATAACTGACCCTGTTTCAGGGATGACCCAGAAAAGCAAAATTGTTCTTTCTGCAAAATGCCCAGTAAATCTCTTGGGCAGAGACCTAATGCAGATATTTGGCATAGCAGTAGTTCCAACTATGCAGGGTATGGAAGCACAGCGACAAATGGATACTTTTGTAGTGCGACCGGAGGGTGAAACATTTTATTGGTACAGCCAGGACTTGGTTACGACTGGTCCAGGGGCAGTAACCGAAGAACTGATGAACGTAGCCATAAGTAAATCCCCCTCCCTTGACACTGATAAACAGCATTAGTTGCATTGCACTCTATATTACTGTAGCAAACCAGGACCTGATAAAGAATATGAGTAAGAATTTTTAGAAACCATGCTAACAGATTAGTATTATGAAATCTATACTGGGACACAGAAGGAAACAGCGTAGTAAGCTGTTCATTGCCCCAGGAATTCCTAGCACTTTACCAATCTAATCGATTACCGCATGTGAGTTTGACTAAAGATAAAAATGTGAAGTGGGCAGACCTAGGAGAAAAAGTCACAAGGTGGGAAAAACAGAATTAGAACTTTCAGAACAGGGTGTACAAAAGCAGAAGTTGAATTGGATAACACAGACACACCCAGCTGTACACTTGCAGGCAAGTGAGGATAGCTGAGTAGCACTCTTACTAGAAGAGGAAAAAGCCTTACAAGACATACCAGAGACTCTCTGGTCAACAGGAAAATCAGATGTAGGACTTATTCGTACAGCAGGACCAGTCACTATCACGCCAAAGTCAGCATTTAGACCTCAAAAGAGACAGTATCCCTTGAGAAAGGATGCAGAAGTAGGAATCAAACCTATAACAGCAGCCTTACTTAAGGAAGGAGTATTGATAGAATCTCCCGATTCACCATGTAATACACCCTTATTTCCTGTTAGCAAAGCAAATGGAGAATGGTGTATGGTCCAAAATTTACAAGCTGTAAATGACGCAGTTATACCTAGGGCACCTACGGTGCCAAATCCACACACCTTATTAAATGATTTGAAACCTCCACAAAAGTATTTTTTTGTGGTAGACATTAGCAATGCGTTTTTCTCAATACTGATACACCCTGACAGCCAACATTTGTTTGCATTTACATTTCAGGGGAAAAGGTATACATATACGCGACTACCACAGGGATATTGTGAGAGTCCAACAATATTCGCACAGGAAATGGCAAGTAACCTGGCGGGATTTATCCCACGGAAAGGCAGCCAGATTTTACTTTATGTAGACGACATTCTGCTGGCAGCCCCCACCCAGCAAGAATGCAGAGAAGATACCGTAGCATTACTACAATTTCTAGCTACTCAAGGACACAAGGTAAACAAAAACAAACTGCAACTTTGGAAAAAACAGGTCAAATACCTGGGATATGTAATATCCAAAGAGGGCAGAATATTAGATGAAGACAGAAAAACAGCAATATTACAGGCACCCAAACCAACTACCAAGAAGGAAATTATGTCCTTCCTAGGTACTACTAATTTTTGTCAGAGCTGGATTCCAAACTATGCCTTGGAATCTGCTTCACTGACTAACTTGATATTCAAGAAGCCTATGGCAGCACAAGATTTATTACAGTGGACACCAGAAGCAGAAACAGCTTTCTGCAAATTGAAACAACTAATAGCATCCTCATTAGTTTTAGGATTACCGAACTATCATAAGCGATTTTTCCAAACTGTAGATTGTAAGCAGGGTTATATGACATTAGTGTTAACACAGCAGCATGGGGACAAACAACGCCCCATAGCTTACTATTCATCACAGCTAGACCCAGTGGCGCGATCCCTGCCCTACTGTGTACAAGCAGTAGTTGCAGCTGCAATAACAGTGCAGGCTTCAGCCTCAGTAGTGTTATTCCACCCTCTCACATTGAGAGTGCCTCATGCAGTCGCGATTATTTTACTGCAAGAAAAAGTAGCATATCTTTCTCCTGCTAGACATCTTTTCTGTATGACTATACTGTTGAGCCAACCTCATATGACAATTGAACGATGCACTACTTTGAATCCGTCAACCTTGCTCCCAACCCCTGCAGATGGCAAACCACACCGCTGCCTGCAGGAGATTGAGCAAAAGACACTACCTAGAAAAGATCTCACGGATGTTCCCTTGGATGATGCCGAGGTGACATACTATGTGGACGGCTCGTGTAGGAGGGGTCCTACAGGACAGAATCTAGTGGGGTATGCAGTAGTTTCTGATACTGAGATGTTAGAAGCAAAGTCTTTACCACACAACTTATCTGCACAAGCAGCAGAATTGATTGCTTTAACAAGGGCATGTACCTTGGCAAAGGGTAAATGAGTGAACATTTTTACTGACAGCCAGTATGCTTTTTCTACTGTACATGTTTTTGCGCAGCAGTGGAAAAATAGAGGAATGATAACATCTACTGGTAAACCAATTAATCATGCACAATTTATTTTAGATTTGTTAGACTCTATTCAGTTACCTCAGAAAGTAGCTATTTGTAAATGCGTAGCTCATACCAAACAACAGGATAGGATTTCAAAATGTAATGCGAGAGCTGATACAGCTACAAAGCAAGCAGCTTCAGCTTCAGAAGTATTTATTTTGAGTGAGGAATTACAACCATCTGAATTTTAGACTTAGAAATGTTAAAAACAATGCAGACACTTACTACAAATGTAGAAAAACAAAAATGGATAAAACGAGGAGCAATTCTTGAGAAAGGGCTGTACATCTCCAAAGAGAGGAAACCAATTTTACCATCTAACTTGTTTAGATATGCAGCTTTGTTGAGCCATGGGCAGTGCCATGTCTCAACAGGGGGGATGGTACAGTTAGTGAATCGAGTGTTTACAACGTATGGATTTACAAACTACATAAAACATTTTTGTGCAGCATGCCATGTTTGTAACAAGCATCATGCACAGGGGATATTGAAGACTAAGCAAGGGAGTTTCCCTACACCACCGTATCCGTTCCATACTATCTGTATGGATTTTATAGAGCTGAACAAATGTGAAAATAAAAACTACTGCCTTGTCATTATAGATTTATTTTATTTATTTATTTTACATTTGTTAACCGGGAAATTCCGACTGGACCAGGTCCATTTTCAGCGGAGGCCCGGGGAGAAAAGCTCCAACATCAAGTTATACAAATACAGTACATCCAGCATAATACACAAAACAGGTTACATCATGTATGCTGAGCATAGTAATATAACAAGAATTAATAAAAACACTCCAGGTAAAAGATATAGAACATGGGTAAAAAGACAATGTCAGTCATACTTTGGTAAGAAAAGAAAATATATCAAGTAAGATTCTACAGTTAAAAGTACCCTTTCAGATGACCAAGCCTACAGGGATCAGAGCTCCAGCATGTGATCAGAGTGGAATTTGGGGAGTTAATAGTAGTATGGGTAGGGTTATGTGATACAAGGGCATAACCATGTACTAAGAAGGTGCGATTTGAGGGAGTTTTTGAATATGGATGTGGAGGGGGCAGTGGACACAGATAGGGGAAGAGAGTTCCAATTTCTGGCAACGGTGTGGGAGTAGAGCGCTTTCCCTGCATTATTGTTAGCCTTGGTGATGGAGAGGAGAGATTTTTCACTGGATCTTAGGTATCGGTTTGTAGTATAGATAGTAAGTAGGTTGGATAATGAGGATATTTGAGAATATTGTAGGCTGTGCCCAGCTGGTGATAGTTAAGTAGCTGTGGTAGCTCAAGCCATTTTAGTTCTTTTAGTGCAGCACAGTGATGGGTTCTATAGGTTGAGTTAGTAGCAAACTTGGCTATTTTATTGTAGCATGATTCTAGTTTGTCTAGGTCACATTGTCTGATTTGGGTAAAGATTGGTGCTGCGTATAATAGAGTTGAGAGGAGGTGGCTTTGTGCAAGAGTGACTCTTGCTTTTTGTGAGAGAAAGGACTTATGCCTGTATAGGGAGCCTAGTTTTTTGTGTACTAGTTTTATGGTATGTGAGATGTGAACATCAAAGTGGAGATTATTGTCTATTTCAATGCCCAGAAGTTTGGTGTGGTTAGAAGGGGAGATGGTGTTTATATGATGGTGTAGATATGTTTTCCAAATGGGTGGAAGCTTTTCTGACTAAAAATCCAGATGCAGCTACTGTTGCAAAAGTCCTTGTTAAAGAAATTATTCCTAGATTTGGCATACCGGAAAAGATTTATAGTGACAATGGCACACACTTTGTAAATCAAACTATACAACAATTGAGCCGTTATTTTGGGATTTCTCTGAAAAACCATTGGGCATACCACCCCCAATCTGCAGGATTAGTAGAGAGGCATAATGGAGTTTTGAAAAACAAACTTAGGAAATTGATCAGTGAGACACAAAATAACTGGGTGCACTGTCTGCCTCTGGCACTGTTGAGTATGAGAACTGTTCCAAATGTAAAAGGGTTAACTCCTTTTGAAATTTTGTTTGGGAGGGCATATTATACACCTCAGCGCAAACCTCTCATGCCTGCAGACCAGGAGCCTGACAGTTCACTTGCAGAGTATATGAGGCGATTTTTGAATAACAAACTTTTGCAGTTAAATTCTGTTTCAGATAAAGAACAAGCCAGACCATCGGAAGCAGCAATAGTCCCAGGCACGTGGGTCTGGGTGAAAGTCGTGAAGAAAAAGAATTGGAGTTCTCCGAAGTGGGAAGGACCGTATCAAGTGCTACTGTCAACACCCACTGCAGTCAAGATCGCAGAGAGAGCGTCCTGGATTCATCTGACACATTGTAAATTAGTTAAGAACTTTGAACCGGACAAAAATCTTGTTACAGTTGTACAACGAGAACAAAATGACCAGGTATAGAGTAAACAGGGATGCAGAACAACCTCAGAACATTTACATGATTATTCTGATAGCTATACTGATAACAATGATCTTTTTGCTGTGGCCTTTCCTTTTTCCAGCCACACGAGTTGAACTGAACAAACGTGATGCATTACTCATAGACTGGCAACCAAACTTTAACACTTACCAAACAATTAAATATGTGTATGCTGAGACTTTTAATGTTTCGAATTGCTGGATTTGCACAGCTATATCAACAGCATACGGGGGATTATTAATGACTGCTGTCCCCCTAGGGGTCAATGAGACCTGGTAAAACTTGATTTTTGATACTACACCCGTGAAATCACAAGACAAAATAGCATTGTACCTACCTGTTACACAAAAAGGGATTGTATGTTTTTATAAAAATGACACTATTCAGGTGGGTTGGAGCAATTGCAATGTGACTGTTTCTTATAAATGTTATATTAAGGCTAATAAGGCAGAAACTATCTGTGATACAAACTATGACTCATATTTTGAAAAAATGAAGAGAACTGTTAGTGAAATACAGCATAATCCTGTTCTTTTGAAGCAACTTTCTATTATTAACAAAAAAATGTTTCATGCAGGGTGAGCATATATCAATACTAAAGTAGAGAATTGTTATTTTGTTTGTGGGAAAAAAGCATATAAATGGCTACCTGAGAATTGGTCCGGCAGTTGTTTTTTGGGTTACCTGGTTCCGGACATATGACACACTGCAGCTTTGCCTCAGGGGAAAATTCGAAACGTCAGAGAGGTTAGCAGTAAACCTAGAAGTCCAATCAAGAGACCTGAGAATCCAGTGGGACGAATCGAAGCAGGGTGGAGAAACCATAACTCCGTGAAAAACAAAGATAAACTGACACATATGGACTTGAGTGACGCTATTATATCATGGGCAGGCATAGCCCCTGCATATGGCGCAGTGAAATCGATTTGGGAGCTGAGAAAACTGTCTAAACTTCTCGAAGTTATGAGCAATGCAACCTTTTCTGCTCTCTAATTAATGACTGATGAACTAAATGCTATGAGAACTGTGGTACTTCAAAACCGCATGGCTCTTGACTTCACCCTAGCGGCGAGAGGTGGTACGTGCGCTTTAATCAAAGAAGAATGCTGTTCGTATATTCCTGACAACCAGCACGAGATAAACGACCATCTTGAGGTGATCCAGCAAGTGTCGACCATGACCAAACCAGGCCCAAACCCTCTGACGGACTTTTTCCAGAATTTGTTTGGGGGGGTGGGGTTCCATCCTAATGAACATCCTGATTGCCATTTGTGTGGGATTACTCCTATTAGGAGCATGCATTTGTTGTGGTATTCCCTGCATGAAAAAGTTAATCAAAGATTTTATAGATATGTCGGTTTCTGAGACTTTGTATCAAAGTACTGATATTGAAGAGTTGTTGAAAACTGAAATGCTTTCATAAGTCTAAACTACATGACTCTCTTAACTGCAAATCCGGAATGGAAGAGGTTAGGAGAAGAAGTAAACTGTTTATGCTTTTGAAAATAGAATAAAAAGTATTAACAGGGGGGAAATGTCAAAGAAATATGCATTTATGTATATGTCTAATGCTTATTAGAAGCTAAAAGAATTAACACGTTTTCATTCTATTTTATATACAGCTTAATTCTGTATGAAATTATAAGATGTTTTCTGAAAACTTGCAAGATGCCCCCTGACCTAGTAATTGCTAGCACAGCAAAATTCATGTTTATGCCTTTTGGAAATGTACTGAGAAGCAGGTGATTATCTGCTAGGTCAGAAAGTAATAAATGAAACAATACTATATTATATAATGTTATGATTTTGAACAATTAGCTCTGTTTGTGTTATGAGAACATGCACAGCTGTGGAAAAGAAGAGATACATAAAACAAAGGACTGCTTGAAGAATCTGTACTTGCTTTGTGCTCGAATTAGCTGTAGTACCTTGAATAGAAACATAACATAGTGGGAAACTGTATCTAACCGGTGGTCACCAAGGCCACGTTGTTTTTCTTAGGAAGTTTTTCATAAAATTGATAGTGCAAGCAGAAAATTATGGATAAACAGCTGCTATGTAATGATGATGTTAAAACTTGTGATCTGCTACGTCAGCTTGGTAGGCAATGTCTTGTTAGAAAGTGTATAAAGATGAACTTACTTCCTGATTTTAGTTAGACAAACTTTGTATTGGCACGTTTTTGTCTTCTTGCTGCAAGATTAAAGTGCCTTAACCTGAACCTACCGTGTATTGATCATTTTTAAAGTATATTTTTCCTTTGACAACATGTCATTGAATGCTGTGTACCTAAGCTCTCTCCCCTTTTACTGTGCTCCCAATACTGGAATTGACCTTACAGTAAACATTTAAGCTAGCTATGTATTACTGCCTCACTGACAGCTTTGTCTGGGGACCTACCTGATGATTCTCTGTCTCCAAAGTTTAAACGCACTCCCCTTGGGCTCACTTCACTCCCCACCCCTACCCCCAAATCCCAACCACCCCCCACTACATCTAAACTTAAACGTATCAAATACACACCCCTTCCTCTGTTAACTCTACCCACATCCTCCATACACTCAACCAATCAACTCACTACTATAACTATCACACATTCATCCTTTTCAACTTACTATTCTCATTCCCCTCACTTACCAAAACTCTTCTACCCCCTTCCAACTGTCCACCAAGGCATTATTTCTGATTAACCTCCCCATCATCTAACATTATGCCTATATAATCGACTATTACCCACTCTCTGTTCAACTTTTTATTTTCCTTCCACTACTTAATCTACTATGATTTCTCTTACTCTCCTAACACTAATATCTTCCTCCCTCACCTGCACCAAGAGCTCCCACAGACATTACTTCTTTCTCCAGTGTCACGCATCACTACCCTTCACTCCTCATCTATTTCATGTGGACAGTAAATTCTTCTTTAAACCTAGACTGTTTCATTCACACATCTATACTTGCCCAACATCAAACATACTGAGATTTGGACCAAAATTAAATCCTATCTTTCCTGTACATTCTACAGTTTTATTCAGTTCTGCGGTGACATCCAACATAACCCAGGTCCCAACTTCACTCTACTCCCATCCCTAACCCATACTTTAGCTTCACAAAATAAGCTTAAACATATCTCAGTAAACATGTGTAGTATTTACAATAAAGTGTCTGAATTACACGCTTGGATAACCCTACAATCCCCTGACATATTAATCACTGAAACCTTGCTCAAACCATACATCAAAGATGCAGAAGTACTGTCACCTGGTTTTAATATGCTCACAGTTGAGCGACTCAAAAGAAAAGGAGGTGGTATAGCAATAATCTATCCAAACTCTATCTCCTTAACTCCGCACAACAATCTGTGCTTCCTTTGACAAAGCCAAACTTATCATCACCTATCTTATTGCATAATACATACTCCCTGGCAACAATCTATCAACTTTGGAAAGTATCCTATCATGGCTGTCAACCAAAACTGTAATATTAGGCAATGTCAACAGTGACTGGCAGAACCTTAACTCCCAATTTGCACCGATAGCATTAACCTCTTTGGAATTTCTCAACTAATTACTCATCCAACCTATACCAATGCATCACACCAAATGGCTCAATTACTGATTGGATTTTGGTCTCCCACACTAATAATTTTACTCATTCAGAAACACTTCCAGACTCTATTAGTGATCATCACCCTATCTGCACAACTAGACTTATCTCTCACCCTGTAAAAAAAACATACCTACAAGACGCAACTTAACCAACCTTGACTAGCAGACCTTTACAAACATATTAAACACTATTAATTTGTCTTTCCTTAAATACTTGACACTAGATAAAGCAGTCAAACAATTTAATTCAACATTCCTAAATAGTTTAAACAAACTGGCTTCCAGCAGAAAGAAAAAAATATATACTTCATGGCTTTCTGTTAATACCAGAGTAGTTAGGTAAAACACAAATAATGCATGGGCAAACTACTTAAAACAAAAGACACATTATAATGTACAACATTTCAGATCACTGCGTAACCTAGTAAGGGAAAAGGTGAACTTGGATAAAAAGCAATTCTACACAAAGACGCAAGAGCAGCATAAATCCAGTCCCAATGGAAATCAGTCCTCCCCTCAACCCTCCTGCGACAGTACCTCCCCTGACATAGCATCTCAGTTTAACTATTCATCAATAGCATAGCATCCATCACTGATAAATTCACCCCCCCTCTACTTTGTCTCAGTCTCCTACTATCTGCCTCTCCACATTTTCCCCTACAAGTACCCACTTCCTTTATTAATTACCTTTTGTGTAAACATAAACCTTGTTCCCACTCTGCAGATAATCTTCCAAATGAATACCTAAAGATGGCAGCTGACTCAATAGCTTACCCATTTCCATAATCATTAATAGATCTATCAAGGAAGCTTATGTTCCCACCCTGTGGAAAAAAGATCTTTATACTTCCTCTCTATAAAGCACCTCCACAGAAATATTGAACTATAGGCCAGTTGCCATTCTTTCACCTCTATCCAAAATTATAGAGAAATGTATCCACAACAATTTCTTCAATACCTACTCAACAATAATCTTCACTCTCCAACCTAACATAGATTCAGACCAGCACACAGTACTATCACTGCTCTATCCTTCACTGACACTGTCAGTAAAGCTCGTGATACAGGTAACTTTGTCTCATCTCTAATTTTTAGATCTATCTAAAGCTTCTGACACTGTCTCACACACCGCACTCTTATCCCAACTATCTCTTCTTGGTTTAACTGAAACAACTTTACAATGGTTCACTAGTTATCGCTCTAACCAATATCAATCAGTTAAATGGAATTCCAATTTCTCTCCTTATTTACTAGTTAGCACTGGGATACCCAAAGGCTCAATACTGGATCCACTCATCTTCAAGATTTTCATTAATTATTTAAATGCCTCCACTAAACAAGCAAACTTTATTCAATATGCCAATGGCTCTACTTTAATCTGTTTCCCCAGCAATCTTACCCATCTACAAAGCTTAACTCAAGATGCATTCAACTTCACTGAGTCTTGGCTCGCCAACAAGCATCTCCTACTCACCTCCCCCAAATCGCTGTTGTTTCACACACTAAACTGTTAGGTGTAACAACAGACAACAATCTTAAGTTTGACCTGCATGTCTGTGACAACATAAAAAAAAGACTAATAAAAAAGTGGGCATGTTGTATAGGGTTAGAAAATGTATTACAAATTTGTCAAAAGTAACCTTTGCCACCACTTATCTCTTACCATCCTTTCCCTACACTTCCCCTATTCTAACTAATCTTCACTCATCCCTCAAAGTAAAACTCAATCAATACTATAATAAAATAGCCAAATTTGCCACAGGGCAGGCCCACTATTTTCATCACTGCCCTGCTCTCAAAACCCTAAACAGGCTTGAACTACTCCACCTACTGACTTTTAATCAACTGTTAAACATCTCTTTAACTGGATCCTGGACTTCCTGACTGAGAGGCCAAAGAGGGTGTGTCAGGGTAACAACACATCAAAGTGCATCACAATTAACACCGAGATTCCACAGGGATGTGTTCTCAGCCCACTGTTATTCACCATCCTGACCCATGACTGCTACACTAAGCACAAGTCCAGCCATACCATCAAGTTTGCTGTTGACACCACAGTTGTGCAGCTCATCACAAAGGAGGAAGAAAGGGCATACAGAGAGGAGGTGGCACCTTTAATTAGTTGGTGCGAGGGGAACAACATTGCTCTGAATGTAAGCAAGACCAAAGAGATTAATCATCGACTTCAGGAAAAGGAGAACAAACCACCCAATACTCAGCATCAATGGTAAGAGTGTGGAGAGGGTTAAGAGTATGAAATTCCTGGGTGTACACATATCAGAGGATCTCTTGTGGTCACGAAACTGGTCAAGAAAGCACCCCAATGCCTCCACTTTTTAAGAAGGCTGAAAAAAGCTAAGCTTCTTCCTCATATTCTCTCCACCTTCTACAGGGGTGCAATAGAGAGCATCCTCACATGCAGCTTCAGTGTGGTTTGGAAACTGCACAGTTACAGAAAAGAAGGCACTACAAAGAGTGGTGAGGGTTGTAGAGAACAGGTTCCAGTCATCCATTGATGCATCTTTATTCTGCAAGGAGCATCCAGAAGGCCTCCAAAATACAGGGCGACATGCATCCTGCGCATGGGCTGTTTAAGCATCTGGCACTGGACAGGAGATATCACAGCATCCGCTGCAGGAGTACAAGATTCAGTAACAGTTTCTACCCTACACCAAGGCTGTCCAAAACATGGCCCATGGGCCGCAATTTTGTGTGGCCCTCCTGCTATCATGTGTACCGAGGAAAACATTTTTAATAGGTTCATAGGTTGGTACTGGGCTATCTGCCCGAAGGCATATATTAGCCCAGCCATGTTGTGCGGTATTCACTGCCCCTTTAGTAGTTCCCTAGACCCTTGTCCTAGCAGCTAGTACCCTTGGCCCCTATCTAGTAGTGCTGTTGGTGTGATCCCCGGTGTGAACTTTCTGTTACCCATCCACTCATCAGGGTTCCTGTTGAAGAGCGCTAGTGAGGGGCTCTGTCTTATGTAGATCTGGACCCTGCTCCATAGTAAGGGAAGTAATGAATCCTTATGGGCAGAATGATAGAGCAAAGTACTGCAGGAAAAAGCTAGGTACTAAAGCCTAAAACATAATACATAGTTGTTTCCTACTGTAGTCTAATGTAGACTACTGCAAATAAATAATGCTCTGCTCGAGCAGTAGACAACCCAGGTTTCCATGTGCACTCCCTTCAATGGTGTGGGCGAAACACCTGTGTAGTGGCACAGGTAAATGAATGCAACGGTTGTTAATTGGAGTTTTTAAAAGGAAGGAAGTGAGTTTGAGCTGTGTACAGCACGCGTGAAGATCTGGGTAACAGACAGGAAAATTGGGAGCACTTGTGTGTGCGGGGCAGGAAGGTGCAGCAGCAGAGTGGATAACTAACGGCATTGTATAACAGCAGAAGAACACGATCCTGGGAGGAAGACAACAGAAGGAAGATGTCATGGGTTGTACCTGACAGGAGCAAATCTGAAAATAAAAACTTCAGAAACCTAAGTCGGGAGTGCGAGGTAAGGATGGGAAGGAACTGGAGCTGATTCCATGGGCTAAAGGTGTGGGGGTTAGAGAGGCTGCACGGTAAGATGACTTTGCTGAGAGGATGGCATGGAGACAGGGCGGACGGCTGAGCTGAGAATGTGAGATGAGGGAATGGAAGAAAAAACTCAACCTAAGTATGAGAAGAGAGAAGCTGGATGGGGACAGCTGAAGTAGGAGTTGGGTTTGGAAAAAAAAGAAAAGTGAGAAGGCTGAAGTAGCATGATGTAGAAACAGGGGCAAGCTGACCTCCTTAAGAGAAGCAAGGTAAAGCAAAGATGGAAAGGAGAGAATGGGTAGTTGCAGGTCAAACTTAGAATGTGATGAGGTGTACAGACTGAGGTTATGGGTCTTGGCACAAACAGTTTGCATTAAGAGGTTAGGGACCAGTGTTCGTGGACAAACCACTATGTGAATGAGGAATTTTTATTTCATTTTTTAATGTGCAGTTGTGTAAATATCTATATTCTACACAGTGTGCAGTAAGAAGATACATGTACATGTAGTACTTGTAACAGAATATCCAAAATGTAGTGCTAAGATGTTATTGGCTGCTGTGTCATAATTCACAAATTACTCTTGCCACACCTAGTAAAGCAGAAACCTTTAAAGAACAAAAGCAAGAAAAGTGCTTTTGATCTGCTAGATGCAGTTGTAAACTACAGCAGCCAACTTAACTAAATTCTACTTGGACGGCAACTGCAGCCAATACTTTTGGACAGTGGTTACTTGTAGCAACCAGTGGGATGCTCTGCACAAGCAGCAGAGATCTTATGCTGTTTGAAGCATCAGTCTCAGGACTGCCCACCCTTCTCTACAAATGGCATGACTCCGAGGATAGTTATATTAGTTGGGGGTATTGTCTTCCCCCAAAACACCCTGACCAAACTTGACAGAATCCTTTGGGAAACAGGGGAGCTATTCTGTTTCAATAAAAACTTTTATAAGAACTCTGGCTTTTCTTTCTTATCAAATTTTCGAACTGCTTGCTAAACCTAACTAACGTTAGGACTCTCCAAGTGAATTTCAATATATGTACTGTATTTATTATTCTGGATACGGCTCTCAGATAAATCTTTTTTTTTACTGCGGCCTTGGATTACCTATAGTTGGATAACCCTGCCCTACAGTGATTAGGCTTCTGAACTCTGGCACTAGTCCCAGGGGTCTGGACACATAATAAGTCAATTTTTATTTATTTGTACAATATATACTTGCATATATTCCAAGTAAGTGCAATATTTATTTATTATATCCATAGTCAGTATTATTTAACCCACTCAAGTTCAATATTAGACAAATAACTTAGGCTTTTCAGAAGTTGTTTTGTTTTGCTTTAAATAGAGTTGTTAATTTAACTCAGGGGAGAATATTTGTTTCATATATGAGTGTTGGTAAATGTCTCTGCTCTTTCTTGCATATATTGGGAGTAGTATTGTATTTGTTAGTTATGTTTATTCCCTTACTTATATGTGTTGTTTCACCTTCCTTTGTGATCTCAAGAATTGAGCTGATGCACAAAATTTTGTTTAGCCTACATATCTCGAGTTCTAAATAACAATAAAGGGTACTTAAGTATTATCGCAACCAGATTTTGCGATGTACTGTCCATTCCACCATTTATTTGAATTTTAGTAAATGTAGTGTATTAAGGAAGGGTGGCCTGTTTAAAAGTATGCTGGGATACTGGTGGGGGATTTTTTAATGTTTTATGGGTACAATTTTTGGATAGGTGTGTAGTGTGCTGAAAAGATATCATGTGTTACGTTGGTACTTGTATTTATACGCAATTTGAGTGCTGGCGCCAGAACGGGCTGGTCGTATGGAAATTATCGAAGGTTTGTTAAAGGTGCTTTTCGTTTTGGATGTGTCCTTGGAAGGTGGTGTTCATTTTGGAGAAGTTATCGAAGGATATGGGGATCGTTAAAGGTGCTTTTCGTCCTGGATGTATTGTTGGATGGTGGTGTTCGTTTTGGAGCTATCGAAGGACTTTGGAAATTATCACTGGAACTTCATTTATTTGGAAAAGACATTTGGATCTATCATTGGGGCAATCAATGGTGTTTTTGGACTTTAGAAGCTATCGTTGGAACTTCATTGGGATGAAAAGGACTTTTGGATCTATCGTTTGGACAATTGATGGCGTTTTTTAATTTGGAGTTATCGTTGCAACTTTGGTTGGAAAGGACTTTTGGAGCTATCGTTGGAACGATCGAAGGAGCGTTTGGTTTGTTGGATGTGGAGATTTATTTTTCAGCTGTATTTTCATTTGGTCAATGGAAGAAAGTCGTAAGGATTATTCAATTCTTGGATTACTTAAATGCTTTCATTAAAAAAAAGAAAATGGACACAAGGTAAGTGATTGAGGAACAGTATTTAATGGTGAAACTGTATTCATTGAATGGTACATATGCAATGTAATATAGGTAAATTCAGAGTACTGCTTTGCTTCTTCATTGAATGTATTTTCGAATGTCATTAATTTCCACAGCTGTAAGGGCTCTACTGTTTAATATTGTTACTTGTGGATTCTTCAGTTGTTGTTATATTGGTTGTCAGTGTAGATAGTTCTGAAGATGTGGATAGTTCACTGGGTGTTCTGTTTTTTTACTGTTGAAGGCTTAGAAGTAGTTGGTTGGTTAATTGCTATGGTAGTTGGTATTGATTTTTTGTTTTTTTTTGTGGGGGAAAGTTGTTAGCGATGGCTTTTAACAGTTCTTCAAACCAGTCTTTTGAATCTGATAGTTGTGTTTCGCACCACATATATTCAACAAGATAGGAATGTAGATGGTGACGTGCAGTTCCTCGTTGTTTCTTGTTTCTCCACTTTACTGAGCCCACATTTTTTCTATATGTTGTGTATGCACTCCAGTCAACAAAATTGTAGCTGTGATTAACTTTGTCATGGCTGAAGCCAGCTTCTTGTAGTTGTTTTGTTTGGTATGCTTTCCAGGAGTCTGAGTATATAATGCTGCCTTCTTTGATGTTTTTTGTAGTTGGTCAAACAACGTAGAGGCACTTCTGTCAGGCACTTTCACTACAAATGTTTCTTTCGTTTCCCTACAGATCCCTCCGAAAATCCACTGTTGAGGTAGGATGAGACCGCTGTTATTTTTCCGCCGAGTAAATAAACTTTCGTCAATTTCCACTATATGCCCTGGCCCTCCGATCTTTTTCTTCTCTTATTTTTCCAACTCCATGGTACATACATCCCTTAAATAATTATTCCAGTCAATAACTGTTTTGACAGCCATATCCAATTTTTCGCGAAAGAAATTAATGCTAGTTAACTACTTACACCAACAGTAGTATATAAAATGAACAGCAGTTGTAAAAGAAATTCTACTTCCTTTAAAAAAGTTACCTTCCCAAACTCCTATATACTGGTAGCATTTATCAGAGTTGCATTTCCAAAATATTTATTTTCCATAGTATAATTTCATTTCATGTCCTGAAGTGCATTCCTTAAAACTGTGTATAATTCCATACTGTTTATATAACTGAATTGCCTCCTTACCTGTCTTAGGTAAATCCCACAGTCGCATTTTTAACAAAACTATGACTACAGCAATCTACTTAGATGGTTAATAACTATATGTCTTTTCAATAATCTGTTGACTAGAGCTTTGACAACTTTCGTATAGCACGAGAACTGGAACACATACGCGTTAATGGCGATAAAAAGGACAAGCTATTTTAAAATGTTATTTTCTATGTGTTTTCAACTTTAAATATTACTAAAAATTAAAATTATTATAGAAAAGATATTATTTAGTATTAATATCCTTAATTTTGTTTTTTTAAGAAAAACACAAGTGAATACCATTACCGTGAAAATCTGGTTGCGATAATACGCAAGTACCCAATAAAGTTTACTTTGACTTTACACTCTTCTCACAAGTGTCTACTATCTATTTACAAACCTCAAGGATCCAATGGCTTTAGTCTGTATTCTCACTGGGTTGTCAAATCAAGGAATAGCATTTCAGAATCAATCAGACTTATACCTCACTACTATTCTTTTAAGTCTTACGCTACCCTTTCTTTATCTCAGAAACCATGACTGTGTACACTGATAAAATTCTTTAGCTAGAGTCTGTATATAGTGTGCTCCAACTTAATCATGAGGAATTCTTATATATTATGTATACAGTGTGTTCTAACTTGATTGCTTATTTTACTGTATCCACAAATCGTACTTATGTGATATTGTCTTAATCTTTGTAACCAATGACAATTTGTAATCTATCTAAAATGTTCTCTGGAGCTTTTCTCCCTGGGCATCCACTGAAAATGGGCACTTGCCCAGTTGGACTTTCCCCGTAAACAAATGTCAAATAAATAAATAAATCCTCCAGTCTACCAAGGCTTTAGGTCTGGAGGAAGCACATATTTTGTGGTTCATAGATAAATATGAAACTTGGACAGAGAATGCACAAGTCATGTATGTCTTGAGATGGAATTTTGTGTCTGCATGTGGTACACTTTTAAAAACTGGCCTGCCTTTCTATTTTAACAAAAGAACAGTTGAACCCTACTGCAAATATGTATAACCACACAAAGACTGAAAAACTGTCTCTCACAGACACACAATGCAAGTGTGTAATTATTCAAATATCTAATAATGTTTATCAAACATCAAATGTTTATCAAATATAAACACTGCACACTATACTCTTACTGCTGAGATGGATCCAACAAGTGGCTTGAGGACCCACATGTCGTATTGGACATACTGGACAATATCAGTATCAGTTCTGGCCTATCTTCATGAGGGCTCCCGAGAAACTGTTTGCCCTCTAGATCCCTATGTCCTGAGCAGGTAATCCAGTCCATTCACCTATGTGCTTAGCCATAAATTCTTGAGTTCATGTTGCAGTTCTTGCCCTGCTGTTTTTTTTTTCTTTAAGCACTTGGTTCTCTTTAGGAGTTTGTCGATATAGACCTCATGGCAATTTCCCTCTTCTTCAAGTTCCTTAACTTTACTCTTCTTCTTGTATTCTTTGCACTGTATTGTTTATTTGGAACATTTCAGTATGAATTTAATCAATCCTTTTTTTCTAACATTGGACCTGACATGTTCACTTTTTCCTCCTGTTTTTTTTTTTTTTTATTACAATCGCTAGAATTGCCTAGTCACTTTGCTGGACTGTACTTGGATGATTTTTTTTTTTTTATCTTCACTACTGCGTTTATCAACTTTTCATCGCTTGCCACCTTTCTTTGACCTCATGTGGATGTGGAGGATTTTCAGCTTTGAGGGTTCTTATTTTTTACTTTGTGTAGTTATTTCACTCTATTGCCAGGAGGAGTGAATCCTACACATTGTGCCATCATACTGGAAGTCCCCTTTCATGACATATTTACAGAGTATACTGTCTGGTTTGGACCTCTGCTCCCCAGGAATGAAAAAAATGTAATAAACTTATGACCAAGGTAAGAAGGCGATATTGTAGTTGATGGCCTCACCAGATGCGCAGTAGCAAGCCCCGCCCAAAACCCACCCCGTGATATGTCATTCATGAATATGCATTCCCTCCGAATGTACAACCGAAGAAAAAGTGCACTGACATTGTAATATGACAGTAAATATAACAGTAAACTGTTAACAACATCTGTAATTGACAAGTTTTATTGCACTAATAATATACACTATAATCAGCAAAGAAACAAAACCTTCAAAACACCTCATCAGGCTTTTTACTGTGTAGCATTATAGCTCTCTTTGTCAGAGTCGGAATGTGATGGTTCACAGTCCCAATTAATGTCCAAAGGAACTCTTTTTTTTGGTGCAGGTGTCACAGCCGACTCTTCCTCAGTATCATTGGCAGGACCTTTTACTAAGAACAGCTTTCCTGGGCGACACTGCATTAACCGTTTATGTACATTTAGTATTTTTATATCATGTATGCACGAGAAAATTAAATATGCAGACCGGGGTGTCACTCAATTTGTGACACGCCCACTTCTGCGCGAAACTAATTGGTGAGGCCCTCAACTACAATATCGCCGGTAAAGGCAACTATCCTTACAAAAAAAGTGTCCTTAGATGAGCAATGTCTTAATGTTTTTTTTTTTCCTAGGGACATCCCTGGAAGACCAACTAGGAGACAGCACTTCCCTGGCAACAGGTCTCTTTTCTTTGGCGACCCCGGGAAGAACCTCCCAAACCCAAAGAAGATGGTTTCCCATACCTGGACTGCACACTGGAACACCCACAGAGAATGTGGCTAATTCTCAGTCCATGGTGACAGAAAACACTACACCAAGGGAACCCACTGCAGAATTACAAACCAACGGCTGAGGCACAATTTGGCCTGCGGTGTAGACAGACTTACACAATTATGTATTTCTGTACACTCATTTTAAATAAAGTAAAAAAAGGGACACAATTCAGTAGTATTTCTCTCCCGCAAAAGGTACTGCAAAACTGTCACAGATGTTTTTAATGAGGATTCTTCAAACTTGTCAGTACTTCTCACTGCTTCCATCCTAAGTGAATGGGACTGGGACAAAATAACATAATACAGCCCTGTAATTTCGTCAGCTGCATCATGTTTAAGAAATTAACATTGGGTTCGAATGAATATCTGCCCCCCCTCCCCCGCGCATTTAGGGTTGGGGAAGAAAAAACAGGTACTTACTATAGACATGGATTTGAAGAACTCTGTGGTAACTTGAAATGATGTTCTTTCAGACTGTGTCCCTAGTGATTAGAAATATTATCAACAGAGAAAAAAAGAACATTTACATTTTACAAGAAAACCGCATCGCACTGCAGCCGTCGAGCAGAGAATGGTCTCGTCCATTTAGGTATACATTATGCCTAAGTATCATACACGTTTTAAATTTAAATCACAACACGTATACGTTTACAAACAATACAGATTAACTATTAAAACATAACTATACATCAAGTTATTACAAAAATAAAGACGTATACGTTTCGTCACTCGCAAAAATACACTTGAAAATATCGTGTAGCAAATGGCTGAATTCAGAAGAAAATATCATGCAGCAAATGGCCGTTCACTACCTTTTCCCGCTACACAAAATATTAGCCGAAATGCTTCTTTAACTCCTCCCGTTCCCCGCCCCATGACGTTGCTCGTGACGACAGTAGGGTCTCTCCGTCCGTGGGAATCTAGCCACGACCCTACTGAAATTGACAGAACGATTTTTTTAGTCTACTTACACTTCAGAGAAAGGCCTGTGTTTCTCCAATATTTTCGACAGACCCAATGTCGCTGATCTCTGAAACCAGGCTGCATTGCGAGCAGGTAAGACCTGGTCCTGAGCAGTGGTTCGCTTGCTGGTTGCTTGTCTGTTTCATTCTTATGGGAAGTGTCGTTTCCTGTTGAAGGGATGATGGACTAAACGGCTTTTACTAACTAAATAATAATACCTACTCCCCGTGAAGCTTTCTCTTGGATACTGGCAGCTTTTGTAATTTGTACTCGTTGTGCTGATTAGAACAAATAGCTTGCCACCACCCTAACACAATGGTGTATGCACACGTACATGGGTACAAATATATATATATATACACAAGACCAGTGTATCTGCAGTAATATTTATTTCATCTCTGATTCTAATGAAAGTGATTATGTGCACAGTTGAATTTAGAGTATGCTCTTGTATTCGTTTGATTATGTACTTGGAGTAATTTATTACAAAAATGGTTCAGAATACCCTTTGCTCGTTTTGTGCGAAATATTTATTGTATGCTAAAATTAACCACGGGTGCTGATGGTTGCTGCCAGGATGTTTTGGGGTGAGTATTTGGTATTATTCGTAGCAGGACTAGAATGTGGACCATTGGTGTTGTGTACATACTAAAACGGTGAATGTAAATCAGCTTCTGAAAAACTACTTCCTTGAAAATGTCATTTTTTTTTTTTTGTGGAGTGCGCTTGTTGTTCAGTTTCTAGTACGCTGGCATGGTGACGGTCTTTAGCTGATGCTTTACTGATACGGTTGTGCTTTGGCCAGCGTTGACTTTTAGTAATCTGAAATACGATACTGTTTGAATTTCTTCGTGTTTCATATGAAAACGGGCAGTGAAAAAGAGTTTGCTATGAACTTCACACATTACAGTGAAACATATGTGATTTTATGTAAACAAACATTTTTTCAGTTAAAGAAAGGATGGCAGAACATCTTTAAAAATAAACTTAAGTGAGTCTGTTTCGTGTGGACTGTTTTACCCTAAATGGGAGAATCAGAGCTTGTATGTTATCTTTTTAAATTCTGATTCTAGCATAAGGAAACTTTGGAGATGAGACTGAACATTTTACCTTGTAGCATTGCGTTTACTGAGGTGTTTTTCCTGTTACTGATCTTTTTCAGGTTAAATTTGATAATGTGAAAGTGATAGTGAAGTGTGTTTCTAAAGATATGGTATGCTTCCTTATGTGACGGATCGATTTAGTGTGTAACAACATTTTGATATTCATTCCGTCATCCACAGTTTTCTGCACTTGCACGGCTTTACGTTATAAGCAGGGAATAATTTTTCATTTACTGAAGGCTCTTCAGGAAAATAAGTGTCAGTTGAAGCCGTTTAGTTAAAAGACTAACAGAATATGGTAAAGGCAAGCTGAATGTTTCTGTAGATTCTGGATTAATTTCATGTTGAGGTTTAAGGTTTTATTTTATTTATAGTTTCGTTAACTGGGTGAAGTAGAATACTTCAACCCTTTCCAGCCATGACCCAGGCCACTGTTGGGCAAACAGTTTTTAAATTGCGACTATTGCAGTCTGACTGTGCATTTGTTGTACAGATAAATACATTCCTGCATAAATACAGTGGTATTAAATTAGAGGTTATTAACGTAATTGATTCTGCAGTAACTAGATTGCTGTAAGTACTTGCAGGTAACAAATGGCACAGTATTGGTGTACACTGGCTTCAGAATCAAAGGGGTTTAGGGTGTGATTCAGATTGTCATCCAGAGCGTTTTTTTTTTGTCTTATTTAGGGCTGAGCAACTGAATGTCCCTGACAAGGGCTTACAGCATTTACGCATACTACATCACCCATCATGTTCATGCAAGATGACCTGTTGTAGATGGCATCTAGTGTTCTCTCAGATGGGCTGTGCCAGTCACATTCACTGTTCATTCAGATCATCCCTTTTCTTGCAGTATCATGTTGGGGAAATGGGTGCACTTTAGTCAAATAACACACACTCCTGATGGCATCTAGTGTTCTCTCAGATGGGCTGTGCCAGTCACATTCACTGTTCATTCAGATCATCCCTTTTCTTGCAGTATCATGTTGGGGAAATGGGTGCACTTTAGTCAAATAACACACACTCCTGCATGAAAGTAGTTTGTGGAGTTTAAATTCTGGTAACCACTTGGTTAAGGAGGGAATTTTAGCATTTGGTGTTCATTCTCATGATGCTGGAGAAGTTTAAATATAAATTTTCTCAGTATTTCAAGGCATCTTTTGTCATTGCTGAAGCCCATGTAGGTTACATTCAGATGTCTGGGGTGTGTGTATATGTATGTATATATGTGTATATATGTATATCTGTATATATATATATATATATATATATATATATATATATAGTCAGATCTTGCGTGCTGTCTCTCTCTTTCATTTTTTTGTCAGTGGATTGTAGTTGTAAATGCTAATGTAGCATATGTTACATCATGCATGAACAATTTATATATGCTGTATTTAAGTTATTGTAGCAGTAAATGTATATGATAATTTTGTTTTTTTAATGTAATTGGTATGTTCTGTATGTAGAATTTTTTCTTTTCTCGTTTCATATTAAAGAAAGTTAGACTGATTAGAGCTTTCTATGTTAGCAAGGTATACATAAATGCATTTTCAGATAGCATGACAGTTTCTGCCTGAAGTGTACATATCACACTTTTACATGTATCCTTGTCAGTTTAGCATTTACTTGCAGGAGACGATGTGCAAGCTCTGCATTAGAACTCATCCTTTTTATGGTGCCTCTAGAATTATTTCTGCATACATTTTTTAGTGACTTCAGTTAGAACTATGAAGTTATGAATATGTTAGCTGGTGAAATTCATAGCAAAGGTTCCTTTTAAGTAGAATTCTGTTTTGATTTTTACCCGAGAAACTATGCTTTGCCCAGTAGAGGTGCAGTTGGTACCTTATCAGCAATGTTCCCAGAGTTTGCAATGTTTCTGCTGTTTTTAGAAACAAATCTACCCATTTATTTCATCTGTGCCATTGGAGCTGCAAAGATACTTGGAAAAGTGCTTTCTTTACTAGCATCTGTGCCTCTTTTCTAAACTGAGCTGTGTTGCACTACAATATATTTTTTTATTATTCTTAATATTTTTATTTAGTCTTAGAAGTATGTTAACAGTCCTATTACAAGCTGTTGACAACTAGATTTTCTACTCTTTGGTTCTGTAGTGCCCTTAGGCACTCTTGGTAACATCCCTCCTTAGAATTCAGGCCAGTATTTTTCACTGGCTATATGTCTTTCCCGAGGATACTTACTGTACCTCCTAAAATGTCATCTTTAAATTTTGAAGTGAAATTACTGCATGTTGTGGTGGCAGCCAAGTTTATTAATGAAGGTGGATCACTTGAAAGTTTTTGTCTGGAGATGGAGTGACCTCAAAAGATGATGGATTTAGTGGGAGTGACTGTACATTGATCATTGTATCATTTAGATACCAGTCTTGTGAATTATGCAATACAGAATTCGAGCAAAATGCTCTTTGGCCAGGTCACTTGAACTTGTCCTTTTGTGCTGTTTTACATTTTTGGGATGTTCATGTAGCTAAACTGTAGTTCCATCCATGTTTGACATTCCATCATTTGGGACTAGTAAAGTTATAGGCTGCCCTTTACATTGTTTGTCATCTAGTTTCAGTTTATAGCTGACCAAGGTATTGACTGAATGGTGGGAATGGTTTCAAATCAAGTAGGCTAATAAACATTGATGTGCCTTCCCAAAGTGAGGGGAGCAGTGCCTGGTTCATTATTCTTTTTCATTAATGAATTCAAAACAAGCTGTAAGTAAAACTGAAGAAAATCCAAGTTCCTTGAAGTATAATGCCACTATAAGAAAAAAATCACTTGTTTACTACAAAGATATGATGGTTATTTACATGCTAGAGGCAGAAGTGAGCCCTTATCAAAATGTTGGCTGGTTTTATACAACTAGGCTTTCTTTAGATAATTGTGCTGCTTTGGGAGGTAGATTTTAACTAGTAGCAGTCGCCCACTGGTGGATAACTCCTCAGGTTTGTGGCAAGTGGTAGACGTCCCTTAAAATGCACATGACATCATCATTTGCATAGCTGAAGCTTTGCAGGAAAAAGCTGCTGAATGAAAACCAGAGGATCACCTGGCCTAATAGGACCTCCTGGCATAGGAAATTCGAAGGGGCATAGAGTACACTACTATCCATTTTCTTTTAGGCTGTAGGGGATACTATCCATCCATCATCCACAACTCCTTTCCCCAATTTTGCACGTGGTGGGAATACATTGACGTAAAATACATGGTGAATATAGTGGGCATTTATAAACTGTAAATGTATAAATATAATACATTTGTACAAACACATGCATGCATATTTGTGTACTGCATACACGTGTGTAAGTAAAAGATTTGTATTTTAATTTTGTTCATTATAATCTAATTGGGATGGTAACTGTGTATGGTGTATGTCAGATGTGGCTTATCTGGGTTGCTGTTGTATGTTTGAGACAATAATGCAAGCCCTGAAATAGTGAGAAATTGTGTGATGGAGGGGGGTATAACAAAACTTGAAACTGCTGTATTTCAGAGAATTTCTTCTTCTCCAAGGTACATAGTGATTGAATTAAAAATGGCAGGTGTGGTGGTGCAGGGGGATATGCTTTTAATGTGTAATGTCAAATTTTCACACTTTGCTGTTCATAGGTAGGTGTATCGGCCCAAGGGTCTACGTAAGCCTAGCCAGCAATGTTTCATAGCTTACGCCACCCAAGAAAGTTGTTTTCCTGTACCATTGTCGAGCAGAGACACAGAAGTGATCCCCAGGGTGTATTTCCTATTTCCCATCCACTCATCAAGATTTTTCTTGAAGAGTGGTAATGAAGAACTTTGCTTGACATAGATGGGTAGCTTGTTCCAGAGTATAGGAACATCTGTAACATTGAGCTTAATTGTTTGGAGTTTTGGAACTTGCATTATAACACCTCAGAATTCTGATAGGACACTAATTTCTCTCTATCTCATATTGCGTACTTCCTGCTGTGTTCGAGATTAAACAAAACAGGAAATTAGTTGCTTAATTCTAAAAACTAGCAGTGATATTTGCAGACTTTTCTAAGTGAGATTTATTTCAGAGCTAAACAAACATAGCAGGCACTTTTATTTTGGCAAAACTATGAACATTTCTTTAATCATATTTGGGCTTTCTCCTGAGTAGGCACATGCCAAAATTAAAAAAAAAAAAAAAAACGTCTGCAGCAGCTTATCGGCTTCCTCTGACTTTCCTGTATATGTAGGAGAAATCCAGTTCAGATAGGTTGCATTTCTTTTCTTTTCTTAGGATATCAGGCTTATTTTTTATATACATACTGCAACGCTGTCTGCCTTTTCCTTCTCTGGGACTCCTGTTATATTCACTTGAAGATAATGACTGACTTTCCTGTATATGTAGGAGAAATCCAGTTCAGATAGGTTCCATTTCTTTTCTTTTCTTAGGATATCTGGCTTATTTTTTATATACATACTGCAACGTTATCTGCCTTTTCCTTCACTGGGACTCCTGTTATATTCACTTGAAGATAATGACAGACAGAGTTCTATCTATGTTAACAATAAGTAGTCTTAATATTCAGATTAAAACAGTTGTCACTCTTTACAGTGCATGTTTCCAGCCTGAATGCTCCCTCACTCTCCCGAGTGGTGGCTGCCTTTCTTCTCCCGTGCTTATTCTGGTGTTCAGCTGTGGCCTAGCAGTCACCATATTATTTAATCCCCCCTTTCCATTTTGTGGGAGCAAGCCCGTGACAACCCATCTGCATTCAGACAGGTGGTGGTGACGTAGGCAGCTGCAGACATTTTATACTGAAAGGTTTGTAGAAATAAGACCAACCTGGCTAGCTTGGATTTATTTTGTTTTAGAGCCATTAAAGAAATTCACTATCATTAACTTGCAAGAACTGTCTGCCTAATAGATATTGTTTGAGTGGAGAGAGTCCATATGTTAAATTACTGTACAATTAAATTCTTAATTTCTGAATTTTATATTGCTATGTAATACGTATATCCAACATAAGGACTCGCAATAAAATTCTTGTTAGAATGTGCCTGTATCTTTATTCTGTACATCATAATGGAGAATCTATATCTGGGGAGTATATGTAATTTTTCACAAAATAGTACAGCAACTGTACTGGGGTTTTATGCTGTAGCAAACAGTGAAAAGGTTTATGCTAAATCCAGTGTGTAAATATCTGGCTGCCCAAGATGTTTATAGTAAGTACTTATCTGCAACAAAGGTTTCATACAGAGGGATGGTAAACAATAGAAAGAAACTGGTAGGCTGATTCTTATCCATATGTGATACCTTTAAAAGGAAAAGTACAGTATTTTTAGTTTTAATAACCACAGCAAACACTGCTGCTAACAACTAATGAGCTAACACCAGATCTGGGAAAATAATACTAAAATAATTAATAATAGAAGAAAAATAAGATGTTACATAACATGATCCAAGATCATAGACTAAGCTTCTCTTGCAGTCAGAAGTCAGTCAATTATTGTCATCTTTCAAAAATAATCTTAATATGTATATGAGGAAGTAGAAAAGTATAAATATGGGGTTATGGCACAAAGGCTTCTTGAAGGTCAGTAAGTCATAACATTGACACACAAACCCATGCACTTATGAAATGTAGAATAAATATGCCCTCACAGTTGACTAATCTGATTTCCTTATAGGACTGAGTTATGGTTGACTTTTATTTTGAAGGGTGAGTGTGATATACCCAAGCAACACCATCTGCATCTGGGTGCCTGGTCATAGTAGGAGGCTACTGAGTAGTACTTTTCCTGTATTCACACCATTGTGTCACTATTTTGGACTTCAGGTTACAACATAAACTCCCTAATATATCTGTAAAGCCATAGACTTTCTACACAATCTTTTAAACAGGACCTTTAATAGCATTGTCTAACCTTCTGGGCACAATTCTGTCAAATTAGAATCTATTTCCAGCTAACATTACCATGTAGTCCATCACTTAGTGTTCTGGATGTCGCATTTAAATCAGTCATGGGATCATAGGAAGTTACTAGGCTAATGGCCCTAGGGTCCTTACAAGTCTAGCCATGTTCTACCCTTATTTCCACAATCAAAACCTATTGCCCCTGTCCAAGAGGGACACAGGTGGAACCCCCTGGATGAATTTATGGTTAGCCATCCGGTTGTTTAGATTGCGCTTGAAGAGGGCCAATGAGGTGCTGTGTCTGACATGAAATGGGAGTTTTTTCCAAAGGCGTAGTAACCTCTGGGAGACGAGTCTGTTCCTCCAGCAGGCTCCATTAATGTCCCATACCAGGTTAAGGTCCTTAGAGTGACTAACTCGTGTACCATTTGACTTACAGAGATGCAGTATTTCCAGTAAAGCAGGGTTAGATATTGCCTTGTATGCAAGGCAGAGATTGTCTCTCGCATCTGTATTACAAGATTGAATGCTTGGGTGATCGAATACCTAAACATTGAACCCAAAAACGTTGAATGGCGCAGGAAAACACGTCGGTCGGCCACAGAAAAGAAATAACTTTACACCCAAACTAAGTGGGGGGCTTCGTCCCCACACACCCTCCCAGATGTGGGGGGCTGAGCCCCCACCCCCCCAACTAAATATACCAACTCTAAGATCGCTCTACAGTAGACAAAATGGCAAAATCCAGTGAATGGCCAAGGGAGATCTTTCCCTGTGTTAAATCGGCCGTTTGCTGTTTTTTGCTTTTGATATTCCACCTTTGATGTTTAGGTGTTTGATAATCTAAGCATTCGATCTTGTAATATAGACCCCGCTTCTCAGCAGTCTGCATAAAACAGAATAAAGTGACAGTGACTTCAGGCGATCCACATAGGACAGATAATGAAGACATTGAATTTTCCTTGTGGGGAATCTTTGTGGTCCCTCCAATTGCTGCAGGTTCTTGGAAAGGTACATACCAAAAGGGGCATTGTACCCAATTATTGGCCTGATGAGGAAAGAGTACAGGGAGGTTATAATTTTTGTTTTCTGGAAGCGGTGCCCTTACTTATGAAGTGAGTCATATATATTGCCCTTCTTACCACTGTGGAGACATGGTGGTCAAAGGTAAGGTTGCTGGTAACCTATGTGCCTAGGTCACGGTCTCTCACCACTGAGCGCGTACTTAAGGTGTTGCTGTTGATGTGGTAGTTAGCAGGAACATTGTCCTTACGGAAAGGGATGATAATACATTTTTTTGCATTGTTTAAGGATATGACTCTGGTACCAGTCATTTGTGTAAGAGCCTCTTGTGGGATGTTGACATAATTTGGAGATTCTATGACCACTCCCACTTTGCAATAATCAGCCAACTTTGTCAGCCACAGACCTTTAATTTTTACTTGCACTTCAGAGAAATGGATTCAAACAGTAGAGGTCCCAGGACTGATCCCTGTGAAACACCACTAGTTACAGGTCTGCTGTTGGAGGTGGATTCCTTTATTTTGACTACATGGGTTCTGTCAGTGAACCAGTTAGTGACCCATCTAACAATGTAAGGGTTGATACCTAGCTGGGTGAGTTTGTCAATGGTGCCTGAGATTGAGGATAGTGTTAAAAGCCTTGGCTAAGTAAAGGTATCCTGTATGCATAGATTTCCTCTCGTCCAGGAGCTTGGTGACTGTCTCAAAGAAGTCTACCAGGTTTAACAGGCATGATCTCCCTTTGACAAATCCAAACTGAGTAGGGTCAAGTGTTTTGGAGGTTACCTATATCTTTGTTGATAAGGTTCATGATGATTTGCTCCATGGCCTTGCAGATGAGGCTAGTCAGGCTAATAGGTCTGTAGTTCCTGGTGTCATTGGAATGCATGGGAGTAAAGGTGGCTGTTATCCATTCAGCTGGAATGAAGCCAGTGCTTAGAATATGATGGAAAATAGTGCACAGTGGTGTTGCTAATTCTTGTTGGAGCTCATGTAGGACGGAGCCTGGGAAGTTATCGTGTCCCATAGATCCTGTGTTTTTGGCTTTGGAGATAGTGCTTATGTCCTGCTCTTTAGAGATGCAAGGTAGGAGGCAGGTGGTAGGGATGTCATGGGGTACGTGTGGCAGGGACAGGGGAGTTAAGTTTTCACAGAACTTGACAACCATATGTCCACAGGTTCAGTATATGTGGTATTATTAACTACCATTTCAGCACAGATCTGAGCGTTTTCTTTTAGGTTACAGATTTAACTAAAGAATGCCTTATGGTTGTCTTTAATTGAGGAAGTTAATTTGGATTCATAGTTTGCATTGGAGGACTTCACAAGAAGTCTTTTTCTCTTGTTTAAGCTGAGGAAGGAGTGTTTCCAGTTTAGGGCTTGCTCCCTGTTACTCTTAGATAGCAATTTCTTCCTCTTATTGTAAAGCATGTAAATGGCAGTTGTTCACCATGCAAGTTTACTCTTCCGTGAGTTGTTCACCATGCAAGTTTACTCTTCCGTGAGGAGCTTGTTTTGGTTCTATCAGGTACAGTGTTTGCCGAGTTCTGCACCAATGCTTTATATATATAGTTGCCAGTTCCATCTAAGGGGGGGTGCATTGAAGCTATTTATACCATCCCATATGTGGTTATAATCTGCTTTGGAGAAGTTCTTTAGTTTAGTTGCCACGGGGGGGGGGGTCATGTTTGATGGTTACTTCAAATGAGACAGATTTGTGGTCAGAACTCACCAGGGAAGACCTCACAGTAGGGGCGGTACAGTGGTCCCCCATATTGATAAGCACCAGATCCAGGATGTTTCCACCCCTTGTGGGGGTGTCAACCAGGTAGTCCAGGGCATTGGAGTCAACAAAGTTGAGGAACCTTTGGGTGAGTGAGTTTGAACACGAGTAATTTACTCACTCAGTAGAAGGTTAATTAAAGTCGCCCAAAACCATGGTGTTTTGATGCATCTTGATAAGACTCCAGTAGATCCAAATAGGCAGAGTGGGTGTCCTGATTCATGGAGGGGGTCCTGTAGCCGGCAATGATTTGAATAGGTGTCCTACCAACAGTTAATTGCACCTGAAGTATCTCCAGGAATCGTACTGTTTAGCCAATCTGGATGTGTATTTAGTATTTATCTTTAATGAATATTGGTATGCCGTCTCCTTTCATTTTCATGCCTGAACATGTGGAAGGAGGTGTAACCTGGTATGGCTGGGGTGCTCTCCCCAGCTTTGAACCAGATCTCTGCACAATTGTATGCATCTTCCAAGGTGAGGATTGCTTCCAGTGAGTGCAGTTTCGTGTCGAGACTCCTGATGTTTAGCAGCATAACCTTGAGGTTGTTTTAGATGGCGTTTTTACGTCAGGAATTTTGTCCTTGAGACCTGTCTAAAAAAGGCACTGTAGGGGTGGCAAGAGTCTTAGCCAGTAGCCAAAATCCCAGGGGTGACAGATAACACTATCTCTGACAAAGCATTGAGGTCTGTCGATCATGTCATCCCAGGCTGACAGATACTGGATCCCCTTAGAATGACACCAGAAACAAAGCCAGTTATTGAAGTGGGACATTTTCTGTTTGTATTGAGGCATCATAATAGGTGAAGACAAAATGCTGCTTAAGGCTAGGGACATATTGCCTGAGACATATATTCTGAGAACTTAGTCATGTCTCTCTTCAAATAGTTCAGAGAGGTACGTCTCAAGTTGTTCACACATACATGGATTATGACTGTGTCATAACAGTAGCTGTTGTTGAGAGACTTGAGTGCTTGAGTGATATGGCATATCCTGACACCTGACAGACAGCTGACCATGACCTTTTTCTTATCCAGCCTGGTGAGAGGGAGGTCTGTGTGTGTCTCACTATGGAATTACCTATGACTAATATGTTTGGTTTTGTGGTTTGCCTAAAGGGCTTGACAGGTAAGACACTGCATGAGCTATTAAGTTGATGTGTAGCATGCTTGTGTTTATGTTTAGGTATGTTTCTGGTGAGAACCTCCTGAGGTGTGCATGCTGACAACTCGCTCATTCTCATATGTACTGACTGGTGTGAGAGAGAGAATGGATTCAAGATTCTTGATATAGTTGTTTTATTATTTTTCTGTGACCATTAAAGTTTCAGGCCTTGTAAGTTGTTGTGCAGTTTATTTCTGCTAATTTTATATTTTTTTACTGCACTATACTGCACCCTGCATCCATTTTTTGTTCTTCTACTTGTAAGCAAAAATCCTATATCTTCCAGGCTTCGCATATTTGGGAGCCATACATATATCCTCCCATTGTTTCTTTGTGAATTACTTATCCAATTTTTCTTCCCAATCTTTTCTTAACTCCTCCGATTTCTGTAGTTATCATTGCAGTATTTTATATGCCCTACTAATTATTATCCTTTTTTTTAACAGCAGCTTCTCTTCTAGATTCTAGGAAAAACTTTACCAGTGTTAGTTCACTTAGGATTCCTGTGTTCTTTCTCTTTGCCTTTACTCTATCAGTTCTCGATGGGCAAGACAATCTCTAGTCTGTGGTCCAAATGTATTCTTGGCGTCTTCTAGTCTGTGGTCCAAATGTATTCTTGGTGTCTTCCCATTCTGTTACCTTTCCGTTTCTGTTTGCTTCCAATAACTTGGTTCCTTTGCCAGTTTTCTCCAGCAAATTCCAGCCTCCGCTTGTGTATTCGCTGTTACCCTAATTAAAGACATCCCTGTCATCAGAGTCTCCTTTCTCCATTCCCATCTTGGTTTAGCTCTTAGAATACTTCTATTTTATGAATATAATATTCTGTATAGTTATTGCTATTCTTAAGGATCTGCATCCAAAATCCCCATCTTTTCTAATTTCTTGAGCTTCCCGCCTTTCCACTTTGAATTCTAGCTGTTTGCTTGTGCTATGTGTAGGAACCTTAACTGTGTAGCTCTAAAATGTCACTTTGAATTGGGTAATCCTAAACCTCCTCCTTTACGGAAAATAAACTTAAACCTCCTCCTTTACGGAAAATAAACTTATTCCACTTGACTCATGGTATTGGTACAAGAAATAAAAATTTAGGTGTAAGAATTTTATTTCCATTTCAAAGTTAGTTATCTTTTTTTCATAATAGTGCAAGAAGGATGTGGAGTTCATTACCTAGACGTGTAAGATTGGCAAATGATTTATCAACATTTTAAATGGCTATAGTTAACTTATTTTCTAAAATTCTGTAGTCTCCAGTGATTGTTAGGCAAACTTTAAATTGGCCATAGTAGGTCCTAAGTTTATTTAATTCAGTGAACCATCATTCATTGAAAGTTGAAATCAAAGTCTAAATATCCGTAATTGTATTACTGAATATAATGGAGATAAAATAACTAGAGGTGAAATATTTAGAAAAGAGAAGGAGCAGATTACATAGAAATCAATGTGATTTATGGGGATAGTCCATAAAGAATAATGCTCCAGGAGGAGTGGGGTTTAAGACTTGCTTTTGAAATCGTTTTTCTACATAAGAACTTCTATTTTTAGTAGTATGGTGGCTAGGGCAACACTATTATAATACAGTGCAGTGTTTCATAATGTTTTCTATGCTGGCATTTTACATGTTTGCATGACTGTTTTTGGTTTATTGTGATCTTTGCTATATAGTTAACCTTGTTTTGAAAAAAAAAGTATTCTTGCAGTATTAAAATAAGAAAGTGAAAGTGAGAAATGCATGAAAATTTGAGCCATCAGAATATATAAGATGCAGGTTGATTGCTTTTGACTGAGTAATACCGTTTTTGTAATTTGTATTGCATTAAACGTTTGTCATTATTATTATTTTGCAGAGGTATTTGGCAGCTATAGAAATGGGTTCTTCACTTGCAACAGATGTTCTTAAGTAAGACAGACAGACTGCCTTTTCAATCTTGTGAAGTTTGAGATCATCGGGTAGCGCGGCATGGCTGGTTTCAAACGGGGTTATGATGGAAAGATCGCTGGGCTGTATGATATGGACAAAACCCTGGGTAGGGGCCATTTTGCAGTCGTGAAGCTCGCCCGTCATGTCTTCACAGGTGAGAAGGTAGCAGTTAAAGTTATTGATAAAACCAAACTAGATACTCTAGCCACTGGGCACCTTTTCCAGGAAGTTCGGTGCATGAAGTTGGTGCAGCATCCAAACATTGTTCGCCTGTATGAAGTGATTGACACACAAACCAAGCTTTATCTGATACTTGAGCTGGGCGATGGAGGAGACATGTTTGATTATATAATGAAGCACGAGGAAGGCCTTAGTGAAGAGCTGGCTAAGAAGTACTTTGCACAAATAGTTCATGCGATATCATACTGTCACAAACTCCATGTAGTTCACAGGGACCTGAAACCAGAAAATGTGGTCTTCTTTGAGAAACAAGGACTTGTGAAACTCACTGACTTTGGATTCAGTAATAAGTTTCAGCCTGGGAAGAAGCTGACTACTAGCTGTGGGTCACTTGCATATTCTGCACCAGAGATACTGCTGGGCGATGAGTATGATGCACCTGCAGTAGGTAAGTTGTCACACCATTGAGAAACCTGTGTACATTAGCTTTGTTGATCTGTCTCTTTATTGCCTGCCTTACATTTCAAGACATTGCATCTGATGCTGACAGATGTTCATTGAAAAATACATCTAGTAAGCTGTTGATTCTTGAGATCTGATGTTGTCTTTTTTTTACCATTTCTTAACTGATGGGTCTCGGATCTGACCTCAGATTTGGCTTCAGCCACTTCAATAAGCTTTGGCATCGTACCTCAAGCTCCTCCCCTTACCCATAATCATCTCCTTAGCTTGGATTACCTCAGATCTTGTTTGCCTCTTCAGCTTTTGGCTATGGTCACCTATACCTTGAGTGGTTACAGGATTAGTTGTCATTTAATTTTTTTTTTTTTTTTTTTTTTTTTTTTTTATTATCTAGGGTTTGTCGGGCTTTGTGCCCCTGTTCTTCCTTCTAATTCCTTAGTGTTTGTGGTTAATAAGACCATTAATAGTGTTGAAAGACAGCAACAAAGAAGTAAAATCCAACACTAAAAACGTCTAAGGAATGCAGCCGCACACAGCTATAATACAGCCTGCAATTTATTACAGAGAAACGGGCAAAGTACAAACAACTATAACAAAATGACGGATCCGTCATTTTGTTATAGTTGTTTGTACTTTGCTCGTTTCTCTGTAATAAATTGCAGGCTGTATTATAGCTGTGTGCGGCTGCATTCCTTAGACATTTTTAGTGTTTGTGGTTAACCTTACTTCTTCTGTTGCTACCTGGTTGTTAGGTACACCTGTTTTGTTACCAACACTATTTCTGCCTTTTTACTATCGTTGGTAGCCTTTTTCTCCTTATCTTCCTTGTGTATTATTGTTGTAGTTACTATTGTTGCTGTTAGCTAGTTCAAGATGTTGACAAACCAACTGATTTTAAGAAATGCTCATCTTTTCGACACAAGATTCCTAATTCAAACGCAAACTCAGAGTGCATTGTATTGCCTTAGAGCGGGGCACCTTCTCACCAAATATGAGATTTATGCTGGGTTTAATCACGGAGTGCTCGTTGAACACAGAAACAACTGGTGTTTGAAATGCCTGCTCCCATCTTCTTCTTCTTATAGAGTTTCTCTGCCTCAAAAAAAAAAATCTTGAGACATCTAAGGAAAATTTTTCTGATAATATAAAGGATTCAAGGAAACATCCCCCAATCTCTCTCTTCCTTCTACTTCGGGCTTGGTTCCATCGGAAAAAATTACAAAATCCTCTGATCCGACTGCTTCATTGTATCTAACTTGACCCAAATCAAAATCCTCAGATCAGAATGCTTCCTCAGGTTTGACTATCCAAATTGAAGTCTCTTCTCCATAGATGATCTAAATTCTCTACAGAACTTATTCCATTGAGACTCCATTCACTGTTCTTGTAGGAGACACCTCAACAGGCTTCCAGACCACCATCAGCCTGTTCACCGCTGAGATTATCTGGGAGCCTGATAGAAGCAGATGTGGACAGGACAGTGATAACATTTTTCAGAACTCAGATTCAGTTGGGACAAGTAAAAATACCTTGTAACTGCCAAAGGTGGTCTGGAGAAGAAATTACAATGTCAGCAGTGAAAACCATGCTCTGAACAACAAATTGATTGTGGTGGTGTACTCCAGTTTTCACTGCTAACAGTTTCAGTTGGGAGTCATTCCATCTCCGTCTGCCATCAGACCCATGACCCTACCACCAGCACAGTCCCATCTTTTGACTCTTACTCCAATTTGTCCCCTGGGTTTGAAATCTTCAGACTTCAGAATTCCTAGTTTGTGTCAGATACTAAGGCCTGGCCTTTATCAACTCCATCAAGCTCTAATTCTGTAGGAGCTGGAGAGGTCTTGGAGCCGTAGAGTCAGTGCCAGATTAGGGAGTTAGGCTGCATTGTTTTCAGACCAGTCCCCCCCCCCCCTCAGTGCTGGAAAGCTTGGCTCTGACTTCTGCGTTGAGGTAGGATCTTGGGACTGTACAGAGCAGTCATGGACATGTGGATTCAGCTTCTACCAGGTTGGTTCTTGGTTAGTCATGACCTCCTGCCTTTGCCCCCACCCCCTCCACAATTGTCTACTTTGGATGCCAAGTCTCTTCTTCTTGTTCCATTGGTACAGCTGGCCCAGTCAAGCCTAGAGACTGTCCTCATCTAGGATTCTGCTTCCACTTCTGAATACTCCCCAGAACATCCCCCGGAGAACCCCCTCAGAAGCATACATGCACTTAGATTCCCTGCAGGAGAGGACTCATATTAGCATTACAGGCTTTGCAATATGTTCCTCCAGGGATGGTTGCTATTCATACAGACAACATGCTGGTTATGTGGTACATCAGCAAATTGGGGGGGGGGGACCTTGTCTTACTCCTGTATCTAGAAGTATTGAGAGTATGGCAATGGGTGATCTCTTCTGGCTGCTTTCTTTTGTTGGTGCATATTCTTGGGAGGTCCAGTGTGCTGGCAGACAGCCTGTTGTTTCTCCCCATAATTCCAAGTGCAGCAGGTACTTCACCATCATCCCTTAAGGGGTGAGTCCCCGAAAAATCTCTGGTCTCTCCTGTGCCTATCCCTTCACCCCTCTCATTCCCAAGTTTCTTTAGAATCGTCTCAGTGGAAGAGCAAAGTAATCTTCACTGCCTCATTCTGGCCTCGACACATGTGGTTCCCCCTCCTCAGGCCTCATTTAGCCTACACTCCCTGCTTGTTGGATCCTTCTCAGGACCTTTTTATCTCGCCCGTCCAGGTCACCTCACTACAGATATTTGGACCCTCAAGTTAACTGCATGGTTTCTCCACTTCCGGTGATGGCTTTACAGTCCAGGCTTTCTTCCCTATTGTGTAATTTCATTACATTCTCCAAGAAAGAGTCTAATAGGAAGATTTATAAGAGCAGTTGGAAAAGATTTTCCTTTTGGGCTTTCCAGAGACAACTTATCCCTACACCAGGAAGATAGCTCCATCTGTCTGATTTTTCTCTCCTCCATTTTCAGTAGTGGAGCTAGTTATTCTACAACTAAGATCCAACCTGCTATCATTTCTAATTTATTTTCATTTAGGCAAATAACATTCTTTCTTGGCATCACTGAGATTATGTAAGTTTTTTTTTTATATCAAAGGTACCTTGTTACTTTGCCTAATCCCCCCCATGGGATTTAACAGTACTCCATGTGTTGACACAGGCTCCCTTTGAGCCCTCTGTCAAGGTGAACTTAAAATTTCTGTCTTAGAAAACCATTTTTCTGGTTGCAGGTACATCTCCTAGATGCGGGTCAGAGCTCCAGGCACTCTCTTACCAACTGCTGTATTTGTTTTTTTCATAAGGATAAGGTGTCCCTTCAGACTAACCCTTCTTTCCTACCTAAGGTGGCATCAGAGACTGCTATCAACCAGTCTGTCAGTCTACCTGTTTACTTTCCAGGGTTTTCCATCCAGGGAGAACACATGTTGCACCTTTAGGATGTTCAAAGACATTTGATCTCCATAGAGATTTTTAGGAAATCAGGCCAATTGTTTGCTCAGTTTAGCCTTGGCAAGGGGAACACTGTGGTTCACCGATTTGCATTTTCTTTGTTTATAAGAATAAAGAATAAAGAGTTGACAGTATCTAAACCTCTTAAGGCTCATTCCACCAGGTCTCTGGCCTCATTGTCTGCTTTGTGGTTCAGGATAAATGACATTTGCTCAGCTGTCATTTGGTCTAATGCTCATATTGTTCATTACAAATTGAACATCTTATCTAGGGGCAGAGCAGCGTTTGGCTCCGCTGTATTCCGGACTATCCTTCCTTGAGGAAATCCTAGTGTTTTCTCTAGCTAGGGATTCCATCCCTTCAGTTGAGGAATGGATGAAAAAGACAACACTGGATACAAAATTTGTATACACACCACAATGATGCATCTGTTTTGTCTCTTCATCCTTCCTCATCCTCCTACCCTACAGTCCCCTTCCTGCTTTGGAAGATTTTTATTGGAGCACCTATTCTGTCCTGAGGAGTGATTCCTGCCTGCTTTGCTGAATGAGCTCTAGTTTTCATTTTTCATTCTATTTTAACAGGAATTTTGTTTTAAATGGGTAACTTGTTTTGGTGCAAGATGGTAGGCTAACTAGAGGGCAAACTTGATCTGAGGTAATCCAAGCTAAGGAGAGGATTAAAGAGCCAAGGTTTGTCGAAGTGGCCAAATCCAGATCCAAGACCCATTGGCTGAGGAAGAATGAAAATAGCCAACACAGATGCGTCATTATGGTGAGTACATACGTTTTTTTTTTTGGCTGGTGCATCTTCAGTTTTTTTTTTTCAAGAATGTCAGTTTGTTTTGCACAAAGTCCTAATGAACATTTTTGTTTTTATGTTTCTGCCAGCAGTGTCTCCATGTTCTCTAGGTGTTTCAGCTGTGTTTTAAGGGCCTTTTGTATCCAGATTATCAGGCTGACTTCTTATTCCTATGGTCTCGATTTATGAAATGTGACTCTTAAGTAGAGTACTTGTTTAATTGTGGCACAAAAAACATAGATTTGGGAAAAGACTTGAGTAGCAAGTATCGGAGACTGCAGATTATTTTGAGAATAGTTTGGATTTCATCTTTTAGTTTGTTGTCAGAGCAGTGTTTTTGAATGCATCTAAAACCAGTGTTTAGAGTTGTGTATTACAAGGTGACCAAACAAAACTAACTTGCATTACTTATTGATGAATTTTACTGAGTGCTTGTCACAATCTTTCCTTGAAGTACAATATTTCTGATGTGTATTTATAATGTAGTTTTGTAGAAAAGTTTCTGTCTGTCTGGGTGTAATTTAACTAAGTATTTCATGTTAACCGGATTTCACCAAGTATGAAAGGAAGCAGTTGCAGGTGCAGGAGGTACCGTATTCAGCTGCAGTGCTAAACAGTATTGTTTTCAAAATTAAAAAGTAAATGATGCTTAAATGGATAACTGCGATTTGAAAGAAAGAGCTGACTGTGTTCTTTTTAGAGAGCTGGAGGTTACCTTAGTTGAATGGTGATCCTGAGTACTGTTACTTCAAGTATTTATTTGCATTTATATGTACAAATTGGACTCTTGTGGCCTGCAGAGGAGTGTACCTGAGGGTGAACTCCGTCCATGGTTTATGAGCATGCAGTGGTAAGACCAGAATATTGTCCCTTCTCACCACTTTCTTAGGGGACATTTTTGAAAAATGACACTTAAGGTGACTTAGTAAACTAAGCAGTGTTATCTTTTGCAGCATTCATACACGTGCTTTGAAAGCCTTGTTTCTTGGGAATCACAGAGATTTTTATGGTAACTTCCAGAAATGCTTAGATTTTTTTGTGATGTTTCAGTATTAAATGGTCACACATATCATTGTAAAAAGTTAGAGAGATGCTTGTGGACAGTGCACCACATCTTTTAAAAAGCATTTTCAACTTGCAAGTTTTCAATTTTGGCTGCATGTCTGGGAACTAAATGTTGCTGAACATTAATAATGCTTTTCAGTACTCTGTCTTTGCATATTCTGCATATCCTGCATATGTAGCATAATGCCTCTTCCCTCACCTTGTCAGTTAAAAAAATGTATGACAGTTTAAAGTTGTGGGATTCAAATTTTGTGAATCTCATTGCCACACACATCTGTGTTTGATATTGTGTAGCTTGTCTTGCTTCCTTGTGTGCCAGAACTGTAACTGAAAACAAGGTACAATTTAGTGTGATGTGCTTTTGCTCTATTTATTTATTTTTTGTTTCTTTTGATTTTATTAATGCTGGAATTCAAGTTTCTTTGGCTTGTGATTCTTATTTGGGAAATATGAGGCATCATCTTTGAAGCACCTCTTGTTCTCATCATAAAGGCTGAAGGGTTCCAGCCTTCTGTCTTAGCACGTAGTAGTTGAGTATGTATTCTCTCTCTCTATCTGAGACATGTTGACTGTAATTTTGTTTACACACATTTGTAAGTAACTTAGAGTAGTCCACATGTTTGGTTATCAGGAGTTACAAATCTCATTGAATATTAATCTAATTTTTATTAATAGTACATTCATTGTGAGGGCATCTTCTGCAGATCTGCTGGTATGCATTTCTTAAAATTGCAGTTAGATGGTCTCTTGGATAGGCTTCATACATAGGAGATGTTTGCATTTCCTTCATTGTCCTGCTGCTGCCCTTGGTTAGTTGTGTGTACGGCACCTATGCTGAAATTTTTGTTTATCTCTGAAGATGCCTACTAGTAAATTGTTGTACTCCAAGAAGAGGGGCAGTCATGCTGCTGTTAAGGGTGTGTAGTTAGTTGTTAAGGGGAGAGACAAGGCAGTTGCCCAACATAATAGATCTTGCTTCTCTTCTCTTCATATGGATGTAGTTGGACTTATTTGTGCCCTTATGTTTTTTTGTTTTCTAATTGTGTCCTGCGATGTGGGCACAGCTTTCAGTAAAACCAGGAGTTTCAAACCAAATGTAACTTCAATGTTATCAGATTAAAAGGCAGTAGTTTTGCTGATGAAATGGGAAAATATTTCTTGTTCATTTATTTCAGTGTTTCCGTTAGTCAGGTAACCTAAAAGTATAAAATACGGTGTTTAAGTAAGGGGAAAAAGTACTTTTCCTGATAATCAGTAAGCGTAAGAGTGACAAGTTGAGAAAAATGGGTACTTGCATATTATCGCAACCACACTTTCTCGCCAGCACCTCGTTTGTATTATTTATTCCTTCCATGCTCTCCAGTGTACCCAGCCTAACAGAGGAATAATCATGCAAATGAAATCCCTCTTCGCATAAGATTACTGTGTTAAATCATGAAATGAATATCCGTACGACTTATTACTGTAACCATGTTAATTATAATATTGCGTCCTCCTTTTTGTACACACACTATGCTCCCAGCATGCACACAGCATAATAAGCAAGGGTTCCTATTAGAACGACCACATTTTGTCGAATGCATTGTCGTCGACACATGTAGGGTGAACTGGCAAAACAGCAAAGCGGCTTTTCAGCTTTTCTTTTTCAGGTTAAGGTAAGTGCATATGTTTTAAAATGTTTACTGTTTTTTTTTTCGTTAGGCACTCTGTGTGTATTTAGTTGTTTATGGTTTTGGGGGGGTATAATTAGGGTTAGGGTATGTGTGTATGTGTTTGGAAGTGCTATTTTATTTTTTTTGGGGGGGGTTGGAACAGCGATTTCTTTCCTAGGGAAAGAAATCGCTGTTCGACATTTTCAGCTTTCGCTGAATGTGTCGATAAAACACTGTTCACTGTTTTCAGCGTTTGCTGTTTTAATATGAACCCATAAGCAAGATCGTATTTTCCCTTAATGTTTGTAAGGGGAACTGTACCTATATTATCTCTTTCCCTTATTACATCTAGCTAGCTGGGATTATGGGGCGTAGTGTAAGCACACCTTTTCATGTAGTGTTAATCGAAATCTCAGTCTGGAGAGGATTGATCTGAGGTATGCATGTTTCAGAGTAAATATTTCATTTTAAGACATAACTGAAAGTAGTTGTAAATGTACTTATCAACTGCTTTGCCAGCTGTATATTTTAGTTTCACTGATCTTTTTGCAGTACAAAACCCATGCAAATTCCTACCGTGGTTTTACTAAGTTCCGTTAAATTACGTCAAGAAAGGACTGTACCCAGGAAGAGGAATTTTTCCGTTACTCCTGTTCCTATTTCAGATCCAATGTCATACAAAACTAATTAGGAGTGATTAGCTTGTTTCGGGATCACGTTATGAATTATTGCAGGTTAGAAATGTGGTTGCGATAGTACGCAAATACTGAAAAATGCTTGTACCTTTAAAAACAGAATATGTATGTACAGATATCTTGACTCACAGAAAAAATAATGGTTCCCAAATAAGAGTGCTAATTTTAGTAGAAGAAAAGCCCAAAGGGCAACAGAAAGGCTGCACACTGAGAATGTACTCTGAGTATAGTAAATATGCATGTGAGCGTTACAAATAAAAGTCTGTATTATTGATGTGGTAGTTACAAGTCTCCTATTGCTTTGTTGCTGATAAGAGTATGAAGTCTCCCATTTCCTTTACTAAAGTGACAGCTTTTGGACTTCCTTTTAGCTGAAACTCTAAAGTATATGAGTACATTTATTTAGATGTTGTTATTGCTAAGGAAAATGGAACAATTACGTCTACTATCTGTAGTTAAGCAACTTTTAGTAATTCATTTTACAAGTGCTCATCCTTTGAAAGGGCAGGCTGTTAGACTTTCATGAATGATTTCTAGCAATTTTTTTAATGAGCTTGTTAAACTTGTAGATGTGTTACTGAAGAGAGAATGTTATTAAACATCACCAAATTAGGTATTTTCCCCTGGCAATGTTAACTATCAGTTTATTAATTCTATGGCTCTAGCCCATGGTCATGATACTTATAAAATAAAATATATTATTTGTAATTAGCAAATTTTCTAGGGTAATGATTCCATTTTTAATAAACTAGGGGATAAAAAAAATCTTGTTTTCAAGATTTCCAGTAGTTTTAAACAGTTATTTGAATATGGTTTTGATAAAGAAGATTCTAGTTTAATTAAAGGAGGTACTTATAAATGTGGCACTTGTGCTCAGTGTACTTTTAATGATTCTGAAATGTGCATACTTGATAGTTATGCTAGTTCCAATGTTTACTTTCAAAGTGGTAATTGTTTATCTAAGGGGCTAGTGTATTTGGCTAAATGCACATCCTGTTCTGCCTCTTGTGTGTATAAAACTGAGTGCCCATTTAAACTAATAGATGAGCATTTATACGATACTAAGGTTAATGATTGCAGCACCTTATATTGCCATTCTTTAGTTTGTCATAATTTTAATTTGTTTTTGGGGTACTAGAAATTGTAGGTCGTGATCTTAGAGGTGGTGCTTGGGATATTTCCTTAGAGTATAAGTAATTGCTTTGGCAATTCCAATTCTACTTAAATGCTCATAATCATCTTGGTATCAAACAACCTCTGCGAGAAACCTCACCAGTCTAAAAACTCATGCCTTACAGGATAGGGGGAAAAAAGCGAGCAGTGCCCCTGTTGAAGTACCACGTTCTCCAAAAGAATCTAGGAAAGCACTATTTATTTGGTCATCTTGGTATTAATGGATGCATTTCTATCGTTCCATTATTAAAAATGATCGCTGCAAAACTGTAACAGGTTCCCTTTAATTTATAGTTTCTTTTAACAGCAATCATTGTTTAATTTTAGAGTCTGTTTTTAATTAATTATTTTAATAAACCTTTTTTTCATTTCATCTTCTATTTAAACTGTGCATTTGTTGATTCATAGTAGTTCTGATTAAGCCCATTTGTTATGGATGAAGGTTTTTTTTCATAAGTGTTTTAATGCCTGTGTGTTTAACCTTATGAGGTGACTGCTGCATAGTTTTACCAGATACGCGTTCTTATTTAGACAGAAAGCACACAAATGTCATGTGTGTTCAAGAAAAGTAGCAATTCTTTGAGAAAGGAGAAACCTGCACAGAAGCATAAACAAGATAGCCTTCTACATGCCCTTACTGGTACTTGATGACCGTCTTTTACTTGTGTACTAGAGTCATTGTCTCTGTTTATTTATTTTTTTAATTGTATTTCCATTTTGATTCAGACTATTTTAATCATACTGTGTAATCTGACCGGTGGCTATATGCCATGTTCCACTCTTTGTCTCTCCAACCTAACACCACTCTTAAGTATTCAACTGCGGTACCACCTTTATCATTCTTATAAGAAAAGTGCAGTCCAGGTCTGAACTGTCTGCAAACAGCTAAAGATAACTTTGAGCATGTGTCTACCTGTTTGAGCAAATATTCATTATCCCCTGGAGAGCACTCTGCTTTGGCTTGTAAGCAGCCCCCCCCCCCCCCACACACCCTCATCTTCCATTTTCTCTCTTATTCTCTTCTGTTAGCAAATAGTATCCATAACTGATAAATACTGTGTGTTTGTTAATTTAAACTGAGACCACAGTAGCCTACTGATACAAGGTTATCATGTTTTTCCACCTGAGAAATGGTTAAGAAATGACTTACAGTTTCAGAGCAGTCCTTGGTCAATTCTGATTGTTAAACACAAACTTGTCTTTGCTTTGGGTCATTAGCAGCAGTACAAAAGAACTGCCTGCTCACACCCTTGTTCTCCCCCTTCATTACCTTAAGCCAATTCCAAAGATAATAAATATTGCCTGTGGCAGGCACCATTTTTAAAACTACAACTACCCTTTGAACACCTCATGCTCGGCTCTGCCATAGAACTTATTAAAACTGCCTGAACTGGGGCACAGCTAACTGATAGTTTGTGGAAATACAGGGTACCTACCTGAGTCTCCACATTCACTATCATATGTTCATTTATCAGTTTACTCTGTTACCTGATTGTTTCCAGCCCCCTCATAAGATCAACTACCAGGGTCTCTACCCGCTTTGCTTCCCACCCCCAATGGTCCTACATTTATTATACTCACAAACCCCTCCCATCTTTCCAGTAGCCATCCACGGCACTAAACCCAACACTACCTCCTCCATCTTCCCACTACTATCACTCCTCCTCAGCTAACATGTATAAGCATACCTTACCTATGCTCACTGCATGCACTGTCCTTGCATATCTTCCTACCAAAACACTCATCATTCCCTCACTCAGCCACTACTACTGTACTACTACTCACACCACCACTCATGTCTCACCCTCACTCAGCTCCCCTCCCACCAACTCAAGAACCATCCCTGTGCACCCCCTGTATATTCTAGCAACTATATTACTCAAACATAAGGCATCCCTACAACTTAATATAGTAACCCTCCCACCATGCCTATTACCAACAGAGCACAATCATAAAGTTTCCCTAATAAACATTCAAAAACTGAGAAGACTAATAACCTCATGCATATCAAAACTAGCCCTAAGTGGAGACATCCACCCCAACCCTGGTCCTACCATCTCCAACCCCAATCCTCATAATCAGACTAGAAACCACAACTTCTCCCATATCACAGCCAATAGAAAGCCAAGTGACTTCCTTCTACTAAGTCTAAATATTAGAAGTATATCCAGCAAAGTCCATGAACTCCATGCCACCGTAGACTTGTACTCCCCAGATATAGTCATCCTGACAGAAACCTGGCTAAAACCTCACATTACCAATGAGCAAATCCTCCCTACCAGTTACGGCATACTAAGAGTAGACCGGCTAAACAAGAAAGGAGGCGGTGTAACTGTAATATTTAAACCGTGTCTAAACATCCAGATCTTAAACCATCAGCTCCACAAATAGGCAATGAAGAAATAATATATACCAACCTCAAAATAAACCAAAACAAAACCATCAAAATAAGTGGATGCTACTTCCCACCTGGCCAAAACATTCCTCCACTAGAAAACCTCAACTGGTTTACCCTCCATCTCCCCCAAGAAACTGTAAATGCAATGTGATCCTATCTCGCCTACATTCATTACTGACTGGCTCGGAGCCGAGAGTTGGCTCCGACTCGGCTACTATAACTAGCACGAAGTCTCTCATTGGCTGGGCTAACCCTGTATCCCAGGATGCATCATGCCCAAACCCCCAGATCTCATTTACCACTCCTAGAGTAACAACGTGGTCTCGGCGTGGTCTCGACTTGGCTGTGGCTAAGTACCCTCTCTTTTGTTTTTGAACTTATAGCTGTTGCTCGAGTTATTATACCAAAAAAAAAGCTATTCTAATAGCTACGTTGTCTGTTGTATCCATTTTTGTGACTGATTGCGTTTGTTAGTTAATCCACTAAATGTCCCATCCCTCCAGAATCTACTCCAACCACCAGACCACTAAGATCCAGCAACAAAAATCACTTGCAGATCACTAAAGCCAATAACTGCTGGTGAAGCACTATTCTCTTGTGCCATAGCCAAATTATGGAACTCCCTCCCACCCACAATTACCTCCGTACCATCGTGCACCCACTTCAAAACTTTACTAAAAGCACACCTAAAAACATGCTGGCTATGCCCTTACAACTCCCACTCTAATATCACCCACCCCATCCAACCACTACCTTTCTTTCCACCCCACTAACTACCTTAATTATAGCAAGCTCGGATGCTCATAAGCCTATTACTTATTATACAGCAGGAACTTCTTATTGTAACAATTGTTAATGTCTGTTATGTACTTCACAGATAAAGATTCTAGTTGTCTACTGATGTACTATGTTCTTCTTCATTTGTAACTATGTTTGTAATTGTTAATTGCTATGTTAATCGCTATGTAAATCCAATGTAACAACTGTCTGTATATTTTAACTGTGGAGCTTTTCTCCCCGGACACTCCTGGTCAACAAATGTAAGAAATTAAATAAATAAAAATAAATAAAATGATATGATTAAAGGCTTATTCATTTTTATCCAGCTTGCCCATCTGCTTGTAATAAAAAGGGGGATAACTCGTTTATGCAAAGGCAAAATCTCTGCCAAGACCAGAAAGATGGAACTGGATATTTCCTGCACAGAGGTGTCTTGTTATTACTATGTGTACTTTGTGCTATTTACCATAAGAAGTTGCAAAACAATACCTTAGTGTTTTTAGGCTTACAGTGGTAAGCAAAGAAGTACCACCCCCATCAAGGTATTACCCATTTTCAGTACCATAGACAGAGACAGAGAGAGACCATTGTATAGCATGTTACCAAATAGCTAAACTTACAGAAATGGAATATATAGAAGTTACAGTCGTGAATCAAGTATAAGGTATTTAACCATTTGTCGATATGTCTTTACAACCAGTGATAGAAAATCCATATCCTCGTTTTGGGTTCCACGTACTTGTATATCCATGAGATCTATCAAGAAGAAAGTTCTGGGTATGCATGAGGTATACTTAAGGTCTCCTAGCACTGGAACTGTATGTGTGCCAGCCAATAATTCTATTCGCCAAGGATGGGTGAGCAGTAGCCACTCATTTCCCTCTGTCCCCAGCTCTTTCAGTGCCCTAGCTGAAGCTCTTTCAGTGCCCTAGCTGTTCAAACTCCAGTTGTCTGGATTAAAGTCAGGGTTTTAGCCCTCTGTGTCATAGAGCCAGAGACCAGCTGCCAGTTTATATCCTCTTTGTCACAAAATTGGGAAAGTTATGAAGAAGGAACTCCATACCACATGAGCAGCGCTAAGGATGAAGAATATAATTGCAGTAGCAGTACAGTGGTGCTTGGTGCGGCCAGTGAAAAACACCATCAGGGGTTTAAGGTTTATGGTAGAAGCATTCTTTAACAGTATTTGAAGTGAGGTCCAAACATGTTCAATATGAACAGATGAACACATTATTTCTGTAGTGTTCATTTTTGTAGTTTTGTGTGTTATAAGTTTTAGACAACACACTTGTTTATATTGTGTTTTCATCCAGTGTGTATGCCATAATTTTGGTGCCAGACTTTGAGTGCACTGCACAAGGAGACTTTCTGCACAATTTGCTCAAGATGCTGCCATACCTTCTATAGCTAGCCTTACAGTTTGATGTCAAGCTTGTTGGTGTTTTCTTTGTTTGTTTTGTTTGAGGGTCATATTTTTTCCCCTTTTTCAGGAAGTGTGGTCTCTCACGAACAGTTTGATTCGATAACCTCTGCCTCCCAGCATGCTAAGATTGCAAGTACATAAGGCTGTAACTCTAACCACTTGGCTATGTGGAATGCACTTGGCTATGCGTACGCCACATGCCCGGTGCTTTAAACAGATGGTAATATTGAAATTCAGCACTCTGTGAACGATTAACTTTAGATGGAAGTAACTTCAGTCTAAAGTCGGAAGCCAACTCATTATTTGGCACAGAACATAGGTGCATTCAGAAAAGTTAAGATACTGTATATAAATGAGTTACCCTGTTTTGCATTCTCTGAGAAGGCTGTTGAAGTAATATACAATCAAGTGAGAAATCATGTAGTATCGTGTGTTTTGCCTTTTTTTTTTTTTTTTTTGTAATATTAACTTGCAACTTTTTAAATGTATTTTTCTGTTCCAGTCTACACTGGTAGGGCAGTTATTTTTAGCAGCCCTTGACCTATGATGTGTCGTGTCCTGTAAGTAAGCTGCATGCTTCTTCTTTAGACAGTGTTGATGACCAAGTAAGACAGAGGAAGTTTGTGTTTCTCTGTAGTTGAACAGTGACACTACACCTACTATAAAGTGCTCACAGGGTGGCTGTTGTTGCTTCGTGACCCTGGTAATTATGAGCAGAGCTGTCAGCCTTCCATCTCCAAAATGTGAAACACTATATGGTAATCATATCGATCACTGCTGTAGTAGCCTTAGCTGTATGAGGTTCTGTCCTGCCAAGGATATAACAGCCAGTGAGCTTCCAGAATTTCAGGGCACCTTCCATGTGTCCAAACTGTAAAGCAGCTCAAGCTGAGCTGTGTGGGTGTAAAGCCCTCTGAGCTTTACTGCTGCCGAAGAGTACATTCCTGTGAGGCTTTTGAGGATCAGTGGTTCGGTTGTTCTTTCCGTTATGGGCAGGTAAGTTGCCTTTGTGTGGGGAAAAAGCTTCCAATCCTTAACTTTATTGATGTTTTATTTTAAAGCTAATAGTTTGTTTTAACTGACTGTCTCTAGATAGTAATGTACTTTTACACAGTGCGCTCATATACATTGCACTCATATTTTTTGAAAGTACTATGTTTTCTGTGGAGAAATTGTTTATTTTTCCTTTGTAGGGCTGACGTTGTTTTTTGTGGGTTTTTTTTTTTTTTTTTTTTATAAATGCCAGGGGTGGACAATTATTTTTTGTTTCTAACATAGTTCATTCAGGGCTCAGCCTCCCTCTCTCTGCTGGCAGGAAAGCTATGAGTGGCTTTGTGCCCAAACTTGTCTTTTTGTCAACTCTGCTCACGCTGCTTCACAAAATGTGATTGGGCATGTGGAAGTGGAAGATGCCGTGAAGCTTTGGAAGATGGCTGTTTTTTTTTTTTTCTTGGCAAGATTTAACCCCATATAGCCAAGGTTACTACAGCATTGAACATTTGAACATCTACTGTTATGGTAAGTTCAACTTACACAATTGTAATTTTTCGTAATGTGAAGCAAATAGGCAAAATATGAAATACTTGCTAGCGACTTTTAACAATGCTTTAAGTTTCATAATTAAAATCTGTTTCATACTTCAAAAAAAATGTTCTGTTTTTGAATTAGTATGATTTATTATGTACCTTAGATGAAGTGTTTTAAGAATGCATAACAAGCCTTTCTAGTATGGAAGAGAGTTTGACTTAAAATGAGGAATGTTTCTTTGCTTTCACAATGAGATGCATTTGAGAGCCATAATTGGCAGGGTGCCACATTTCTTGCGCAGGTAGATTGAAGAATGGGAGTGCAGGTCTTGAAACACTGTAGCTGTCTTGTAGGGTTGCAGTCTGATTTGGCAGCAGATTCATTGAGGATGCTTATAAACCTGGTCATGAGTTGTGATGGCATTTAGCAGTTGGATGTGTCATGTAGTCTAAAAGATAAATGTTGGATAGTGTAAGCCACATTAACCCTGGATCTCAGACTAGCCCTTTGGAGGGAGAGATACTGTCCCTACAGTCCCCTTGTCATTTGTCATAAGGTGTTGATCTCATTTCTGGAAGGATGCCGCTGGCATTAAGAATCTATGTACAGGACTGATTAGTCATATGACTGGATGATGAGGTGGTAGTCTGTCAAGGTGTCTGCACTGGCTCTCTCACGGTCCTATATGACAGCTGTGCTAATTGTTGGTATGAATTTCTTTTTAGGTTGCTCGTCTAATTTGCCTTGCGGTATGATGTATGCAAAAGTGGTGTTTTTTTTTTTTTTCTTCTTTTAAATGCTCTGCCAACATGATTCTGCATTCACTCCAGTAGCATTGGGTGTTTTTCATCAGTTGTTGCCATTCTCTTTGTCGATTTGATAACCCAACTTTCCAGCTGTAGTAATTTCATGTGATAAAGGAAGTATTAAGAATTTCATATAAGCTCATATGTCACTCTTACTAGCAGTTCCTGATGCTGTAATACAGTAGTTTGACAGAGAATACTCTGCTTCCACACAGTGGCCTTGATTGAGTTTCATTTCTTGTAAGAAAAAGTAATTTAAGATCTGCAGTGGAAAGAAAAGAGGATGTTCTTCGTGTTTCACTGTTGCAGTCATCACATTTGGGTTATCCCTGCTAGGGTAGCCCTCAGCCGGCCCGAATACCAGAGGCTTAGTATTTCTGTGTCAGTTGCTGTCGCTTCAGGACTGACATGAGGTTGTCAGTAGTATAAAGTAAGGCAGCCGACGCCATTACATCAGTCTTTCTTGCCGTGGAGCCCAAAGAAGAAGCAGTTTGCACGAGTGCCGGTCTGCCGCTACCAGAGTTTCATCTACCTGAAGTCTTCTAAAGCAAAGTACCCATTGGGGATACTTTTTTCTTGCACTAACCGATATCAGAAAAAATTAACAATTGTCTTGCCTGTGGAAAGCAAATACCACACCGAGACGTTCATTCCTACTGCGTCACTTGCTTAGGCCCAGGCCACCACATCCCCTGCTGTTGCTTCTGTGCTTTCTTCAACACCAGAACTATCTATTGTCATGTCCTTATTGTAGCTAGATATTTTCGCTTATAGTCCTCTAACTCTGATATGGCTTCAGTAAGCCATCCGACAGCAGATATTCCAAAAAAAGTAAAGATAAAGACTGGGACGGACTGCACAGGTCCAAACCTACCGATGACGCTCCCGTTAAGCTAGTCGTCAGTTCTCCAATCCTCAGTGAGGTGCTTTTGCAGCCCCTGATGCCCACTTCTGTGGATTCACAGGCTGCTACCAAAACCCTTTTGAGTCCGGTATGCTGCAAAACTCTTCTTCAACTAAGGATCCTGCGGTCGTCTCTACCGTGGATGTGTCCGGAGCTGCTGAGTTGGCACCAGCTTCTGAGGAAGTCCTTCGCACTATCGATTCTCGACACAAACTGACGTCATCTTTCGTGACTACCATTCTTTTGAAAACGACCAAGTTTCTTAGGCCCAGGGTATGAACCACACCCAAGAAACGGACGACCCAATCTCGGGCACCTGCTTCCTTGCCCCAATCTCAAATGCTTAAAATGACGGAAGACCTTATGCTGAATCTGTCCCCTGTAGTTTTGTCTGAACAGGAGTTCGATGACTCTGACGCTCCTGAATATGAAGACATGCAACCCCTCTCTGCTTATGAGGATTCTGATGCAGAGAATTCCTCTCTCCCCCACAGGATATTTCCTTTGGGGAAGCCCTTCATACCTTAAGGGTGCATTTTCAATGGGAAAACCAGGTCTACCCTCAGTCTAAAAAGAGATTCAGGGAATTCTTGGATCTTCCACAGCACAGACGCTTGGGCACCCCCCAATCCTGGATGCTGTGGAGGATGTTTTCCTGGAATCCAGTTTGACTCCTGACATCCTCCCTCCTGCACCCAGAAAACCAGACCGGTACTACAGAGTCCCTGACTCTCACAAATTTCTTTTTAAAAAATCCTTCTGCTGATCCTGAGGTAATTTCTCAAGGGCCTAAAGGAATTAAAGCAACCTCTGCTAAGAATCCCACCCCCTCAGATAGGGATTCCTGTGCACTAGACATATGGGGTAAAAAAGTATACACCTTGGCTACTCTTGCTATCAGAGCACTCACTTGTCAGTTCCATATGCTAAAATTTCAGCAACATATCCTGGAACCTCTAAAAACAAAAAATGTCTTCCTTTCCTGCTTGTGCAGAATCTAAAGAGTTACAAGAGGTAATGCATTCTGCAAGTCCAGTAACTAAACACACCTTGCACTGTGGTTTTGACGCCCTAGAAGCTTCTTGCAGGGCAGCAGTCACTGGATCTGTCCTTAGAAGGCATGCATGGCTTAAGGAGCAGCCCTTGCCAGACCACGTTAAATCTAAATTGTTGGATGCCCCTTTGCATAAAGACAACCTATTTGGCACTAAGGCAGAAGAGGTCTTAAAGATGGAAGAAAAAGCAAAATCTACACACACAGTTAAGGATTTCTTACAGGTCCAGCCACCCAAGTTCAGCATGCATTGTCCCACCAAGCACTGGTCTTTTCCTGCTCCCACCAGGCCAACTTAGCCCAAAACCCCCACGCTATCGGTCTACGCCTTTCCTCCACTACCTCTCATCCCCAGGGTACTGTTCAAAATAAGGAGGAAAAACCAAGGACGATTCTTATAGCTCCAGACTGGCCTCGCCAGCAGTGGTACCCCTTGCTGCACAGCCTGTCCCCACTGCCACCATAGCATCTTCCTCAGACCTCCTGACCCAAAGGGAAGGGGCATTCCATGCATCCCCAATTGCAGACACTCAATTTGTCAGCTTGACTTATTCCCTAACACCCAATCAATCTGCCAGCCTCAGTAAGCAGGTTCTAGATGTTATGCATGAGACCAGACGCCCTAGCACTAGAAAGTCTTATGCTGACAAATGGAAAAGGTTCTGCATCTGGATTCAGGCTAAGGGAGCCAATAAGGCACAGCCCTCGCTCCCTCTCATCCTGGATTACTTAGCTGACCTGCTACACAGTGGCCTCTCTTTTTCCTCTTCTAAAATTCCAGCCCCCTGCTATAAAGCACGCGTTGGCGTGGAGCTGCTACCGTTGCACACTAGAGCAGCGCCGGTTAAGCAGATTTAAACTATTAGGGTTACCTAAAGTTCACTCTTCAAATTTTCCCTTAAAACTACCTTCCTCAAAGTGTACTACTGTTCTATTTAGTGTATCCTCCAACTATAAATTATCTCTACTTGACTCCCAAGTAGACTATTCTCTATCCGTATAGCTAAGCACTTGCTCCTACAGTACTTATCACCTCGATACAGCACTCTTGTTATAGAAAGTACCCCAAAAAAAGCAAACCCCATTTCTCGGTCACCCACATCCCCAAAACCTTTTTTAAGTTTTTCTGTCTATTCCTTCTAGCATGTCGAGGGATCAGTTGCTAATATCCTCTCCTGCTCAGCTGGTGAACCTGGGAGTATTGAGGCAATGTTACAGTTGCCTCATGTACACAGACAACCCTCTCCTCCTCCCACAAAACACAAATACATGCGAGAGATGCAACTATACGGCCAAACTGGAGGCTGAGCTCTCTCAACATAGGACTGGCAAGACCAGACAGGAGGAGAAGGTAACCACACACACTATAGACCCAGTCTCACATAATACCATCACAACCTCAAATCATACACACAAACACACAAAGACATACTCGGAGGCTCTGATCAAAAATCTACCAAAACAGCAGAGGCCACCAAAGCAAACACCCAAACAACTACCACCTCAGAACACAACACCTGCATCACATAGACCACACAGTCAGAGTGTCAAGCAGTCACAGCCCTTAAGGCCAAACACTATGCCAGACACACTAGTCATTGGTGACTCCATAGTCAGACACACTGACGTCCCGCTCACCAGACTGAGTAAGGAGAAGGTCACAGTAAGCTGCCTGTCGGGTGCTAGAATCCACCACATAACGCATGCACTCAGGTCTCTCAACAGCAGGTACAAGTACGACTCAATCATTGTCCACGCTGGTGTAAACGACCTGAGACGTACCTCCCTGGACTACATGAAAAGAGACATAGAGGAGCTCTCTGATTATGTAGCCCAGGCAGGTATGACCCTGACCTTGAGCAGTATCCTACCTTCACCAAGAATGATGCCACAATACAGAGATAAGATTATCAGTTTTAACAATTGGCTTAAACTCTGGAGTCATTCAAAGGGGATCCAATGTCTGTTTGCCTGGGATGACATGCTGGACAAGCCACGCTGCTTCACAAGGGACGGCTTGCACTTGTCACCCCTGGGATTCTGGATTTTGGCAAAGGCTCTTGCCACCCCCATAGTGCCTTTTTTAGGCAAGGCTCAAATTCTAAACCTACCACCCTAGAACAAAACAAAGAAAAAAAACTAAGGGTAATGCTGCTCAATGCCAGGAGTCTCAACCTCAAGATGCACGCACTCGAGGCCCTTCTCAGTATGGAGAACATTGATGTCTGTGCTGTGACAGAAACCTGGTTCAAGGCTCCTGAGAGCACCCCAGCACTATCAGGTTTTACCTCATATCATGCGTTCCGCCACAAAACCCGGACAATACCAAGAAAGGAGGAGGGTATCCATATTCATCAAGGACACCCACACCTCAAGATTGGTGGCATCGCACGATGCATCGGAAACCATCCAGGTGCAATTAACCATAGGCAAGACTGCTATGCAAATTGTAACATGTTACAGGCCACCCTCGCAAACTCAGGAACCTCACATGGCCTTCCTGAAAACAATGGAGGGGATAAATGTATCTCCGAACACCATCATACTAGGTGACTTCAACTACCCTAATATAGACTGGGAGCACTACTCAAGCCCAAACACTCTAGCCCAAAAGTTCCTGGAATTCATAAACTCAAATGCCATGGAACAACTAGTCACCATCCCCACAAGAGGAGAGAACATACTTGATCTCATCATCACGAACATGGGAGCACAATGTTCAACGCCAGAAGTATACCCCTCACTGGTGAGATCTGATCACAAACTAATCTCGCTGGAGGTCCTCATCCGCCCCACCGAAATGAAAAAGACCACAGTCAAGAAGTTGTCGAAAGCCGACTTCACACTTCTAAAGACTAGTGTGGTCTCCTTTAAGGCCCCTGAGCAGTTAACATTACTCAAACCGCTGAATCACTTACAAATGCCTTCTACCAGCACCTGCAGGCTGCATGGATCAGGCAATCCCAAGCAAAACAAAGACTCTTTGTACCAAAGGCAAGCGTCCAGTCTGGTGGACCCCAGCCATAAACAAACTCTACAATAAAAGGAGAAAGCTACTACAAGATAGAGCAAAATCCTTAAAAGGTAAGACACCGCTGATCACTATAAGTAAAAAGCTAAGAGCTCTCATAAAATCATCCAAAGCTAATTTTGAAAAAAAAATAGCTAAGGACTCTAAAGACAACCATAAAGCATTCTTTAGCTATGTCAGAAACCTAGGAGGAAACTCCCAGATATGCTCAGAATTAGTTCAAAATGATGTGAAGATTACTGATCCTACAGACATTGCCAGCATACTGGCTGACAGGTTCAGTGCAAACTTCTCCCCACCCTCCCCGCCTAAAGAAGAGATATCTATGCCAAATGATTGTAGCCCCCCAAACATCTCCAACGCTCAGGTGAGAACTGCTCTCTCCAAGGCAAAGAACACAGCATCCATGGGACCTGATGGTGTCCCCGGCTGTGTGCTCCATGAACTCAACGAGGAATTAAACCCACAGTTAGGACAGCTGTTTAATCTTAGTCTCACTTCCGGATGCACTCCAGGAGTGGCGCAGCGACTGTGGTCCCACTCCACAAAGGCGGTGCCTCCACCGACCCTGGAAATTACCATCCCATTAGCTTGACAAGCCTGATCTGCAAAGTCATGGAAAGGATCATAATGGATCTCATAAATAAAGACATAGGGAATTTGCAGACTTTGGATCCAACCCAGTTTGGCTTTGTCAAAGGCAGATCATGCCTTTTAAACTTGGTTGACTTTTTTGAAACAGTCACCAAGGCCATTGACGAGGGAAAGGCAGTCCATACAGTCTACCTAGACCTGGCGAAGGCTTTCGATACAATACCCCATTCGGGTATCATTGAAAAACTCATCAACTTAAATGTAAACCCATACATTACAAGATGGGTTGCAAACTGGCTGAGTGACAGAACCCACAGGGTCAGAGTTGCTGGCGCCATGTCAGACTCTAAGCCTGTCACAAGTGGTGTCCCACAGGGCTCAGTCCTGGGCCCACTCTTGTTTGGCATCTACTTTTCTGAAGTACAAGCAAACACAGGAGGGTTATGGCTGACAAAGTTCGCAGATGACTGCAAACTGGGCTGTAGTTGAGAACACATCCGACACAGATATCCTTCAGAAGGGTCTCACAGAAACGGATAACTGGTGCCAGAGCCATGGCCTCAAGTTAAATGCCAAGAAATGCATAGTCATACCCTTCGGGAAAAATAAGGTTACCCTAGCTACCATATAGGTGGCAATCCCTGAACACAGAAGAAGTTATTAGGGACCTGGGAACCCAGGTTGACAGTAGCCTTTCATTCGACACTCATATTGCTAAAGTAGTTAGGAAGACCTTCTACATTGCCCACCTTATCATGAAGGGATTCACATCTAGATCAAGGGAAGTCATAGTCTCCCTATACTCATCACTCATCAGACCAATGATAGAGTACAATGCCCCATTTGGAATGTATCTGACCCGACACTTGCAGCAGCTGGAGAGGCCACAAAAGTTCCTCACCAAAAGGATAAAGGGTCTCAAAAATCTGTCTTATGGTGCACGACTGAAAGAACTCCAGTTATATTCAGTTGCGTACCGCTTACTCAGGTGACCTATGCCTGACATACAAGGCCATGTCAAACCCAGATTTGATGAATATGCTTCATCTCAAAAAATCTAGATCCCTCAGAGCCACAAGGGCGGGTGACTTAAACCTCGACACGGTTATTAATAGGACGTGCTGGAGGGATAGATTCATCACCCAAAGACTCCCTATGCTGTGGAACAAAATCCCGGTTTATGTGAGGCAGAGCACCTCGCTGGCCTTGTTCAAGAGGAATCTTGACCAATGGATGGGAGATCGCAGATACACCCCAGGGGTTACCTCAGTGTCACTGCTCGACAGAGGCACAGCTAAATAATGGGCATAGTTTCTCCAAACTAAGGGGTGGCGTAAGCCACAAAACTATGGCTAGGCTTATAAATGCCCTCGGGCAGATAGCCTAGTATGAACCTATGAACCTATGCCTCTGCAATCTCTGCTCATTTTCCCACTGAGCAGCCCCTTTTCTCACACCCTTTGATCAAACCGTTCCTAAGAGGGGCTAGCAACTTGAGGCCACCCAGAAGAGCACCAACCCCAGCTTGGGACATTAACTTTGTGTTGGAAAAGCGCACCCAGCCCCCCTTCAAACCAACCTGTTCAGCAGAGCTAAAATTTCTCTCCTGGAAGACAGCTTTCCTTCTGGCCTATCACTTCAGCCAGAAGGGTCTCCGAGCTGCAAGCACTCTGGAACCCTTCATCTTCCATGCTAACAGGATATCCCTCAGGACTAACCCATCTTTCATGCCCAGGGTGGTGTCCAATGTAGCTCTCAACCAATCCATTAGTTTGCCCACATTTTTTTCTAACCCACAGAATAAGGGGGAAATGATCCTGCACTCTCTCTACATGTGCACAGACAGCTCAGAAAGTCTGATCAATTGCTGGTTAGTTTTGCTGCAGGGGCAGAGGGCAAAGACATCTCCAAACAAACCATTTCCAAGTGGATAGCACACTGCATCCATTTCTGCTACAAGCAACACAGAAAGCCTTCCCCCAAGGGGTCAGGACTCCCTCCATCAGAGCAGCCTCCACCTCTGCAGCGTTCCTCAGCAGAGTCCCCACCAGGGACATCCTGGAGGCTGCCACCTGGACATCTGTTCACACCTTTACCAAACATTACTACCTGCCTATCTTCTCCAAATCCAGGCAGGGTTTGCCTCTGCAGTCTTGCAGGGCATCCTAGCCAGCCCATAGTTTCCTTGACTGCCTCCACCCATTTCCTCAGCTTTGGTAATTAACTCAAATGTGATGACTGCAACAGAGAAACACGAAGAACATAGTACAGTTGTGTACACTTACCATAAATGTAGATGTTCGAGTGTATTCACTGTTGCAGTCCTGGTTTCCCTCCTTCCATCCCCCTCTTCTTTCTTCTCTTTCCTTACAAGGGACATACTGGTATTTACTTTCTACTGGTGGGGTTCTTACACCAGAACCTGGCTTCCACTTGGGGGCTCCTGACAGGTTAGGGCAAGAAACTGATGTAGTGGCATCGGCTGCCTTACTTTTATACTGCTGACAACCTGACATCAGTCCGGAAGCGACAGCAAATGACGCAGAAATACTAAGCCTCTGGTATTCGGGCCAACCGAGGGCTACCCTGGCAGGGATAACCCAAATGTGATGACTGCAACAGTTGAAACAACGAAAAACTGAACAAACTCAGGCAACCACAGGCTAATGGCGCTCAGTCCACTCCAACAAACAACGGCAAATAGTTATAAATTGATTTATTGTAAGCGCTTTCGCTGGTAGAAATTCTCCAGTTTCTTCAGACAAAAAACACTTTTAACATAAAACACACTCTTAAAAGTTAATTTAAAAACCAGGCTACCAATGAAAATCATTGAGCCTCCTGATGTCATGCAAGCATATTAAAAATTAAAGTAACACAGCATTAGACCATCACAATGATCATAATAGTCAGAGTTCCAGCCCTACAACATACTGACTACAATATGAAAACATTCGGAATTGTCAGTACTATTAGGTACTTTTAAGTAAAAATGTGCAAATTATGCTTGATTAAAGAATACATGATTAAAAATATATATAAGCACTATATACAACCATCGAATACCCACAAATTCTTGCTGTCCATACGGTGGTTGTTGTTGAACCATGATGGAACCGATACTAAACTTGATAATCATAATTTGGAAGATGTGACATCCTAGCCAAAAAAAATAATAATAAATCTAGAATAAAAATTACTATTGGAACTTGCGTACTATGCCCAAAATGACAATTAAATAAATAAAGGTCATTTGAACATACATATGTATGAAATAACTGTACAGACCAAGCTATACTGCACCTTATAACTAAAAATACAATTAAATATTGTGGAATTTTTATCGGTGTAGTGACAGACAATGTACACATTAGAGCTCACCTAATACAGCATTAACCCACCTTCACCTAGCTAAAGCTTTCTTTTTTAATAAGCATTTTATAGACGATGCTTCATTTAGTCCTGGCAAAGTGTGAGCTCCTGTCCGAATTTGCCATGCTAATTCAGCTTCCTCCAATGCCAGCTCCCAGCGACCCCCTCTTAAATTTCTCTCTCTTTTTTCTAAAACTACAAAGGAAAACCTATGCATGGGACATTCTAAAATATGTTTTGCCAATGCATTAGTGACGACTAAATTACTGATACTATATTTGTGTTCATAAATTCTTTGTTTAATTTTTTTTTTTCGGTTTTCCCTATATAGAAAGCCTCACAGTGGTCACAAACTGCTGCGTAGACCACCCCCTGAGACTCACAATTACATTTAGCATTTAGAACATAATCTCTATCCCTAATTTTTATTACCTTAGTGACATTAATGAAGTACATCCCTAGATGGCCCTTGACAGTTTTTTTAGGATTCTCGACCATGCTTTTCAAATTCGAGCCTCTTCTGTACGTAAACTGGGGCACTTGACTGAAGGCTCTTCTTAGGCCATGGTCATCTTGAATGAACCCCCAGTTTTTAATAATGATTTCCTTAATATATTGGGAAGCCAAAGAAAAAGTTGTCAAGAATCTGATATCCTGCCTAGCACTAGGGAACTGAGAGTGATTATTCTCTACCTCTAAGTGTAGTGGGAGTGGGTTGATATCGTACCCTTTTGACACCAAGGGAGAGAGGTGTCCTGTACGTCTTTTGTTAATTACTTCATCAAAGATGAATTCCGTGAAAGCCTGTGGGTAGCCTCTCTTACTGAACATAGATTTCAGGAATTCGCATTCAAAGTTGGACACCATTCTTGCTGCCCTTACTGCCTGCCCCTTGACTACTGCTTTCTTTTGATGCAGCGGGAGGCAGCTTGAAAAATGCAAGAATGCATTTGAATAGGTAGACTTACGTAAAATGGTCATCCTGAATCTAGTGTTTACACGATCTTTTGAAAGGTGGATGTCTAGATGATCAATTTTTTTCATACCCTATTTGATAGGTAAATTCTAAAAAGTTGGTGAACGTTGTAATTTCATCAATAAATGTTTGAATTACAGATGCTTCACCTTTCCATATTAGGAACATGTCATCTTGGTATTCTGTGTACCAGGTGACATGTTCCCTAAATTTCAAATTTTTGAATAAAAATTCTCGTTCCCAATAAGCTATTTCACTATTAGCAAAACTACTCCCACAAGGGGTACCCATGGCTACCCTGCTTTTCTGTAAAAAGAACTGATTTTCAAAAAACAAAAAGTTGTTATTCAGGACCACCTCTAACAATGTTTCAATAACATGGATGTCTTTATTGTCGTGCCCCTTAAGGTGAAGGAACTCCCTAACCCATTCTACACCCATTTGCTGGGGGATAACAGTATACAAATCTTTGACGTCCACTGTAATGAAAATTAAACCATCATCATACTCGGTTATTCACATTCTCAAGAAAATGCCAAGAATCATGACAAATTTGAGACTCTGATCTAACAATTGGCTTTAGTTTGGCATCCACAAATTTAGCACACGCATATGTGATGGACCCTCGACCATCCACTATTGGTCTAAAAGGTGGATTGATTAAGTCCGTATGAATCTTGGAGGTCCCAAAGAACTTTGGAATAATGGGTGCTGGCATCATTAAATAATGTAGAACATCAATATCGATACTCCCTTCCAAAAACAGGTAATTTAACATATTATTGATAGTTCTATATGCACCATTAACCTGTTTGAGGCTGACTTGTTAATATACAGTACTATCTAAGACAGTCTGCATTCTACTGATATAGTCATGTTGATCCATAAATATTAACCCTCCCCCTTTGTTGGGTTTCATAACCCATACTTTACATCTGTTCAATAGCTCAATGAATGCAAGTTCTTTGTTAGTAATATTCTTATTTACATACCATGTGTTGTTATTAAACAACAGCCTTCTAAAATCATTTTCGCAGGCTTTTTGAAATAGAGCTAAAGTATCTTGTAACTGTGGATTGAACAAACTAGATACTTTCAGGTTATTAGTCAATGAGGAGTTAGACCCCATCAGGTAAGCGAGGTTCAGCTTGCGAACAAATAATTTAAGGTCTATGATGGTTTTAACAAAATTGGCCCTCTTATCAGGCACAAAAGTCAATATCCACCCGAAGGGAACTAAAATTGAAAATGTTGAAATTCCCTTCAGTACTTACTAAGATTTGTGGCAAGTCTCTTACTATCTCCTCTTCCGGTTCTGCCGTCTCCTGTTCTGGCCCTGCCTCCTGTTGTTGGTATGCCGGTTCGAAGAGTATTGTTGCTGCACTTCGTTGTTCAACCGAAAATCCTGCTGATTTGTGTTATTATTATGAACAGCAGGATTTTGTCCAGCTATTTGTTCATGAGGCAGCTGTCGTTGTTTATTCCTGATCCATTCACTATGGTGGACCCATGGAGTGGAATTATCCATCATACCATTTGTGGACTCATTCAAATTATTATCCTGTAAATCCATGTGGCCCGAATCAACCCCACTATTACTGAAAAGAACAACAGGCGGGGGGGCTGGATAAGCGGAACCTTTGGAATATTCATTCAGGTCCCTAAGTATTTTCTTCTTTTTGGTCTCAATGTTTTTAAACAAGCTAGCCTCAATACTACTGAAAATGCGTGCATGCTCAAATCTATACCTGTCATAGTCCTCTGCATTTACAATGTTATGTTCAAGTGTTGTTAAATCCCTTTTGAATGAAGCAATTTGCTCCAAGTAATTCTTAGCTAAGATGCCAAGAAATTCTAAACCCTGCTTATCAAAAAGGGCTTTCAGCTCTAAATGAAACGGAGAACCATTTACTAAACCCACTGGGTATCGCCACTGACTTAATCCTTTTGGAATTTATTTTTTTATCAATGCATTCTTCCAGGTAGGAAACCTCAAGTTGAAGTTTCCTACATTTGTATAACTTCTGGTCAAACTCATTAAGCAACCCCACTAATGAGTTAATAGTACTGTTATTACTGGTAGCCCTATCACTCGAAATATTACCATTGAAAAAAGAAATTTGTCTCAAAATACCTCAGTTGTTGGTACTTCGCCTATTAGTGGCATCGGCTGCCTTACTTTATACTGCTGACGACCCGACATCAGTCCGGAAGCGACAACAAACGATGCAGAAATACTAAGCCTCTGGTATTCGGGCCGATCGAGGGCTACCCTGGCAGGGATAACCCAAATGTGATGACTGCAACAGTGAATACACTTAACATCTACGTTTATGGTAAGTGTACACAACTGTACTTTTGTTATTCCAGTTTCATTCATTCATTGTGTTCATTGAAGGGTAACTCTCATAAACAATCACACGTACTTTGACACAACTGTATCTGTAAGTAAAAAAAAAAATCTCAGAATGTGTTCTTGTATCATTCCTTGCATTAAACTGAGTTATTCAGAGGTAGTCTTCATGAGGCGTAGCACATTTTTCGTAGTGTTCCTGCTTGTATGCTGATGTACAGCTGCCAGTCGTTGATGGGGTGTTTTCATACTTGTCTGTCTTTAACTAGGCATTATAAATACTTTTCTGACACTTCTGTCCATGCACCTGTATTGGAATATACTTAGGCCACTTCATGCATTTTTGTTTTAAAATTTCCTTAGAAAAAATGCACTATTTCTAATTCTTATCTGACTTTTTAATTTTCGTTTATCTCCTCAGGCTCTGAGGACTCAACCCTGTTGGCACATGTTTCCTATTAATTTTTTCCGCAAGTGTGTTGTCCAGCTGAACTTTGTTTATGTTTAGTGGTGACCTGTGAAGAAAAGCTTCAGGATAGATAAAACAGGTTGTGACCTTTTACATTCAGACACCTGTTGGCCTTTTTTGTCTGTTGCGTCCCAGTTGGTTATCAGAGCTGCTTCAGCTTTTTCACTGAGGAATTGGACAGTGTAGCATTCATTCATTTGGTCAGTCATTCTGAGGCATGGGGAGCATACCTCTTACAACCACTTAGATCAAGAAATCTGGACAAAGCTTAAAATAATGGTGGGAGGACAATGGCCCAGAATAGGGACAGATTTTAAATACTGCTCTTATAAACTTAGAAAGTTGATAGAATAATAGATTTTGAGTTTGCATGCATTTTTTGAATGATATAAAGTCTGAAACTTCCAACTGTGTGCCATTATTTAGTTATATGGGGAAACAGAGCAAAAATATAAGAAGAAAATCTGGACAGTTAAGTATGGGGAGGAAGCATGCCTCTCAACCTGGAAACACCAAACAGTCTGGACAAAGACCTATAAAAAGCAGGTACCACTGGACAAAAAATGGAGATGCTGATTAACATATAATTTACAGGCATAATTATGTAACCCTACCCACTCCAATGGGATTGTGGAATACCCACATTCAAATGGAAATTGAACAGACAAAATATTAAGACGCTAACAGAATATGAAAATCTGGATACATTTTCTGAAGTAAAATAAGTTCCAATTGTCGTTATTTATGAAGTGTAATTCACTACATATTCTTCAGAAGTTACCAATTTTAGGATGGATTAAGGACAGAGCTAAATCGGAGTCAAAATCATGGATCTTCAGTTGAGAATTAACCTCTAATCTTATAACTTTATCCCTAAAATTATAACCCTAAACCCAACCACTTAACCTTAAAACTCCAAACCTGGTTTCCTAACCCTAAAAGTCTAAATATGATATTGAAGCTTTAGATGAGAAGGAAAGCTGGCAACAATAAAAAGAAATGTATACAGATTTATGTGGGAAGTGGTTTAATAAAAAAGTTTATGGATCTTTTTGTATCCAAAACTGCTCAAATGAGCAAGGAATGAAAGTAATACAAGTTCTTCATGGCTCTTAACTCATTTTAAAGCAATTTGTTCATATTCCTGTCTCATGCATGGTTTTCTACTGCTCTTTTGAGGTATAGTCTAAGCTTTTTGTAATAATTTAGATCATTTTAAAGTAGCTTTGTGGTGGAATAGTCTTGGTTTTGTTAGTATATTTTTTGTTAATTTAGTGTGAATGTAGTTTTTTCTTTTTGGAATCTGATTTATTAAATTTTTTCGTCATTAAATGAACAAGTTATATGTCTTGTGCTTTAATTTAATAAAGCGTTTTTTTTTGGGGGGGGGTATTTTTACACATGAGGTTGCTTTTTTTTGTTCTTTATTTCTTAGTTGATTGGGGTAGTTTGCTGGTGGAATGGTAATAAATCGTTGATGATGCAAGTAATCTGATGTTGAAGGTCAGATTTTTTTTTATTATTAAACAGGCAAGAAAAAACTACTAGTTGTATTAATGATAATGTTTATAAAATCTGTTGTATACATTGGAAAAAATAAGCCCCTACCAAGCACTGACTGCATCACAGATAGATAAATTGCCAGATTCAGAGCAGCTTCTCCTTCACAAATATGGCTTCTGCATTTAATCTCTGTGAAATTCTTGAGCTGGACCCTAAAAACTAAAGCAGATAATCACAGAAACAGTACTCAGTATTATATTATCACCCACTGTTTACATACATAAGCACATTAATTAGACATTGTTTATAGTTTTGATTGTTACAGTGCTTCTTGACTGTGGGGAAAGCCTTCCTCAGCTTCACTTTCTGTTTAAGGACAGGTCTCACTGTTTTCCCTGCCAGGGTATATAGCGGAGTCCAAGGCTGTCTTTGCTTCTCTTTTTGTGCACAGTGTCTTGAAGCAACATTTTTAATCTCGCTTTAGTGGGGTGTCTTGGTCTTCTATTTGAGCATGGGAGAATGTCTGATTAGATCTAGAGGTTCATGTGACTGTTGGCATCTAAGATCAAATAGAAGCACCAGAGCAGCTGATGGTCGGCTGCATGCAGACTAAATAATTAAACAAAAAGAACTATGTATTCTTCTTCTTCTTTCGGCTTTTCCCGGTTAGGGGTCGCCACAGCGGATCACCTGTCCGCTCATGATTGGCAGTAGAGTTTTACGGTATCGAGTTGCCAGCCCGACGCCCACCCTTCCACGGAAAGCACGCACTCACGCTTAGGGCCAATTGGAGTGTCGGGAAAAGCCAAAAGACGCAATCATGAACGTAGTAATAGTAGTCTTTAAACTTCAGACAGAAATGTGCTTTCATTGTCTCAAAAGGGAATCTGTAATCATTGGTGGAGGGATTGTTTTACATCAGAGTACAGTATCAAGTAAAGGATTCTGTTATCCTGAACTAATAAATTTGAACTTTATAATGTTCTAAAAGGGGTGTGTATTTTGCAGTCATTACCACATTTCTCGGGAATGTAAGACACTTGCTGTTCAGGCTTATGCCACTCAACATCTGTGGGAGTGCGTTCATGTACACATTACCCACAAGTTTACACCATAGAGTTTGCTAGGTGGAGAATACACATATTGGTTAGACTGAAGAAAAGGGGGACTGTTACAGACAAAGGTTAGAATGAATGGAAACTAATAGTATATTGGTGAAGAGAGGTGAGATCGTGGATGTGGCACTCCAGATAACCTGTGTGCGTGTGACTGAGAGGTAATTGGCAGGTAGTTTGAAGGAAGGCTATGAGCAGAAGTTGAAAAACTTGAAGTAGGATGATATTAGTGGGCCATCATCTTTAGTCTGTTGCACTGAGGAACATTTTTTTACTGTACCATATTCTCATTTCAGCTGTGACTTGAAATTTGTCTGAAATTTTAACAACACAGATTACTTGCATTTGTATGCAGGTGCACAAGGCTTCTGGGCCAAGTGTAGTAACTGTGTATCTTGCTTACTTCTGTGGCAGCTGTCATGCAGCAAGACTGCTGTATTGCAAACATGTCCTTCTGTGGTAGTGAGAAAGTTCTCCCAGCCAACCATTGCTGGATCCTGTAGTTCTACCAAAGTACGGGAGTGATTGAGTGTACTTTCTCTTTGCCAGTTAACCAGCCCTTGTTTCCCTTCATCTCTTTCTTGTCTTTCTGATTTTCAAAGCCAGGTTTGTGTAAAACCTCCTGTCCTTACTAAACCATCATATCCTCAAACCTGCCCCACCATCATAGATTAGAATCCTTCAAATAGCTTCTTGCCTTCTGAAGGTGACACCAGCAATGAAATGTGGCTGGCACTCAGCAGTGCATCACAGTTCATGCAGACCTCCTCTTTATGGTGTCATTGTACGTGCTGCTGTCAGTGACATTTGCCATAATCAGTTGGGGGGCTTTGGTAATCATTTGAAATGTCGGGACCTGATGGTCTGTGTTTAATGACTTGCTCTGAATGGCCGAAAAAGTAGGGCTTTAATATATTAAGTCTTAGATGGCCTTTTCCCAGAATAACAACCCCTTTTCTCAGAGATATGCCGATTTGGTATATATAAGTTCAGTGGGTGTGGGGGTGCAAGTGGACTTTTCTCCCCTGCATAAAAGAAGTGCGGAGTTTGAGAGTTGCTCTTCTCCTGAAATTTTCGTGTGTGTGTGTGTGTCTGTGTATATAGCATTAGTGGCATGCATCATCATATGTCTGGAAACAGGTTGACTTTTATTACCCTTGGCTTGTGTTGGATGTCTGAGCCCAAATGACCTCTCACCACACTGCATGCACAGTCACAATACTTGATACATGAGCAGGCATTAACTGAGTTCAGCTATTGTTGCAAGTTACTGACATCCATTCCTTTTAACTGTATGCCAGAACATGATAAAGTGGTTATTGTCAATCTTACTGCCCCAGGATCTAGAATTTGATCAAGAACTCATGTTACTGTCTGTTTGCATGTTTTTATGTTTTTCCAGTCTGTATGTTTGTGCTTCAGTTTCCTTTCACTTTTAAAATATATGCTAGTTGTTTTAATTGTTCTAAATTGCCAGTATATTTTCATTTGCTGCTTTCCTTGAGAGACAGGTTTGGCTGAACATGTTTTACAGGAGTAATTTCACTTAATTGAAAAAGGATTAACAGATAGTAAAATAAATAAGCACAAACGCACACACACACGCACGCACACACACACACACACACACACACACACACACACACACACACACCCACTAAAGTAGATTCTCCAGCCTTCAGTGCGGGGCAATTGCCCAAACCAGATGCTCCTTACTCTATCACTGTAAATGTTCTGTTCAAGCCGCTCCATAGGTTCAGATGTAGTAACCGCTGTAATAGGGTCTGAAACCATTATGGTGGGCAAAGCCTGAATTTTGTTGTCATGTCAGTGGAATCACATCAGTTTCTGCATTGCAGGTCATTGCCCCTTTCCCTCATCCCTGTCATTACTTCTGCTAATTCTCTGGTTCCTGGTGCTGATGCCAGAGATACTGTGTGACTGTTTTATTCTAGGCTACAGAGCAGTTGGTCATTCATGTCTGCCCTGTGCTGCAAGTTACTACAGCACAGCATCCTTCCAGTGTTATTACAAATGCGGCAGTAGTGACATCATCACTTGGTCTGATGTGATGTCTGACATTTGTTACTAGCATTATCATTAGTCTGTCACACCCTTGGATAATGCACAGCTTAGCACTGAGGCTAGCTGTTCTGCATCTTCTGACGCAAGCATCAAATGTGGTATTCACTGTCAAATTACTGGAAGCTTGGTAGCTCTTCACTGGGCTTAGAGTGCATTGCAGACCACAGCCCTTACTTCAGTGTTAACTTGATTAAGAAACTATTGCAGTCTCTTGACATCATCTCTTTAATTGACAAGTAGCTTCTGATTTGGCATGGGCCCATTTTATCCATGGAAACCATCGTCACCGAGGCACCTCTGGCATCATTTTTGCAAGAAGCGTGAGTTTCATTAGACATCCATCACACTTTCTAATATGCAGTGTTGTTAACTGTTTACTGGAGCACTAGTGCAGAGGCAAAGCAATCATCTGCACAGCTGTTGAGTTTCTGGTCACCATCTTGGGTTACTAGAAGTTTGGGTAATTGGTAGGTTTGACTTGCTGGATATAAGTTGTCCTGTCTTGGTGAGAGAAAATAGGCTTATACTGATGCTGTATTGCTACGTGGTGAAGACTAGGGCTGTTTTTCATTAGAGGAGACTACTACACAGGGCTGGACATACATATGCATTTGCTCCAGTGTCATTGCTCTCTGGCACCTCAGGATTAGAGCTAAGCATAAAAAGTGTAGTTTAATTACAGGTTGGTCAGCATGTCTTCATTTTTTCTAAGCCTCTGCTGGGCAGCACATATCCTAATAGACATCTGCTGGGCAGCACATATCCTAATAGACATAAAGCTGTCTCCTCTGTGGGGAGGGTAATCCACCCGGTGAAGTCAGGTGTAGGGGTTTACCCTAGTAAACAGTGGGACTGGGTGGGGATAGGAAGAGTAACATGAAGGGTAAGAGAATACCTTGATGTCAGTTGTAGGTTTTCAAAACAGAAAAAAACTCTAGCTGACTTGTTGGTATATTTATCGGAGCTCTGTGGAAGCACTTCATCATAAGCAGGTTTTAAAGACCATAGAATTAGAGTGGAATATTGTAGCTCTGCAGCAGATGTCTGCTGATGTGATTTTAAATGGTGGTGGTTGTTTACTGGTTACTGATAACCACTTACCTGAGTCTTTTACACAGGAAACTCTTATTATTGTACTGCCCTGCTTGTAGTTCTGCTTGCATGCAGTTCTTACTATGTCATGTCAGGGCATGCTCAGTATACGCTGACAGCTTATTCACAGTACTTGTCAGTACAGTCAACATACTTCATTTTTCAAATACCTTTAAGGTGTTAAGGTATAATGTACGAGAGCACATTGTATGCTGGATTCAAAGAAAAGGATGGGCAGAATATGCCTCAGGAACATTCTTACTGTGTGTGTCAGCTTTCCATGACTGAGATGAGCAATTTATGGAATGTAATTGCATGCCTTGCTTTTTGTGATACTTTCAGGTCTGTACATGTTTGTTTTTTTTTTTTTTGTCATTCGGCATATCTGAACATTGATTACAGTAACTGTGGAAGAATATTGTTCTGAGTGTGGTAGAGCTATAAGACTTGCCTATTGTCGAAGTGACCAGAGTTCGATTAGCAGCTCAGGTGTGCGATGGAGCAGGTGGGTGGATGGATGGATGGATGGATGAGCATACGCATACAGGGGGAGGGGGATAGGCCATAGCAGGATGCATAAAGCACAATCCCTTGGAGGATGTACTGTTGTGCTCTGTGTCCTGGGATGCAGGCTTTCAGCTCACTAAGCCATTGGCTGGTGGTAGGTATCATTAGCACACACATGGGAGTGTGCAGTCAAAGGTGAAGCTGGTGACACAGAAGGCTCATTCATCCACTTATTGGATGGGATTAGGTCATAAATATGCCCTCCTTGCATAGTTGTCCATAAGGATACAAGTAACCCTCATGATTTACTGAGGCAGAGAGTCTGGATGGCTCTCATTCCTTATGCTGCACTGGGGTAATTTCCTATTATGGAGGAATAAATGGCCAAAGTTCCACTGGGGAAAGCTTGATGCCAGCAGACATGAAGGTAAAAAGCATATTAAAAAAAATTGTAGTTGTGCTTTCTGCTTTGTTGCTAATACCCTGAGGTCCAAATTGTAGTTGTTACAGCATAGTAGATGTTAGTACACCAGAGTGGTACAAAGTGATGCTTAGAAGTACCTGTCAAGCAAAAGTATATTAACCACGTCAAACTTTCGGCAGCAAAAGAGGCACTGCCAGTGTCTGAGTGCAGGATAAAATCTAGGCTAAAGTTGGATGTTGATGGAGGACCCCCCCTCCAAACAAACTCCTCACTGTGTGCAGGGACTTTATTTTGTACTGGTAAGATTGCTTGGGGTGACATACTATGAGATCTGTATGTAGTTGGGGACAGTCAACATCATCTTGTATCTTTTTTAGTTTGGTAGTTATTAAAGCATTTCATCTGGGGTGCTAGTCTGTCATGGGAATATATAGGTTTTCATAGAAGTATTGGGTTTACCCGAATATCTCAAAGGCAGTCCAGTAGATTAATTGATGAGGCAACTAATTGCCTGTGTACCTTAGATTGCATTACACTTGTTTAGCAGAAGACCGTAAATCTGTCTAGTCTGTCCTGTTAGTGCCTTAACATTCTACATCCCCATCATCCATGTCTTTCCTCCTAACCTTCTTAATCTGTCCCACACACTCTTGAATGTCTCTCTGGACGCCCTGTCCATCAATCATTCCAGTAGTTCATTTCATAAGTATAAACTCTCTTTGTAAGTAAATGCTTTTGGAAAATTGGCAGTACCCACAGTCTGCAACCCCCTTACCTGTTATTCCTTTCCAGGATGACCCCTTCAGATCTCCCTAGCATGATTTTGTGCACCACTGAAATGCTTCCCTATCTCTTCTGGTCTCAAGTGAAAAGATTACTAGCTTCTGTAGTTTGTGGTCCTATCCCTTTTCCACTGTCATGGATCTTTCTGGTGGCTTTTTTTGGATTCCTTCTATTAATTTTATGTCTCACCCCTTTTATGGCCTCCAGAATTGCACTCTGTAGTTGAGATATGGTTTGACTAGGGCTTTTTGTAGAGTGGAAGCATTACCTGGTTGCCTTTGGAGTCTGGTTCCCTTGGGGCACACCCCAGCATTCTGTTTACTGCTGCCACTGCCCTCTTACTCTGCTTCTGGTAGTCCAATTCATATGTGGTTAACACTGCTAGAGAGATTTTTCTTGTTCTGTTGCGATCAGCTCCACTCTCTCCAGGTGATATTTCATATTGGGGTGGTGGTAGGTGAAGTGTGGTGATTTTCATTTGTTTGCATTGAACTTCTAGTACCGTAGTTCTATCCACTTGTTTAGCCTTTGCAGGGTGTCATATGTATGTAATTCTGCAACTGCAAACTGTTTTTATCTGCAGTAGGATTTTGTAAGGTTTTTAAGATGTATGAGAGTGGAAGTCTGACTTTGGATGGATAATATTCTGTTGGGAGGATTACTTATTCCCAACTGACTTGCCTGTATAACTTGAATTTATTTCATCATGTGTATTTGGGGAGTAGGGGGCAGCAGCATCAACACTCTGTTAATGGTTATGTGGTACAGTAATGCAGCTAATTATATTAATAGTTTTAGTGTTTATTAATCTAGTTAGAGAAATACTGATTAAGGTAATACAGATTATGTTTGCAAGCTGATAAATTGAGGCAAGGTGAGTGACTGCAGACATCATCATTTAATTCACTCAGTGACCTTTGTTCTGTATGTCCTTTGCATTTGGTTAGATGTGGTTTGCTTTGGCAAAGTTGATTTCAAAATAGGGTTTTGAAGAAAGATGTTATGTACAGGTTTTATGTACTTCTCTTGAATTGTGTAGTGTCCCTGTGTAGGTCAGCACAGTAATTCAATTTGTGCCTCACTACTTGAAAGTACAGGATGAGATCTTGAACTATAGTTACTGGTTTTTCTGGATTTTTTTGTGCATTTCCTGTGTCTCTCTGGGTTTTCTTCAACATTTGTGGCTTCTTGCCACCTCTAAAAAATATGTATGCTGATTGGCTTCTCTAAAACTGTCTATTTGTTGCATCTAGCTTTTCCCTTGTGGTATGGATTTACTTAACTAGCTTAAGCACTACACTTAAACCTTTGCAGTTTTTGTAGGATGGTAAACTGAGGCAAGTCTACTGTGAGATTTAAAAACACTCTGCACATTTTTTAAATGTGGTCAGTTATGTTATGTCGTGTTATGTTATGGCAAGGTTGATTTCCAACTTGGGCTTGAAATAAAATGATGTGTGCATGTCTTGTGCACCTTTAATAAAGTGTATTGATGCTGTTACCATTTTTAGGCCAGTGGTAAGACTGGGTACCCCACCTTGTGATTTATGACTTGTAATATATAAAATCATATGACGTTAAAGGCTCTGATGTTGTTTGCTCCATCCGGCTTCAACTCTGGGTCTTCTAATCCAGCTCTGATCTGACCCCAGCCAATTCCAAAGTCTTCAACCCACTTTGCTCAGTCTCCCTTACCCACATCTCCCCACCCCTCACCCTAAACCTTAGATGTATTTTGTTGTCATTCCGGTTAACAGCTCGATCTTGGTTTTCCTCAGCTTTTCCTTTATTAGTACTTGGCACAGAGCATTTTTGGTGAGATTTTTGCTATCCTTTACCCTAGCATTTAGTTTTTTGGTTACTGTTGTCTGTTCTAAGGTAGGTAGGTTTGTTTCCCTTTTTCTCTTTCTTCTCCTGCCTTTTCAGCATGCTAAGTTTTTCACTAGTTAGTTGTTTTATTGTCTTTTAATATTGCAGTATTGCAATTTTTTTGTCTGCTTCTTATCATGGATAAGGGCTTTAAGAAGTGTATGTTGTGTGGGCACAAGTCACCTTCCCAGGACTCACATTTGAAGCATGTGTACTGGATTCTGGGTGCTCAATTTGTGAGGGGAGCCATTAACAAATGTAAAGCCAAGTTGGTCCTCAAAGGCCTTCTCCCGTCTGGTTCTCCATCTTCTGTTCCTTTGATTGCTTCTCCATCTGTTCCAAAGGCGGGGTCTGAGACGCATCGACAGCGGTACTCCAGACCTTCTAAAGAGGATTGGAAGAAATCCTCTTCTGTTCCTGGAATTTACCCTTGGGGCTCACCAGACCTGAACTTCCCAATACTTTCAGGTCCTCTGGCTCCCCTGGCATCAATATCGGCCCCAACTCCTCTGAGCTGATGCCCATTAGTGCTGAAAACCAACAAGGCTCTGGCACTGACTCTTCTCCGAGCCTTCCAAGCCCCTTCCTGATCAAAGGGACCCCTTCTTGGTAGGTTAGCCTCTCCTTTTTCACCTTCCACCCCACTAAAACAGTTGACTGAGTCTTCCCTTCCCCTGCCCTGGTTCTGAGTCTCTTTGGCTTGGATCTGATGTTATGGGGTTATCTTCATCTAAAAGACCATCTAAGTCCGTTTCGGAGGCATCATTCGTTCAGTCATTGGGGTCAGTGTGTAGTATTAAAACCTCTGAATTGAAGCAGCTGATGAGGTCCTTTTTGCAGGCGGTGATGCAGTTAGGCCTTATCCCTTTGGGTCTGGTAACAGGACCCTCAGCATCATCTTTTTGTCTTCTTCCCTTGGCCTCTTTGGGGCCAGCTATTTTTCCACCCTCCATGTCAGATCTGATGGCTTGGCTGTCTTTGTCTCCGAATCTTTCGTTCACTTCAACTCTGACCTTTCTGGGGCCATTGAGGCCTTGGAGTCTTGGCACTGAACCCCGGGTTTCAGGGTTGGGGACGACTATTACTACTTTGGGATAATCTCTTCCACTTGGAGCTTCAGACAGCTCGTCTTTGATCTGAACATTTGGGCTTTTGGGCTAGGTGTAGCTCCTTCTGGATCGGGGGTTATCTCTGGTACCTTCAGGTGCTTGGATCCCTGGCCTCGAAAGGCCAGCTTCTGCCTCTGCTTTTGATGTTTTAGAGAGGATGATCTCTTCTCAGAAGAAGGGTCATCTTTCTCCAGCCAGTGTCCCTTCCCCTTTCTTATCAGTGCTTGTGACCAGTCATCAGTGTGCTCCTGGGCAGCCTGCATCGCAGAGCCTCCATCCTGTTCCAGTGATGGGGCTCTGTTACTCTTCCCCTTCCTCCCAGCTTTATCTGAATGGAAGGTTTCGGAGAACAGGAAGTATAAGAGGAATCATGTTGACTTCTGGAAGAGTCTCTCACCGAGGATACTGACCTTGAGGAAGGAGAGGGTTAAAGATGCTCTGTCAAGGAGTGAACATGATGGGAAGACACTGTCCTCATTTGGAGTCTGCTTTGCCACCCCTCATTAGACCTTTTCAAGGACTGAGAAAGGGGGTAAGCATCTCCTTCAGAAAGTCTCACAGCAATCTTCCCAAGACGGTCTTTCAGAGAATTCCTCTTAAGGATAGGGTGGAGGGTCATAATGGATGCTGCCTGTGGGGCAGGAGTGGTCTGCACAATCAAGGTTTCCACGGGCTTTCTCTAGTGAGCTCTTCCAGCAACCCTGAAGAGTTGCTTGACTCTACCACTCCAGAGGCAGTTGGGGGTCGTTTGGCTCTTCACCCAAAAGCTTGGGAGGCCATCACCTCAGATGCATGGGTGTTGAGTCATATCCAGAGATTATTACATACCCTTTTAAGAAGATCCAAACTGTCATCAAAAACATCTCCCAGATGTTCCACCCCATCAGAGACTATAAGTAAATTTGCAGCCTGCTTGGAAATCAAGTCATCCAGGAGGTTCCACCAGACCAGCAGGGATTCCAGGTCCTTGTTTTAGTACTAGAAAAGACTGAGGACCCAACACCAATTTTGGGTTTATGCAGACTAAATCGGTTTATCAAAAAGACCAAGTTCTGGATGGTCATGGTGCAGTCCATCTTGCCTGTTCTGAGGAAGGAAGATTGGATGTGATAGATAGACGTCAAGGATGCCTACCAACATATCAAGACAGACAGGTGCTCCAGGAAGATTCTGTGCCTCCGGCTGAGGGGCCAGTCATTACCAGTTTATGGCCCTGCCATTTAGTCTTAATGCAGTTCCTCAGGTGTTTGCCAGGTGCATGGTAGTGGTTGCAGCCTGGCTGTGGCTGCAGGAATTTCAGGTCTTTCTCTACTTGGATGATTGGCTTCTCACCACCCCACAAGATCATCATTGATCATGGTCAGTAATTCCTTATTCCGAATAACAGAAAGGCTCCACTGAAGAATAGTAGTGTCCACAAATTTATTGAAGCGCTTTTCATTCAAGTACCATACAGAACTTCATCAGAATAAAAAATGACGAAGTTCTGTATGGTACTTGACTGAAAAGTGCTTCAATAAATTTGTGGACACTACTATTCTTCAGTGGAGCCTTTCTGTTATTCGACCATTTAGGTATCAGTCAGTTATCCCAAATCGACCCTTCAGTCTGCAGAAGTTTTAGAATAAATAGGGAGTCACCTGGACATGGTCAATCAAATCACCAGGTTTCCAAATTGTGCTCAGGCCTTGTCTGTGCTTGCAACTTCAAACCCTCTGGCTCACACAGTTATGAAACTTCTAGGTCATATGGCAGCATCCATAGGATTGATTCCTTTAGCCGTATGTCATATGAAGGCTCTGCAATGGACTTTGGCCATCCAGTGGTCTTTCCTTACTCATCCAGTGGACTTCCCAGTATGGTTAATGAAGGTGTACCTCAACCAAATTCATTGGCAGTTGCAGTTTCTCAGTAACTGGGAGCCATAATTGACTCTCCGGCTGACATGGACATCCTTCAAAAAGGCTTTACTGAGACAGACACCTGGTGTCAAAGTCATGGCCTCAAGCTAAATGCTAAAAAATGCATAGTCATCCCGTTTGGGGAAAAACAAAACACCCACGAATTACCACATAGGCGGCAGGCTCCTTAATACAGTAGAGGTAATAAGAGATCTGTGGACCCAGGTATATAGTAATCTCTCCTTTGACAATCATATTGCCAAAGTAGTTAGGAAATCCTTCTATGTGGCCCATCTAATTACTAAGGGGTTCGCATCTAGAAATAGAGGTTATAGTGCCTCTCTACTCATCACTTATCAGACCCATCACAGAGTACAATGCCCCATTTGGGATGTACCTCACAAGACACTTCCAACAGCTGGAAAGACCACAAAAGCACCTCACCAAGAGGATTACGGCCTCAAACAAATGTCCTATGCAGCCCGACTGAAAAAACTGCAGCTGTACTCAGTGGCATATCGCTTACTCAGAGGTGATCTCTGCCTGACTTACAAAGCCATGTCCAACTCAGAATTGATGGACATGCTCCACCTAAAGAAATCCAAGTCACTGCGAGCCATGTGCTCTAGTGAGCTAAACCTCGCCACAACAATAAATAGAACATGCTGGAGGGATAAATTCTTGTCACAGAGACTCCCCATGCTTTGGAACAAAATTCTTAACTACATTAGGCAGAGCCCCTCACTAACACTCTTCAAGAGAAGCCTTGACGAGTGGATGGGTAACAGAAAATACACCCCTGGGATCACTTCATTGGCTCTGCTTGACAGAGGCTCAGTTAATTAATCAATGGGGCGGTGAAAGCCGACACACTCTGGCTAGGCTTAAAAATGCCCTCTGGCAGATAGCCTAGTACCTACCTATGAACAGATGGTAGACTGTTCATTCTTTCATCTTCCTCAGCCACTTTCACCATGGATGCCTCCCTCCTGAGACAGTTCAAGGGCACAGATTGCCTGTAGAGGCCCACATTCACATCAGTGTTGTGGAGATAAGAGCAGTCCTCCTTGTATTGCAGGCCTTTCAGGATGCCCTACCCAGAGATGTGATGGCGATGTAGATGGACAATGCCTGTTTGGTGTCTCAGCAAGCAGGGGGACCATGTTCATATTAAATCCAAAGGTTGCAGCTTGGATTTTTCAGAGTTGGGACACTCCATGCTGTGACCTATTTGCCTGTCTGCCTGACACCAAGTGCAGCAGCTGTTATGCCCTTGCTGCCCCTCTGGGACAGTTACCCAGGAACATTCTGGTGTTTGCTTGGCCCCAGGCTTCTTTACACTTTACCATAATAGGAACTGAAGGATAAGTTTCTTCAGAAAGCAGCCCATTGCAGAGCTAATGTGATTCTCATAGCCCCTTTTTTTGCCTTGTCAGGTGCGGTTTCCCTTCCTTTGGCCTCTTCTAAAGTATCCCCCTTTGGTACTGGATCCAATGTCTCATCCCTCAAATTAACTCAATGGTTCCTTCAGTTCTAGTGATGGCCAGAAATCCAAAGCTTTCGCAGGGTGTTTTGCTATCATCTCAAAACCAGTCTAATGGGAAGTCATATTCCAGTAAATGGAGAAGTTCGTTATGTGGGTAGAATTTCAGCGACTCTATCATTTCTCTGTCCCTTTGGTATCCATTTGTTTGATTTTCTAGCTGAGTCAGGTTCCAATTTTTCTATGATTATTTGTGCCAACATGAAAAGTGCAATTGGTAGCCATTTCTAATGTGCCTTTTGCTTCCCTCCAGATTTCCAAGGTGTTCCTCAAGAGCACTTTATTACATCCCCCAGTTCGGGATCCGGTTCCTTCCTGGGATTTGCCTTTTGTTTTGCATTTCCTTGCAGGCCCTCCACTTGCACCTTCAGTTACTTCTGACCTGAAGCTCTTGTCTTGGAAAACTTTGTTTTTGATGGCAGTTACTTTCGCAAGGAGGGTTTCAGAGTTGCAAGCTCTTGATTATTCACCTCCTTATTTGGTGTTCCATAAAAACAGAGTTTCTCTTTGTACAAACCCTTCTTTTCTGCCAAAGGTAGCTTCTGAGAATAAGCTTAACTGTTCTATTCATCTTCCTGTGTTTTTTCCCAGTTTCTACAATAATGGTGAATACCTTTTGCATTGTTTTGGATGTACATAGGCAGCTGAGATTTTATTTGGATTGTACCAACACTTTCAAAAAATCCAGTCAATTATTTGTCTCCTTTTCAAAATTCGGGCTGGGCTCTCGCCTGTATATGAGTGGCTGTCAGGTTGTATGTTAGCATATTCTTTGAGAGGCAAGACAATTCCACTCAAGGGCTATGACTACTTTTACAACTTTCTTTTGTAGGTTATCAATGGATGATGATTGTGCAGCTGCTAATTGGCTGGGTGACCATTATGTCACAGTATAAACTGTATTTTCAGTCTAGATAGAGGGCTTCCTTTGACTCCACTGTGTTGCAAAATATCCTTGCTTAGTTCGTCCTGAGGAATTTTTTGTGTCTAGGGACTGTGTCCCACAGGTTGAGGCCAGATGGAGCAGACCTCCTCTGATGCAAAAGTTATGTACTTGTCATAACGATGGATCCTGGTTGTCTGTCTCAATCTGGTTCAACCTCTTCCCACCCTCACCTTTCTGTTGGCATGGTGAGCTTTCCCTTCTGTCATGACCAGACCGTGGGGGTCATTTGTTCCTAATCTTTAGAGTCCTGTGTCCTCCACAGCTTAGGAACCTTTTTTAAGCATAGTTACAGAAATAGCAGTCATGGGGCAAACCTGATCTGAGGATTAGGGTGAGGAGCAGGAAGCTGTGGATAAGGAAGGTGGTGCCAAGCGGGTTGAAGATTTTGGAATTGGCCAGTGTCTGATCCAAAGACCCACAGGTTGAACCAGACTGAGACGGACAATACAGATCTGTTATGTTAAGTAGCTAAACCAAATTTAATGAAAGCAAAAAGAGGTCATGTAGTCCTATCTCGCCTACATTCTTACCCATGGGTTCGGTGCCGAATATCGGCTCCGACTCGGCCGATTTTTCTAGCTCGAAGTCTTTCATTGGGTGGGCTAAGCAGGTATCCCATGGTGCACTGCTCCATATCCCTAAGCAGGTATCCCATGGTGCACTGCTCCATATCCCCAGATCTCATTTGCTGCTCGTGTAGCTCGGACGTGGTCTCGCTTGGCTGTGGCCAAGTACCCTTTTTTTTTGTCTTTAAAAAAAAATTTTTTTTGCTCATAATCAAAGCTATTTTCATAGCTGTTTGTCTAAGTGTTGTTGAGGTTGTGATCATGTGATTGTTTGTGTGGTATCCCGCTGACTGTTCCCTTGAGCTAGGCCTGTTTCAGTTAGAGGGCCTAGTCCTCCTCATATTGCCTTCTGTGTGAGTACGGTGTAGACAGTTTAAGTTAGAGGTTTGGGCTATCCCCTTTCCTCGTGGTCATCAACCCTTTTTGTTGAGAGGTTGTACTTTTTCTTTAGTGTGTGTGTTTGGTCACTGTTCAGTGTTCGTTCCCGCGTTTTCTGGTGTTAGTGCCTGTGAGTTCTTCTCAGACTTTTTTGCCTTGTGGTGTGGTAGTAAGATGTCCAAAGATCCCAAGGAGCACAAACCTTCGGGTTTCAAAAAGTGCTCCAAATGTGGGTACAAAATGTCCATCACCGATGGGCATTCCATTTGTGTCTATTGCCTGGGAGCCATTCATCTGCAGGAATCCTGCAGTTTTTGTTATGCGTTCAGTCCTAGAGTTCTCCAAGTGAGAAAGAATAAGCTAATTTTAAAGGGACTCTTGAAACCCTCTTTTGAAGAGGCTATGTATTCATCTTCCAGTGGAAAATCAAAATCTGGCTAGTCAAAAAAAGAGATCTCCGGCTCCGTCATCATCATTGGAGCCTCCGGAGAAAATCTCAAAAACTGCATCGACATCCTCGGCTCCACTGTCCTCGTGGCCGCAGGAAGTGTCGGTATTGACGGAACCGGCATCAGCTCCAATTTTATTGGAACCTCTTAGGAGCCCGATCGCCCAGTATCGGACAATTTTCTCATGAGAGGAGATCTAAATCTTCCTCCCTGTCTTTCAAATCCTCTAGGACCCTTTCAGATGTGGATGTTGATAGGGTGGTTCAGAGGCTCCTCCAGTCACCGGTTTTGGCAAAATTATTTTCAGCTCCGGAGCCCGTCCCTACCCCGTCTTCGATCATTCCTCCTCCGAGTGCATCTCTGTGTTCGTAGCCGGAGAGTTCCGCGCCGTGTGATGTTACTAGGCCGGCTCTGATGGCCCATTTGGCTCCATCGGTACCGGCATCGGTTCCGACCCCGTCTGCTCCGTCCTCAGGGTTTGGGACTCTGGATTCTTCGTCGGGCCCGAGGGGGACATCTCTGAGCTTATTTTGGTCCCGAGCCTTCCTCTCAGTGCCTCGGCTCTGTGAACTCCGACCCCCGTCATGGCCTTGGAGGCCGGTTGCTCTTCGGATTCGGGGGGGGGGGCCTGCCTTCGAGGCTATGTGGACCGCGCTGGCCAGATCGTCAGCTACATCAGGTGGGTTGGTCACTCTGTCCCCCACCACTCCGGTGAGAGCTTCTGATCACCACCCATCCATGGATAGCAGAGCACCAGGCGGGTCGGTCACTCTGTCCCCCATCACTCCGGTGAGAGCTTCTGATCACAACCTATCCATGGACAGCAGAGCACCAGGGCCTAGGGATACCCCCACGAGTGGTCCCCAAATTTCTGAGGGCCCCTCAGAGTTCGTGCCTGAGGAGACCCTAGAAAGAAAACGAGCAAGAGGAAGCACATAGACTCCCAGGATGAGTCCCTCACCTCTGATACTGACCTCGAGGAATCGGAGGGGTCCCCCAAGTCATCTTCTGATGTTTCCTTCTCCGACATCCTGGAGATACTGAAACAAAGAGGTGACTGGCCGTCCAAAGCCCCTTCCGAGGAGGAGTTAGTATTCCTTAAGGCCTTTGGTGCTCAGCCCTCCACCTCCTGTGTGTCTCCACCCTTTGACGAGCTCCTTGATCTGATATGTCGAAGAGTGTGGAAAAACCCTGATTCTGTAGAGCCCATGCCCAGGCATCCCAACAAGTTTCTTTCTGCCCCCCAGGGCAAAGAGTTTCTGTCTAAAGGAGTGCCTGTAGATGCCATGGTGGTGGCGGCAGCCACTCAGAAGGAAGTAGCAGAGTCTTCTTCATTCGTCCATCCTCCTAATAAGGAGTCTAGGACCATGGATCGGTATGGGAAGCATACCCTCCCTTCAGCAACCTTTACCTTACGGTCGCTGAATTACCTGTCTCACTTCACTCTGCTCCAGAGAGATCTCCTCAAGGAGTTTGGAGATACTCTTGCGGGTAATGTTCCTGAGGCAGTGGCTCAGATGGTTAACGACCAGGTCTCTACCCTCAACTCCATTATCAACTCATCCATGCGGCTCATTTCGTAGCAGCCAAGGGAGCGGGTAGGGCAGCAAGCTCAGGAGTCGCCCTTAGAAGGCAAGCCTGGCTGCGCCTGTGTCACTTTGCGGAGGCCTTCAAGCCTTCCTTCACTGACTTTGATGGTTCCTCCTTGTTTGGGACCAAAGTGAAAGACACCCTCACCAGGTGCGAGCAAGAGGGAAAGACCCTGTCTGCTGTAGGGGTCCGTTTTTCCCTTCCTTCTAGGCCTTACCCCAAAGCCCAGCGGGGTGGGAAGATGTGGTTCAAGAAATCAGAGGTTTTTTCCTGCCGCACAGGGTAAACCCCCCTCCAGAGGCAGAGGAGGGAGAGGTTATTCAGGGAGACACCGCCTCAGAGGCAGAGGGGGCCCCCGCAATTCGGGAGACCGCAAATCCTTTCGTGGCTCTCCCTACTCTCGTTTTTGAGGGAGTGCCCGACTTTGCTTATCCGGAGCCAGTTGGGGGTCGAATTTCATTATATCCGGAAGCCTGGGAAAGCATCACCCAGGACCGATGGTTATTACAGATAATTTCCGGAGGTTATCTCATTCTGTTTACATCACACCCCCCTCCAATCAAAAAAATCCCAGACGTTCCACCCAGTCAAAGGGATCAAGCAGCCTCAGAGGTCTCAAAGCTGCTAGGAAAAGGGCCCATCCAGCGTGTTCCCTCAGACCAAATCGGATTAGGGACTTTCTTTTTGGTGCCGAAAAGAACAGGGGAGCTGAGACCCATATTAGATCTCAGCCAACTGAACAACTATGTACACAAGTCCATGTTCCGTATGGTCACGCTACAGTCGATTCTCCCATTATTGGGAGAGGAGGTATGGATGTGCACCATCGACCTCAAGGATGCTTATTACCATGTAAAGATGGACAGGGCATCCAGGAGTCACCTACGCTTCTGGTTGGGAGCCAGTCATTTCCAGTTTCGAGCCCTGTCCTTTGGTCTCACCACAGCCCCCAGGGTGTTCACCAAATGTATGGTGGTGGTGACGGTTCACTTGAGACGTCAGGGATTCCAAGTGTTTCCATGTCTGGACGACTGGCTCCTTACCGCCCCCACCAGGCATCAACTAGTTCAAACTAGAGACGCTACCATTACTCTGTCACCAGTTGGGTATAACAATAAGTTGGGAAAAATCTGCTTTACTGCCCTCGCAGCGTGCCTCTTTTATAGGAGCAGAATTAGACACCATTTGAGTGCGAGCATTCTTACCGCAGGAGAGGATTAGAGTCTTACAACAACAGATACACATGCTGATGCCCCTGAGGCAAGTGAAGGCAAGATGGGTACTCCAGCTCCTAGGGACCATGGCAGCAACAATCGCGTTGGTCCTTCTAGTGAGATTGCATATGAGAATTCTCCAATGGCTCCTCTTTGTTCAGTGGTCTCTCCAGAGACTTCCACTTTCTCACCCCATTTTTGGACAGATGCAAGCAGGACCTCGGTTGATGGCTTTCCACCAACAATTTGGATAGGGGAATGCCATTCGTTCCACCCATCCCGATTGCCACGGTGACCATGGATGCTTCCCAGATGGGGTGGGGGGGCATTTTCTTGGCAGGACAGTCCAAGGCACGTGGCAAGAACACGAGATACATCTGCATATAAACATCTTAGAGATGGGAGCAGTACTACTTGTGTTGCAGGCACTTCAAAGTGTTCTACCTCTAGGGACGATTGCGATACACTCGGACAACATGTCAGTAGTGTGGTATCTAAACAAGCAAGGGAGAACCAGGTCTTACCCTCTGTGCAGAGAGGCCATGCGAGTGTGGCATTGGGCAGTAACTTCCCAACGGTTTCTGGTGGCAACTCACATTCTGGGGAAGTCCAACGTGATTGCGGACAGGCTAAGCACAGCTATTCTGATGCCTTACGAGTGGTCCCTGAATCGCCTGGTTGCAGAGCGAATCTTCAGCAGATGGGGTCAGCCTTGCTGCGACCTTTTTGCAAGCCCCCTAAATGCAAAATGCAGCGACTACGTCACGCTGATCCCCCCACAGAGGGAGTCACCCAGGGACGCTGTGGTTCACGATTGGCCCTCCGGTCTGCTTTATGCTTTCCCTCCGTTTCCCTTGCTCTCAAAGGTGATTCAGAAAGCGCAATCCTTGGGAAGCAGAATGATTCCGATTGCTCCACACTGGCCTCGCCAAGTATGGTTCCCCTTCAGCAATACATTGTGGATACTCCTTGGACTCTGGACCCTCAACCAGATTTACTGACACACATGTCGGGACAGTTCCACCCCTCCCTGATGACCCTCCGGTTGACAGCCTGGCTACTCCACTTCCATCGTTAGTTAGACTTCATAATTTCTCACCAGAAGTGGTTCATATATTATTGTCCTCTCATAAACCATCCACTAGAAAGATTTATTCTAGTAAATGGAAGAGGTTTTCTATCTGGGCACATACCTGAGGCATTGATCCGTACACAGCTCCAGTCGCTTCAGTTTTGGAGTTTTTGTCTATGCTTTTCCATCAGGGTTCCGCATCGGCTACCATCAAAGTTCAATTAGCAGCGATCTCTAATTTTCATGTAGCGAATGAGCCTAGTCCATGGCTCATAGACTATGCAAGGCATTCCTGAAGGGCACTCTGTTGCTCCGTACCCCGGTGTCTGAACCAGTCATGCCCTGGGATCTCAATTTTGTTCTACAAGTCCTTACTTTACCACCTTTCGAGCCTGCAGCTACCTGCGAATTGAAATTCTTGACCTGGAAAACAGCCTTCTTAACAGCAAACACTTCAGCAAGGCGAGTTTCAGAAATTCAAGCCCTCTCCATCAAACCTCCATACTTAGTCTTCCATAAGGACAGGGTCTCTCTTAGACCAAACCCTTTGTTCCTTCCTAAAGTGGCTTCCGTGTCTAATCTTAATCAATCCATTGAGTTGCCTGTGTTCTTTTCTCACTTTTCGAGCAAGGCAGAAATTAGATTTCATCGGTTGGATGTACACAGGCAATCACGCTTCTATCTGCACCGAACAAAAGATATCCGGAAGTCTGATCAACTTTTTGTTTCCTTTTCGGAAAACAGAATGGGATCCCCGGTCTCCAATGTCACCTTATCTAGATGGATATCTAGTTGTATCTCTTTCGTCTACCAAGCAGGAGGTAAAGATCTGCCATTTCCGGTCAAGGCTCACTCTACTCGGGCTGTTTCTACATCTACAGCCTATCAGGCCAGATTGTCAATGGATGATATATGTGCTGTAGCTACTTGGGCTTATCCTCACACATTTGTTTCTCATTACAAATTGGACGTGGTTTCTAGGGGCAGGTCGTCCTTTGGCTCCACAGTTCTCAGGAGTATTTCCTATGAGCCACCCAGGATGTAGGTGCTAGGGACGCTGTCCCATGGGTAAGAATGTAGGCGAGATAGGACTACATAACATCAAGAAGTTATGTACTCACCATAACGTTCGATGTATGTAGTCCATCTCGTCTCACATTCTTACTTACCCTCCCACCTTCCTGGAGGATTTGGAGGTTAGGTTGTTTATCTGCAGAGTTCCCTTGTTTGGCTTATTCTTTACCTGGATGTGATGTGTGCATGGGGTACAAATGAGTTTTGCAGCAAACTAGATCTGGGCATATGGAGCAGTGCACCATGGGATACCTGCTTAACCCAGCCAATGAAAGACTTCGAGCTAGAAAAATCGGCCGGGTCAGAGCCGATATTCAGCTCCGAACCCACGGGTAAGAATGTGAGTCGAGATGGACTACATACATCGAACGTTATGGTGAGTACATAACTTCTTGTTATCTCCTCTATGCTATGCTGAAATTTTTGTTTTGGTAGTAACTTGATCATTGTTTTTTCTGTGCGTTCTTTGGACCTTGTAAATTAACCTGACATTATTATTGCCGAGGTGCCAGCTCGACATCCAACCTTCAATGAAGGCACGCCCATTTACGCATGTCTTTCGAATGCTCATCCAACCGCTGGGAGGACATGCAGACTTGTGTGTGGAGTCTGCATGTCCTCCCCACTTTTGGATGGGCGTTCGAAAAACATGCGTAAATGGGCGTGCCTTAGTTGAAGGTTGGACATTGAGCTGGCACCTCGGCGTTCGTGAAAATCTACTGCCAATAATTAGCGGACCAGAGTTCCGCTGTGGCGACCCCTAACCGGGAAAAGCCGAAAGACAAACAACAACAACATCATTAATTTTTAACTAGTTAAACCAACCAGGACCAAGTGCCTCTTTCCAGTGGTGACCTGCATGTAAATCTGTGTGCTGCTGCTTAGAGTTGCACAATATGTGCTTGCAAGATGGAGAGAGTGAATGCAGCCCTACCGGCTCAAGTTCCCTGTCAGCTCCTGTATTACAAGTCTCGTAAATGGAGCCATCTTTGTCTAGAACATTCTGTGTTGTTGAATACAGTAAACAGTAGTACACTATCTTTGAGCTGTTTAGATGCAGGGCTTTCTGCCCCACTGTTTTTCTTTCGACTAGAATCTTTCCACTTTCAGGCAATGTCATGAAGTAATAAAACAAAATAGTATCATGATGGTTATTGTGACGAGATATGAGTAAGTTGATTCAGATCTTGCCAGCTGGACTATAATGAATAATCATGGGTATTCTTTTTGTAAGCATCTGTATTTATTTATTTCTGGGGTTTAGTCAACTGTAGAAGTTGGAGGAATGATGGGTCTAATCACCAGCTGAGAAAAAGGGAGAGTCAACCCCCCCCCCCCCCCCCCCCCCCCACACACACACACACACACTGTGGTAAGGATTATTTTGTATCTCTGGGGAGGATATTGGGACAGGAGGTGTCTAAACAGTGGGAAAAGACAGTTGAAATGTGTTTTGGGGAAGGTGGTGTTTAGGTTGGGGGATGCATGTATGGGTTGTTGGAGGTCCAGGGTAACAACACATTAACGTTCCACTCCACCGAACCAAAGTCATAGAAACCTCTCTGCATTTCAGACTACACCTATGTGAGGACCCCACAAGCCAAATTAAAAATAAACCTATATTTTGCAGGTGCAAGCCCCTCTGCATCCCCATTATATCTCCTGCTATAAATCAGTTGGCATTATGCAAAACCAGTCACTCCCCTTCCTGGTTGTCATCTCCTGAAAAGCAAAGGTAAAACTACACGGTGTACTTAAATATGTTTGCATGCACACACAGACCCACAGAGTTTTGCATATCAGCACAGCCAAATTGAAATAGGATCAACTCTATGAACCTGGATTCAGTGTAGCAATACACATTACGATTGGGTAATTCCCGTATTGAAAGCATTATTATTTTTTTGCTACATTTCCGTCTTGCATAGTACATAAATATGTGTTGTTAGTATGCCATGATTTGGGAGACCAGATTTTGAAACTGGTATACAGTTTTGCAGTGAGTAGCTGAAAGTTGCAGGCAACCAATGTAAATCACCTGATGATAATGACTTGCTGAGAAAATGAGAGACTTAGAATTCTGATGAAATGCACGAAAAATTGTGTAACTAAGGCTTATTAATGTCTGTTGGATAAGTTGAACTGTGCAAGCTGCTGTTTGTCTTGCATTTGTTTAGGATCAGTTTTCGTGGGTTGAGCTCCCCCTTAGCTCACAGTAAAGTTCGTCTTCAGTAGTTTTGGCAGTCCAGGTGCTACTTGCTAGGGAAGGAAATGCAACACCAAGGATGTTCTTTGTGTTTCACTGTTGCAATCATCGCATTTAGGTTATCCCTGCCAGGGTACCCCTCGGCCGGCCCGAATACCAGAGGCTTAGTATTTCTGTGTCGGTTTCTGTTGCTTCAGGACTAATGTCAGGTCGTCAGTAGTGTAAAGTAAGGCATTACATCAGTCTTTCTTGCCATGGAGCCCGAAGCAGAAGCAATTCGCAAGAATGCCGGTTGGCTGCTACCCGAGTTTCTTATACCAAATTGAAGCTGAAGTCTTCTAAAGCCAAGTACCCCCTTGGGGATCCTTTTTTCTTGCACTAACTGATGTCAGAAAAAGTTAACAATTGTCTCGCCTGTGGAAAGCAAATACCACACAGAGACTTTCTTTCTTATTGCATCACTTGCTTATGCCCAGACCACGACATCCCCTGCTGTCTCTTCTGTGCTTTGTTCAACACCAGAACTGTCCATCGTCGGGCCCTTTGTTGTAGCTAGATATTTTTGCTTACAGTCCATGAACTCCGATATGGCTTCGGTAAGTCATCTGACAGCAGATCTTCTGAAAAAACGTAAAGATAAAGACTGAGACAGATCGCACAGGTCCAAACCTACCGACAATGCACCTGTTAAGCTAGCCAACAGTTCTTTGGTCCTCAGTGAGGTGCTTTCGCAGCCCCTGATGCCTGCTTCTGTGGATTCACAGGACACTACCGAGACCCTTTCGGAGTCCGGTATGCCGCAAAACTCTTCTTCGATTTATACTACTGATGACCTGATGTCAGTCCTGAAGGGACAGCAACTGGCGCAGAAATACTAAGCCTCTGGTATTCGGGCCGGCCGAGGGCTACCCTGGCAGGGATAACCCAAATGTGATTACTGCAACAGTGAATACACTCTAACGTCTACATTTATGGTAAGTGTACAAAACTGTACTTTTCTGTGCTTAACACAGGCAAGGCTTGCACTTACGAGTGAATTGGTTCAGAGAATCATTGTGTGTACCTTCCATAGCACTCCATTTTACACAAGGTTGAATTTGTTGGCAGAGTTATTGCTTTTACCTAGTTTTGAGTTGTATTGTTTTATTTAGATGTTCATCGTGTTACACTGCTGCAGTCATTACACTTGGGTTATCCTGCCATCAGGCGGTCCCGCAGTCAGCCAGAGTTCCAAAGTCTTGGTCCGGCGTCAGTTGCTGTCCCTTCTTCCAGGGGTATATAATATGCATCAGACGCTATTTTCTTCAGTCTTTCTTGCCGAGCGGTGCCTGAAGCAGAAGCAGTTCGCAAGTGCCGGTTGGCCGACTCCTGAGATTTTCGAAGTCGAATTTCAGATCCAAAGTCTTCAATAAAGCTAAGTACCCTGTTGGGGAAACTTTTTTTCTTTCCTCAGACCAATGTCAGAAAAAGTTAATAATTGTATTTCTTGTGGGAAGCAAATACCGCATAACGACTTCCACTCTTGCTGTATTCCATGCCTAGGCCCTGATCACGACGTCACTAGTTGTCGGTTTTGTGCTAGATTTAACAAACGCACTATAAAAAGACGTTTTGATTTTGCTTTGCACTACTTTGGCAGAAGGTTCAATTATACTATGCTGTCAGATCAACCGACGACCGCAATACCGGAAAAACGCAAAGACAAGGATAATGACAGGCATCCGAGGTCCAAAACCGACGACGAAACCTCTTCTAGGCCAGTCGCCGGTTCACCGGTTCTCAGTGAGGCACTTTCGCCGCCCCTGACACCCGCTACCTCAGAGCCACAGGCCGCCTCCAACTCCCACGTGGAGACAACTAGGCCTTTGGAAACTCAAGGTATTGGGCCTACGGAAACTAATCCCTCAGATGGGTCCGGAGCCGCTGAGTAGGCATCGGCTTCTGAGGGTGTTTTCAGACCTTCACAACTTACCATTAAAGCAACAGCCAAGACAAAAGTACCATTTAAAGACAAAGAAACAAGTACAGCATTCTCCTGGACAGTCCTCCATGCCTAAGAAACAGATGCTTAAAATGGCCAAAGACCTCATTACTCTAATCAGGGGTTCCCATCCCCCTCCTGAGAAAAGGCCTAGGCAGGATACAGACTATGATTCCTCTGATAAGGTTTCCATTTCCTCTGATTCCTCTTCAGACCAGGAATACTCTCTACCCCCCTATGATGACTCTGATGCTGAAGAATCTATCCCTTCAGCCTCTCCTCCTGAGGATTATTCTTTTGGGGAAACTTTACATACCATGAGGGAGCATTTCCATTGGGAAAGCCAGGATTACTCAGAATCCAAGAAAAGGCTCAGGGATTTCCTTTTATTGCCTCAGCACAGGCCCCTGGCTATTCCGCCTGTGCTAGATATTGTGCATGATGTGTTCTCTGAATCCATCTTATCTCCTGATTCTTTGTCCCCTGCACCAGCCAAGCCAGATAGGTATTATAGAGTCCCTGACTCTCAAGTTTCTTTATAAAAACCCTTCTGCTGACCCAGAAACTATTTCCCAGGGTCCAAAAGGGGTTAAGGCTTCCATTGCAAAAAATCCAGTACCCTCTGACAGAGATTCCAGAGCTTTGGATAGATGGGGGAAGAAAGTATACACTTCTGCAACTTTAGCAGTAAGGGCTTTAAATTGCCAGTTTCACATGCTTAAGTACCAACAATATTTAATGGCTCAGTTAAAACAAAAAATGCTTGCAAGCTCAGAAGCTCCTGATTCCAAAGAAATGCGGGATTTATTGCATGCAGTTGAGCAGGTGGGAAAACATACTCTGCAATGTGGTTTTGATTCTTTAGAGGCCTCTTGTAGAGCCGCAGTTACAGGTTCTGTGATTCGAAGACATGCTTGGTTAAAAGAACAGAGTTTACCTGATCATGTTAAGGCAAAATTATTGGATGCTCCTTTACAGCATGATACCTTGTTTGGTGTTAAGGCAGAAGAGGTGTTAAAGAAAATGGAGGATAAAGCTAAATCTATGCAAACAGTCAAGGATTTCTTACAGGTACAGCCACCTCGATTTAGCAGAAATTGGCCAGCAAAGAATTGGTCCTTTCCAGTGTCAGACAGGCCACAGAGAGGCCGATACAGACGTCCAAGAGGCAGATCTCAACCCCAAGGCTCAAACAGACAACGACAGTGGGGCACCTCAACCCCAAAAGGAGGTGGACAAGTCTCAACCTTACACTAAACAGTCACAATGACTTTCCCCTTTGTACGCCAAGCACTTCCCTTTTGGAAGCCCCCTTAGGGGGAAAACTAGCACTTTTTTCTCAAAACTGGCAAACAATCACCCAAGACAAATGGGTTCTGAATATTGTGTCTCAAGGTTACAGGTTCCACTTTCATACTTTACCAAGGCTAAAAGGAATGCCAGACCTGCCACAAAATCAATGGGCAGAGGCACAAAAACAAATTTCAGCCCTCATGGACATGAGAGCTATTCAAAAAGTACCACAACAGGAACAAGGACAAGGATTTTACTCAAGACTCTTCCTGGTCCCCAGAAAGGACAAGGCCTGGAGGCCCATACTAGACCTTTCAATTCTAAATACTTACCTGGATATTCCGAAATTCAAAATGTTGACATTACAGCAGCTTTTACCCATGCTGGGCAAGTAGGCTTGGCTTGTTACTCTGGACCTCAGAGGCATACCTGCATGTTCCTATCAAACAAAATTGCAGAAGATACCTCCGATTTGAAGCTGGTACAATGCACTACCAATTCTCTGCACTGCCATTTGGCTTATCTACTGCGCCCAGGGTCTTCACAAAGTGCCTGGCACCAGTAATTGCATTTTGCAGACAAAAAGGAATTCAAATATATCCATACCTGAACGACTGCCTCATTCAAGCAGAGACAAAGGACATTCTTCTACAGCATCTGGCATTTGTAAAAAGGTTGCTATTTTCTCTAGGGTACACAGTAAACGAAAAGAAGTCAAAACTAGTGCCCTCACAACAAATTATATTCCTGGGCGCCAGCTTAAATACAACGGCCCAGATGGCTTACCTCACGCCAGACAAACAAGTTCAACTAACTCAATATTTTCAATTACTGGCAAAAAAGTCCCATCTCCCTGCAAGAAAAATTCTACAGGCCCTGGGATTCATGGCATCCTGCATACTACTAATACCATATGCCAGACTGCATATGAGGAAATTACAATGGTACCTAAAAAGTGTTTGGACTCAACACTCTCACAGTTTAGAAGCAGTAATACCAATGATTCAGTGCCTATAACAGGAGATCTGAAGTAGGATGTTCATTTGTCAGCAACCTGTGGGTTACGGATCCAATATCGGATCCGAGCCGTCAACTTGTTTCAAGCTAATGGATCCGAGCTCCTAGCTCCTCCCTTCACCCATAATCCCCTGCTAACCATCCATGACCTCAGATCTAGTTTGCCGCGGTTGTGATGGCTGGATCCTTTTTGAGCTGTTCAGATAAGTGAGGAAAAAGTTACCTTTTTGTAAGTACTTTTCGTCAGGAATTTCTTTTTTAGTTTAAATTAAAACTTTTAAAGTGTGTCTGAGTTAGGTTCCTTATTTTTTAATTAGTACTCTCCCTTCGCTGGTCGCTAGTGTGTGTTTGTTGTGTGTCTTTTGGGGCCTGTGTGTGTAGTTGTTTTTCTTTTTTTAGTTTAAAAAAAAAAAGGAATGGCTGTGGCCCCAAAAGCCATATTTTCTAAATGTACCGAGTGTGGCCATAAGCTCTCCCCGGCTGATGGCCACACTCGGTGCGTTCGGTGCCTTGGGGTTGAACACCTCACCTCGGGCTGTACTATCTGTGCAGCGTTCAACCCCAGGGCACTGAAAGAACGGAGGTTGAAGCTGGTCCTGGCGGGACTTCTACCCCCGGATTCGGCTTCGGCCTCCGCTACCTCTGCTGCTCCCGTGGCTCCACCACAGCCTGTGGTGGCTGCCACTCCTGCCCCCCTGCCTCCGACTGGGACTCAAACTCCTGCTAAAATGTTGGAGGACAGGGAGGCCAGGAGGGAGAAACGGAGGGAGAAGCACCACAAGCGGCGGGCCGAGACCTCCGTTTCGGCCCCGCCAGCTAAGCGGGCTTCTCCCTCCACTGCTTCTAGGTCTCCTCCTCCTCGGCTCAGATCCCCTTCTTTCTCCCCGGGGCCCGAGGAGGAGGAGACCCGATCTCCGTCGAGGTCATCGAGGCAGCATTCCAGGCCTGCCTTGGTGGCCTCCTCGAGATCTACCTTCAGTTTATCAGATGCAGACTTGGACCTGCAGATGGGAGTGCTCTTGCCTCCCCCCCTCAGGGGGGGAGCTCGACACCTTTTTTCCACCCAATTGCTTCTTCTCCGACTCGCTACCCGGGTTCGGAGCGCTCGGAGCCGAGCTGCCTTGGAGCCGGGGGTGGGTCGGCGCCGACAGTACTTGGTACTTCGGATCCGACCCTGCCCTCGAGCCTGTCAGATCCGACCTCTCGGAGCCGTGGTCCGAGCTTCGGATCCGGGGGATTCAGTGTGCCTTCGGCTCCGTCCAGGTCTGAGCACACTGGTCCCTCGGATCCGACGGTCTTGGCGCCGGCTCCGATCCCTTCATCGGATCCGAGTGGGAGCCATCTTTCGGATCCATTGGAGAGTGGCTCTCCCTCTGCATTCGATGTTGTGGAGAGGGCTCTGTTGAGAGCATCCAGACCCCGGTCCTTGCATAGACTCCTCCCTGCACTCCCTCTCTGCTGGGCCAGGCTTCAATCACCCGGCCAAAGGGACAGCCTGCTTCGATGTCACAGATAGTTCCATTGGAACAAGATGTTGCTGGCGAGGCCTCCTCGGACAGTCCCCCCGAGGAAGCTCCCCGCAAGCATAAGTGCAAAAGGAGGCACGTGGACTCCCCTGATTCCTTAACCGAGGACATGGACTTGGAGGAAGGGGAAGGCTCCCCAAGATCGCCCCCTGAGGATGTCTCCTTTGGAGACATCCTGGAGATGCTGAGAATCAGAGGTGGGTGGTCTGCCCCTAAATCTTCCTCTGACGAGTCCGTGTTTCTGGAGGCATTCGAGGCAGGCCCGTCTACCTCCTGGGTGTCCCCTCCAGCCGACCCCCTGGTGGACCTCATTACCACCAGGGCATGGAAGGATCCGGACACCGTGGAGCCAATACCGAAGTGACCGGATAGGATTCTTAGCCCCCCTCTCAGACCGGTCACATTGGAGTAAGGGCCCCCCTGTAGATGCCATGTTGACGGCAGCCACAAAGAGGGAATTGGCTCAGGAGAGTCCCTCAGTCCATCCACCGAGCAAAGAGTCCCGTTTGATGGATCGCTTAGGGAAGCGAGTCTTTAGTTCAGCGACCTTCTCAGTAAGGTCTCTGAACTATATGGCACATGTCATCAGGATGCAGTGGGATCTTATCAAAGAATACGCTGCATCCCCCCCTGAGTCCATGTCGGAGGAGGATAAACAATTCTACTCCACCGAATGGCCACTCTGAGATCTATTTCAAACACCTCTATGCGGCTGTTGTCCCACGCCACAGAGGGAGCCGCTAGGGCTAGCGGAGCAGGCCTAGTCATGAGACGCCAGGCCTGGCTCCGACATTGTGACTTTACGGAGCCCTTTAAAGCGCCCTTCGCTAACGCCTTTGATGGTTCTGCCCTATTTGGCAAAACAGTTCGCGACGCTTGTCCAGAGTGAGAAGGACGGAAGACGTTGTCTGCCGGAGTCCGCTTCTCTGCTCCCCAGCGGTCCTTTTCAAGGAACCAAAAGGGTCAGAAGAAGATGTGGTTCCGGAAATCACAACATTCCCAACCAGCTCCGGACAACCAGTCCTACCGTGGCAGAGGTGGACAGGGAGGACGTCACCCCAGGGGCAGAGGGGCTCCGAGAAACTTTGGGTCCAGAGAACCTTTCTCTGAGTGGCCCGCGCAGCAGCCCTGAGGGGTTGCCTGGCTGCTCCACTCTGGAGGCAGTCGGGGGGGCGTTTTTCGAAACATCTAGCGGCATGGGAGTTCATCACAACAGACCGCTGGGTGCTTCACATCATATCCAGAGGGTACAAAATACCAATACTTCATGTCCCCCAATCCAAGAACCTCCCCGATGTACCACCCGATCAGAGGGAGGCCGCAACCGCAGAAATACAGCAGCTGCTAAGAAAAAGAGCCATCCAGCCCGTCCCCCAAGACCAGCTCGGATTAGGGTTCTACTCCAGGTTCTTTTTGGTGCCAAGAAAGACTGGGGATCTGAGACCCATCCTAGACCTTTCCCGCTTGAACCTGTCAGTAACCAAGGAAAAATTCCGAATGGTCACTCTTCAATCTATCCTCCCCCTTTTGAGGGAGAACGATTGGATGTGCTCTATAGACCTCAAGGACGCGTATTACCACATCTTAATGGACAAATGATCCAGGAGGTTCCTTCGCTTCCGGCTGGGAGCCAGTCACTACCAGTTCAGGGTCCTTCCCTTTGGCCTCACCACAGCCCCCAGGGTGTTCACCAAGTGTTAGCAGTGATTGCGGCCCACCTGAGACTCCAGGGAATTCAGGTCTTCCCGTACCTGGACGACTGGCTCCTGACCACACCAACAAGGCATCTACTTTGCTCGGCCAGAGACTTCTTTCTCCATCTAGTCCCACAACTAGGCATTACTATCAATGTCGGCAAATCTCTACTGGCTCCAACACAGATCATAGAATTCATAGGTGCCAGAATAGACACCAGAGATTTGCGAGCCTTCCTAACTGCCGAGAGAATCAGAAACCTACAACTTCATGTGCGGGCTATCCTTCATTCAGAGGCTTCACCAGCGGAATTGATCCTGAGGGCACTAGGCTCCATGGCGGCAGCGATTACACTCCTTTCATGCGCCCGTTTGAACATGCGAGTCCTGCAATGGACTCTGTTAGTACAGTGGTCCTTCCTATCCTTTCCTCTCCACCATCCCATTGCTATCAGCAAGGCTTGCAGAAGGGCGCTACTATGGTGGCTCCAAGCATCAAACTTCCATACAGGCCGTCCCTTCTGCACCTCTCCCCTATTGCCACGGTGACCACGGAGGCTTCCCGCCTCGGGTGGGGCATTATTCAGGCAGGACAGTCCAAGGCAGGTGGAACGATACAGAGACCTCCCTGCATATCAACGTTCTGGAGATGAGAGCGGTGCTGTAGGCGTTGCAAGCATTTCAGAGCTTCCTCCCCGCAGGAACGATTGCAATTCAGTCGGACAACATGTCAGTGGTCTGGTATATCAACAAACAAGGGGGAACCAGATCTTATCCTCTTTGCCGCGAAGCCATGAGAGTGTGGGAATGGGCGATCTCCACCAACCGCTTTCTGATTGCAACGCACATTCCGGGGAGGACCAACATCCTAGCGGACAAGCTCAGCCACACCCTTCTTACCCCTTACGAGTGGTCTCTCAATCCTCTAGTAGCGAAGCAGATATTCGCAACATGGGGGCAACCCTGCTGCGATCTTTTTGCATCTCCATCAAACGCCAAATGCGACAATTTCTTAGCTCTAATCCCCCCACCAGGGGAATCTCCAAGAGACGCTCTGATGCATGCTTGGCCACCCAGTCTACTCTATGCCTATCCTCCTCTTCCAATGATGATACAACTCTTACAGAAAGCCTCGCGGTTGGGGAGCAAGATGATTCTCATTGCCCCATTCTGGCCTCGACAAATTTGGTTCCCTTACCTGTGGTCTCACCTTGTGAATCGCCCTTGAATTCTAGATCCCATTCCGGATCTCATCTCCCATCCGTTGGACTTGCCAACTCCAAACCTGGACAATCTGAAACCGACAGCTTGGTTGCTCCAGTTCCACTCCTAGTTAGGACTCCCGGTATCTCTTCACCAGTCAAAGCCATCCTCGTGGCAGCGCATAAGCCCTCCACCAGGAAAGTGTATCACAGTAAATGGAAACGTTTTTCCATCTGGGCGGAGCGCCGCGATCTAGATCCCTTTACGGCTCCTCTTCCATCCATTTTAGACTTCCTAACTGAACTCTTTCAGGAAGGCGCTAGTTGTTCAACTGTCAAAGTGCAATTGGCAGCCATTTCTCATTATCATGTGGGACATGATACAGAGCCCTTGATGTCAGCCAAATTGTGTAAAACCTTTCTCAAGGGTACCTTTTTACTTAGACCCCCTGTAAAAGAAGCCGCACCACCATGGGATCTTACTTTAGTTCTTCAAGCCTTGACTGCTCCACCCTTTGAACCCGCTGCTTCAGTGGATCTCAAATTCTTGTCATGGAAAACAGCATTCCTTGTAGCCATTACTTCAGCGAAAAGAGTGTCGGAACTTCAGGCTCTTTCTGTGAAGCCTCCATACCTGATTTTTCACCCTGATAGAGTGTACCTCAGGATCAATCCTGCCTTTCTTCCCAAGATAGCATCATAAACCAATCCATAAATTTACCGGTTTTCTTCCCTAAATATCAAAATAAGGGTGAATACAAGCTGCACTCATTGGATGTTCATAGGCAGCTTTGTTTTTATACTCATAGGACAGCTGGTCATAGACAATCTGACCAGCTGTTCTTTTCCTTTGCCAAATTTAACTTGGGGAAAGCTATCTCTAAAGTATCTTTATCTTGCTGGATTTCCCAATGTATCCTACTGGCTTATCAAGCCTCGGGTAGACCCGCACCAGAAGGAGTTCGTGCTCATTCCACCCGCTCCATTTCTACGGCTTTCAAGTCTAGAGTTCCTTTGGATGATATTTGTTCTGCAGCCACTTGGGCTTCATCTCATACCTTTATCAACCACTACAAGCTAGACCTGCTTTCTAGAGGGAGAGCATCCTTTGGCTCTGCGGTGCTTCGTAATATCCTTCCATGATGGCCACCCAGGGTGCAGGTAGCTGGGGACTCTGTCCCACAGGTTGCTGACAAATGAACATCCTACTTCAGATTTAGAAGTTATGTACTCATCATAACATTCCATCTGAGTAGGTAGTTCATTTGTCTGCAACCACCCCCCCCCCCTTCCCCCTGACCTTCTTCGGATCTATTAGTTGTTAGATATCCTTTGTTGGATATATATTGAGAGGCAAACTTGATCTGAGGTCATGGAGGGTTAGCAGGGGATTATGGGTGAAGGGAGGAGCTAAGAGCTCGGATCCATTAGCTTGAAACAAGTTGCCGGCTCGGATCCGATATCAGATCCGTAACCCACAGGTTGCAGACAAATGAACTACCTACTCAGATGGAATGTTATGGTGAGTACATAACTTCTAATTTCGATGGTGGGCACAGGCATATTACCTAAACAAGGGTCAGCTTTTTACCTTACCCACAGCCAGGCAGACTCTAACAGATGCTTCGGATTACGTCTGGGGAGCACACATGGCAGGAAAATGCATTCAGGGCAAGTGGACCACAGACCAGATGCATCTTCACATCAATCAAAAAGAGATGTTGGCTGTTCAAAATGCCCTAACAGCTTTCAAGGACCTTCTGCATCCAGGACAACTATTATTAAAGACAGACAACACCACAGTAATGTGGTACATAAACAAGCAAGGGGGCACTCATTCTTATCCCGTATGCAGGCAAGCCATGACCTTGTGGAATACAGCTCTAACGTATCAAGTTCACCTGCAAGCACAATTCCTGCCAGGAAACAAAAATACTCTGGCAGATGATCTAAACAGAAATATCATGGACCCTCACGAATGGAAATTGAATCCACAAATCTTCAGTATGGTAACGCAAAAATGGGGATGCCCAGACGGATCTTTTTGCCTCCCCACTGAATTACCAACTACAAAAATTCTGCACAAGGACTTGTCACAAACAAGCATGGAAAGTGGATGCTCTTTTGTTCCGCTGGAAAAACCTAAAAGTTTATGCCTTCCCACCACTGCCTCTCCTTTCAAAGGTACTCCTAAAAGCCAGAAAAGAAAAACCACAGATGATCCTGATTGCTCCAGACTGGCCACGCCAGCACTGGTACCCTATCTTAAGGAACTTGGCTCAAGGCCCACCTTGGATTTTGCTTCAAATTCCATACCTTCTGACTCAACAAAACAATCAGATCCTGCACGGTCAGCTCAAAACCCTAAACCTGGCTGCATGGCAGATCAAACAGGCAACACCTCTCTCTAAAGCTGTTATGGATGTTATTTTGGAGGCCAGGATGCCTAGCACCAGGAAAGCTTACTCAGAAAAATGGTAGAGATTCTGCGCCTGGAACCAGGCTGAAAGCCTTGACCCTCTTGTTCCAAACATTCCTCAGATTTTACAATACTTAACTGAGATGCTGGACAGAGGCCTATCCTTCTCATCAATTAAGATCCACGCCTCTGCCATTTCAGCACACTACAACATGGATCCTCCTTTATTCTCTCATCCCTTGCTAAAGCAGTACCTCAGAGGGGCTAAAAACATAAGACCGCCCCAGAGAGCACCAACACCAACTTGGGACCTCAACTTCGTTTTGGAAAAACTGACCCTGCCACCTTTTGAGCCAGCCAATACAGCCGATCTAAATTTATCATGGAAAACAGCTCTGCTCCTGGCAGTAACTTCAGCACGAAGAGTCTCAGAGCTACAGGCATTAATGGCAGTGGAACCTTTTATAATTTTTCATCAGGACAGGGCTTCTTTAAGGACAAACCCTACCTTTATGCCAAAGGTGGTATCTAGTGTGGCTCTTAACCAAACCATCCATTTGCCAACGTTTTATCCAAACCCCCAGAATAAAGGGGAGAAACTTCTGCATTCTTTGGACATACACAGGCAGCTACACTTCTACTTGGACAAAACAAAAGCTTTCAGGAGAACTGAGCAACTGTTTGTAGCATATATTGCAGGATCACAGGGCAAGGCTATCTCAAAGCAGACTATATCCAAATGGATAGGACACTGTATTCGGTACTGCTGCAGACAGCATGGAAAATTAGTCCCAAATAACATTAGGCCACATTCCACCAGGGCAACAGCCTTTCTCAGAGGAGTACCTACCAAGGAAATTTTGGAGGCTGCAACTTGGAGTTCAGTGCACACCTTTACCAAGCATTACCACCTGCCTCTTTACTCTAAATCCAGAGCAGGATTTGCCACTGCAGTTCTGCAGGGCCTCATAGCTAATCCTAACTCTTTATAGACCAGCCACCCAACCTTAGCTGTGGGATTCTACCCAAGTGTAATGACTGCAGCAGTGTAACACGATGAACATAGTACAGTTTTGTACCTACCATAAATGTAGATGTTAGAGTGTTCACGCTGCTGCAGTCCAGATTACCCTCCCTCCATCCCCTCTAAACTAACTGGACTTATACCTTTCTATCCTATACAACCTTTGTGGTGTATTTGCTTGTAACTGAAGGTATTGATCTTATTTTATATGTATATTTTTTATTAGCAATATGTATTGCCTACCTACTTGGGGCACCTGGCATCAGGGGCAAGAAAAACTGAAGAAAATGGCGTTGGATGCATCTTGCATACCCCTGGCGCACTGACGGCAGGGAAGAAGCGACAGCAACTGACGCCGGACCAAGACTTTGGAACTCTGGCCGACTGCGGGACCGCCTGACGGCAGGGTAACCCAAGTGTAATGACTGCAGCAGTGTGAACACTCGAACATCTACATTTATGGTAGGTACAAAACTGTATTTTTCATCTACTCATTTTATTATTTAGTGAATCTGTTTTAAATTTCTTGTGCTTATATGGATGTGTTGTTAAAAGCAGTTTAATAAAGCTGAAGACTGAAGTTGATTCTTAAAATCTTTTCTTTTATATTCACCCTGTTGGTCATTAAAATTAGTTCAAGAAGCATTTAAAGCTGCTCTGTTCATCTCAGTTGGCTGTCATTTCTTGTAATATTCCAGTTGCCAAAAAAATTCTAAAATACACAGGTGTATATCTTTCTAGATTTAATGTAAAGGTTTTCATTAAAATGTATAGGTTTGACTATCTGAGTGGTGAAAATTTTGTCTCTAGTGTGAATTTGTAGTTTCATTTTGAACGGCTGTAGCTGCAGGATGAGGACCTGCTTTTTGAAGTTCAGATTTTATTGCTGCATTGGTTTGTTTTCTCCAGCTGCAGCAGGCTTGGCTGGGTGAGTCCTGTGACGCAACCAGTGTTGCCTTGGCAATGAAAGGATGTTATGTAAGAAAGTGGTATACACTGGAGCACTGGACCGGTTGTCAAGGGTGAAAAGAATTTGTAATGAATGCTTTTTCTCAGTCAGTGTTCTTTTATTAGTGATGTGTTTAAAAATTTACGCAATTGTTTAAATTGGACTTCTAGGCTTCATACAGTTCAGTGAACTTATGGCTGATTTTGCACTTAATTTTGGATACTTGCCAACTTTTTACTTTGACAGCGTGGAAAACATTGTTGCTGAGCAGTTGTGGTGCTAAACTGAGCAGATAGGTCAGGGATGGGTTACGGTTTGAAGAATTTACTGAATTTAAGGCTATTGATAAAATAGTTGTACCTCTCAACCTCCTAATGCAAGAAATCTGGATAAAGCCTAAAATAGTGGGGTGGGGGTCAAAAGCCCGATAATAGGGACAGATTGTAAATGTTGCTCTTATAAACTGTTGGTAGGGTAGCAGGATTTGTGTTAGTATACATGTTCTGAAGGAGATTACATGTAAGTTTCTTAGGTTATGATTTAGTGACTTCAATTCTAACTGATTTGCCAGAAAATCACCAGTTTTTAAGAAGGAACAGGCTAAAAATCTGAGGCAAAAATCTGGACAGTTGAGAGATATGTAAATTGTCAAGAGATCCATGTCAACCTTGCAGCCATGGCTGCTATTTCCGATGAGCTCATCAAGTTCTACAGAAATACTTGAGCATTTTAAAATGAATAAAAAATAGTTGTGTTCACTGTTTACTGCCACAGAGCATACATCTGACAACTGCTGTTCATACTCTTTTTTGAGAAAAGTTACAGAGAACACGCATATTTGAGAGATGTTGAATTTGGGATATTTGTGCAGACTGTTGCCTAGCATTAGAGCCAGACTTCATGACATATTGAGGGCCGAGTTAGGGATTTGCAGTACACTTAATCTTCCAGGTTTTCCTGCCTAGACCTTAACTCGCAGCAAAAGTAATCTGCTTGGGTCTTGTACGGAACCTTTTGCTGTACCTAAGTAACAGCATTGCTGAGAGGCAGATTTAGAATCAGTGTTCCGGTAGTGCTGTAGAATTCTGTCTCGGGGCTTAAAGACAGTGTTGCATCCATTGCATATATGAGAATACTTCTAAATGTTTTGCTGTTGTTTACCTCTCTCCCTTTACTTTCTGCCGGTTCCTGAAGCCACTCACTCCTCATTTCACTATCAGATGTTCAAGTTCTCATTCACTGGATACCCAGGTTTTGTGACCTAATTAATGTCTTTTACCATTCTCACAGGGCTGTAAAACAGTACTCTGCATTTGTCTGCTTTTCATGACGTTGTGAACACCAGTGTCCTGCACCCCTTAGTGGCTACTTTTGGTACTGTTAGCTGCACCAGCCCTTTTACAAACTCAGACAGCTCTCATCATATACTGAATGGTTCTTCACTATATCCTGCCATCTCACAACTTGAAAAGATTACTTAAACAGGACAGTGACATTTCCATTGCAACTCCACATGCTCCAGTAAACTGGCCTTGGCATGTGACATTATCAATTAAAAAAAAAAAAAAAAAAAAAAAAAAACTATTGGGCAGATGTTGGTAGTTTAACATTGAAAACCGTAACATTATGCTGTTGTCTTTTTCAAAGCTTTAGCACTGCAAATGGGTAATAAACATTTTTGCATGTAACTTTATTTTTTAATTCCAGATGTTCATTATATAAATAAGTGCTGTGGTATGGGTAGTTATTCATGGAAACTTACTGAAGGTGAATGTGTGCCCTTCTGGTTTGACTTCCACAGCTTTTTTTATTTATTTTATTTTATATTCGATTACCGGGTTGGTCTGACTGGGCAATCAGGTGCCTGTTTTCAGCAGAGACCCGGGGCGAAAAGCTCCACATACATGATAAAAATACAAAAATCAGAGATGAGTACAAATTAATAGAGCAAACAGTAGTATATCATGGCATAGTATGATAAGTTACAGAAGTGCACTGTATATAGAGTGTACAGTATTAAAGCAGAAAATATAATGTTTTTCAGTAAGAAAATACAGTATACAGTAATAGTATATACAGTTATATACATACATTTAAAAATACAATTTATGGTAGTTTTTTTCCCTATGTACTTGACCTTTGAGTAGTCCCAGAGGAAGATTTATCTGAATGGTGGTAATAGGGCTAGCCATGGTCAGTACAGGTACATTGCCAGATGAGATTGAGGTGGGCTTTTAATTGGGTTTTAAAGATGTGACTGCTGTTTTGCAATCTGATGTCCAGTGGAAGAGAATTCCAGATTTTAGCAACTGTGTAGTAGTAGAGGGATTCACCAGCACTGTGTCTACACTTATCTTCTTCAAGAAGGGCTTTGTTTGTGGATCTTAGTTGGCGAGCAGAACTGTGAAAGTTGAGTAAGCCTGAGAGATCAGGAATCTTGTTTGGGTGATACAGCAAGTAATTTGCCATGGTGAGTTGGTTATAGTTTAGTAAGTTGGGGAGTTCTAGCCAATCTAGTTTTAGTGTGTGACAGTGGTGGAGCGGAAATTAAGGGTTGGTTGTGAATCTAGCTAATTTATTATAGCACGTAGACACTTTGTGTAGGTCTGTCTTGTTGAGGTTTATTCATACAGGGGATGCATAGAGCAATGTAGAGAGAAGGTGAGTGCTGGATATAGTAATTTTGGTGTTTTTGGTTAGATAGTTTTTTCAGCGGTGCAGGGTTCCAAGTTTTTTCTGGACTTTGGATATGGTTTGTGCTATATGTTTGTCAGACTTTAGGTTTTGGTCGGGTATTACACCAGGAAGTTTAGCTTGTGATACTGGGGAGATTTGGGTGTTGTTGATAGAATTGCTAGAGAAAAGAGCAGAATTCAGTAGTTTTGGGAGGGTGGAAAAGCGTAAGTTGAGTCTTTTTGGGGTTAAGTATTAGTTGTAAGTTTTTTAACCAGTTTTCAATATTGGAGAAGGCTTCTTGGGTTTTAGTCTGGACTCTGGAGTGTGTGGGGGCTGAGCAGATCAGTGTAGTATCTGCATATTGGACTATATCTTGCTGGGTGGTGTGGAGTGTGTTTGTAAAGATATTAAAAAGTAGGGGGTCCCAGAATGGATCCCTGTAGTACACCTACTGTTACTGGAAGAAGGGGCAGAGGGAATTATGCCACTTAACTGCTTGTTGGTGGTTGGGTAGGTAGTCTTGAAACCAGAGTAAGGAGGGGTTGTTTAAGTTGAGTTTGGCTAAAATAGTAAGTTTGCTGTGGGTTACTGTATCGAATGCTTTGGACAGATCAAGGAAGGTGGCAGACACTAGGTTTCCTTGATTCCTATATTGATTGACAGTGTTGCTGAAGAATGTGAGTGCTGTGGTGGTGCTATGGAATAGACGAAAGCCATGTTGGGTGTTGCTGAGACTATTTGTAAGTAAATGTATCATCAGCTGAGAATGGATACATTTTTCAAGATATTTTGTGGATTTTGTTAGTGAGATGGTCTCCTCCCTTGGCCAAGGACATCTGTCTACAAGCTGAGCAAATTGTAGCAGTTTTTATTTTTATTTTTATTTTTGGCCAAAAGTAACTGTTAGTATGCCCTGCCTGGGGCATCTACTGCCCTGGTTATCAGTCTGTACAACCCTTGATGACATACACCTAGTAAGATAATTTGATTTAGTAAGAACTAAGAAGTAATCCATTTTCAGTAACATATCTATATGCCCTGTACATCAGGATTGCTCAGCACACTGAATTCTTCAGGCTAATTCCCTGTACTGGCCCTCATCCTTCATTGTCACAGTCTGTGTTTGGTTAGCAAAGGAAGCACTTGTGCCTACTGTTGTATTCTTTTTCACTTTTTAGTGTTTTTTGCTCCCAGTTTGAAGGTAGTTCCAGGTAGTATCTTCTCATTTTCCGTCCTGCGTTTCTCATCTTATGTTGCCAACTTACTGTCCCCCCAAAAATAAAATTGGCATTTGGTGTGTAAGCCTGTGACTTTCATTGGCAAACCATCATTGTGTTACAACTCTGTTTAAGCCATACTATTGCAAGCAAAATGGTCACTTTGCCTCGATGAGGTACACAATACTGTGAGTGGTCAGTTTACTGAGGGCTTAACCAGAGGGTTCATAGGAGTTGCCAGGATAACCTGTTGGCCTAACTTATGAAGGCCTTTGTAGCAAAGGGGAGCCAGGCAGACTCCTCATTGCATGGGAATAAGTCTGTTTGCTCACTAGAGACTAGTTAAAGCTACTCGGTGCATTAGTTGAAAAGGCCCTGACATTGATATGAAAACTGGCACCTGTTCAGGCTCAGCAGTCAGTACAGACTTCACCCTGCATTTTGATGCCACCTTTAGGGTTGATCATGACTGGTATAGGGAAGCTGTGGACACCGCCACAGGCTTGATGTCCAGGGACCTTGTCAGATGATTTTGGTTATGGAACAGTCTCTGCAGTGGACAGAGTTGTAACTGCACCAGAAGACTGCTTTGTCCTGGGTATCCATTATCACTGAGACTATGAAAAATTTGTGAATTTCCTTTCGGAGGTTAAGCAGCAAGACTTATCCGTACAGTCTCCTGTCCTGTCTGCTAAGGGGCACTGGAAGGGTGTTGCAAATAAAGTGTTCCTCACGCATCCTTTCCACTGCAGTTACCATTAAAGTTGCTGTCTTTCAGGCATTCTCTCTACTGCAGTTACTATTACATTTGCTGGTGCATAACACCATTTTGCTGCTGCTATGAATGCTGGTACCTAGGCCTTCACTTTCAGTGAGCATCTTGCAATCGGCTTAAGTTTTTTCCATTCTTGCTTTATCTGTTGCTGATGTAGCTTTTTGGATGAGGAAATCAAGTTGTTTGCTCCAACACTGTTTGGAGCTGTATTCAAATATTGGGTGCCTTTTCTGCAGGCTCTGCTGTTCACATTGGTTTCACGTGACCTGTTCAGATGTTAATTGCTCAGACATACCATCAGTGTTCACTGGTACCTTTGTAATGCATTGGTCTATCCTCTTAGGACCAGCAGCCCTTTTTGTAGCGCAGCAGGCATCGTCAGAGTTGGAATTAGCAGGTTTAGTATCAGCAGAGCCAGTACTGAGGAAGGTGGGACAATCCCAGTCAGCATAGACGCTGCAGCAAACCCAGCATCCATTGCCTGTGCTAGTAGACAAATGTGATTTCCAGGTCTTGCCACAAGCATCTTCCCTGCATCAGGAAGTCACAAAGTAACCCCCATCATCCTCTAAATTCTCTTCCCAAACATCCCATAAAGCCCAATACATTGCATAATATAGTGACTCCCCAATAAAGTCCCTGCTCACTGATGACAGAGGGCATAGCCTGTAATGGATCACCCGCAATGTCTTCAAATTCAGGACATTTCTCCATTTCATAAAAGAGAGGGGGGGTGATGAGCGCACACTCTATTGCCTCCTCTCAGAGAAGGCTGCACCAGGCATGCAGGTTTATGCCACAGACCTCCTAGGTGATCTACCATTGGTGGACATTCCTAAAGATGCACCCAAGGTGTCATGGGGAAACCCTGACACACTAGCTGTTATGCCTAAGAAGTCCGACCATATTTTTGCAACCACCCAGAGAATGGTCATTCGGATCTGATTCGCTCAGAATCCCATTGTCCACCCGCATGTCAAAGATTCTAGGGCAGTGGACAGATTTGAGAAATGTGAATTTGCATTCACCACACTCTCTCTGTGGATGTTGATAAACCTTACTCACATTGTGTTGTCCCAGAGATAAGTCACAGGTGGGGAACAAAATGAAACACTAAGATCACAAGCATCTGTCTCTTGTAACCGCATTGGCTATATCATTCATATGATTTGCAATATGACTTGGTTCAGCCCAGAACTACAGCTGTAGGCATCTGACTCCTAGATTTTGCAGACTACCAAGGCATTGTTCATAGATTTGATTCACAGGTCTGTAGTTTAGAGACAAGCTAAACAAGGCACCTCAATAACATGAAAGAGCAAGGAAATACCTGACTGCTGTGTGCATTAAGTTCCTGTCCCGACAACAGTCCTTCAGCAAGAACCAAAGGAGCCAGTGCCATATGTGGTTCCTGAGTGGATTGCAGCAGGTTCACAAAAGGGAGTTTTGAAAGGACCAGAAGCAAGATCCCTCAAACAGCTGCCACCATTCCAGAGGAAGTTATGGCCATCCCATGGATACTGCAGCAGTGCTTCTGAAGCATTCACTGACTTTTCTCCTCTGCAGGCTTTTGGGCAATGGCTGATACTGCATTACCATGACTGTCTCAAGATCATTCAGGAAAGGTGGGTAATGGACATAATATGCAAAGTTTACCTTCACGAAAATACTTCCCACATCCAAGTCCCTGCCAGACATTCCACCCCATCAGAGAAAATAGGTAGGGCAGGAAGTAAACTACCTATTTAGAAAAATAGAATTCAAGATGTGCCAGCAGACCAGAAAGGTCAAGATTACTGCTAAAGATTATTTATGTATGTATGTATTTATTTTTGTGGTACCAACTGACTCCAGTAAGAACAGTGAAAATGCTCCCATATGCTCCATACTGACCTGATCAATTCTATTATTTATTTTTTTATATAAATGTAAGATGAAGTGCTACTTGAAGACCTTTCACACTCCTTAGTGGAGACAGGAAGATTTGAATAACGAAAGAACTTGTAGAGCCACAGGGATTCCCATACACTGTTAAGGTGAATGGCTCACATAACTGTACTTTGTTTAATACTGTAACACTAATCCTAATGATATCCAATAACTTCAGGCAGAATGACAAAACAGCCAAGAAGACCCCATGTGGAAGGAGACTGTATGCTTTGCTGAATTGCATTGGCAAACCATGCTGTGCTTTCCTGTACTCCTGATCTGTATGCCCAGCTTACAATGCCTGTAAAAAGTGTGTAGAAGTACAAGTGACTCATACAAATGCCTTTGGTTGGTGCATTCTTTGAAAAGCGCTGTTCTGGTGGCCCTTGCTGAATCTCCGAGAGTTCTCCTTACTTTCATGCAGTTCAATAGCTTTGCTTAGATTAGGTCTGCTTGGAAACTACTCTGCTGTTTTTGCCTGCCATGAAAGCCACAAAAGTTGGTTTATCTTCCTGATCTCTTTGATTCTTGTTGTCCTTGAAATGTATGTAGTACCTAAGCTATCTATACACATTTAGCAAATAGTAAATCCTAAGAAAGAGAAATCCCTAAACTAATAAAATATGAAAACCTGCACAGTCTAACAAATTGAGGGTAACAGCTGTACAACGGTAACAAAGGGATCACTTGAGAAGTACAGGATTGCTGAAAGAAGGGAGCCTATAAACTGAGGAGAGGAGACTAGCAAAAGAAACTGAAGTAGGTAGATAAGGGAAGGGTGCAGAGAAACAGCCGATTGGGCTGGTTGGGAGAGGAGGAGGATACCTGCAAATGTATGGACAACTGCTACCCACAAAATCAAAAGGAATAGGACTAAGTGAAGGAAAAAGCATGGAAGCAACTCAGATTTAGAAAGAAGCCTCTCAGGTGGCATGGAGGGCAAAGTCCTAACTGAAGCCTGGATGACCTGAGTTCGATTAGCAGCTGGGATGTCTAACAGAATAACAGGGAGGGATGGGCGTTAGTATCCCATGTGGTTGGGTGGTTTCATGGCGGTCTGCTGTGACTGTCCCTGTTTGAGGCTGGGAATGTCACTCTAGGAGGTGTGTGCCAGAGGGAGGAGTAGGGTGGGGACAAGGTTGAGCTGCTGTGGAAGTGAAGCAATACGCCTCTCATCCTGTTTACACACCTGCCCCTTGGACATACTTCCTCTCTTTCTTGATCCCTTGTGGTAACAGGGGGTAGGCATAAAATGGAACCCCCCCCCCCGGTGGATGTGAACAGCCAGACTTCCTAGGATGCTCTCAAATTCTGCATTGGTCCCAACCCTATGGCATTGGGGGGGGGGGTTAAGAAAGTAGCTTTTAAACCTGGTGATAAATGTGGGACTTGTAGGATTGTACAGGAGAGAGAAAAGTCCTCAGACTGGGATCAGTGGGTATATACCAAGAGGGTACCAAGTTTGGAGTGGCTAAATTGAAAATATAATCCGGGTAAAAGAAGCACACAAGGTACTACTAACTCTGACAATGTAGGAAGTCAGATTATAAAGGGAGACCAACAAAGTAAAGGATTGAAACCAGGTGCAAGAATGAGAAGGTTGAAAGGGAGGAGAGAATGTGCTTAGCAGGGATCTTGCAACAGAAAGCAGTAAATTAGTGATAATTAGTTTGGCAGCTGTAGTGCCAAAGGTGTGGAGAAGGGAACCCGTTCATGTCAGATGGGAGGTAGAATAGGGTAGTGGGATGGAGGCAAATTAAGATTATAGCATGGAATATGGGTGAGAACTTGTCAAACTCAATAAAAACAGGCATAATTAGAAGAAGGTACACTGTGGCAGATTCATTTCCTGTATCAGTCCTGCATCTAAAGATAAAGATTGTTGGTAAGCTTGGAACAAAATTAACTCTACCATAGAAATAGAGTAGAGGTGAGAAATGGGTAAGAGAGCAGCTACAATATCTGGGAAAAGAAAGGAGAAGGCAGCCGGGAGTGGGGATATTAGAAAATACATTTGATAAGACCACCTGAAAGGAAGAGTGTCAAGACAAAAAAATGTGCCTAGCTGGGATAAAGAATCTTCTGCAACGACTTTTATAAATCATAGAAAGAAGTGGAAATGGAGGTGGAGATATAAATTTAATATGAGAATTCTTTAATGTAGTAATGGATTAGGAAAATAACAGGAAAAGGGGAAGAAAAAAATGGACAGATAACTAGAACCTAAGGAAGACCTGGAGAAAAGAAAGAGGGTAGAAGCACAGAGGGAAAAGCATAGCAAAGAAAGACAATTTTGCATTCATCAGGGAAAGACCACAGTATTTTTTAGCATAGTTTTGTATAAAGTTAACAGTGCAAATGGTAGAGGATGAGGAGGTTATGGAAAGAATGATACTGGACCATGTACCAAGTTAGGACAGGCTGGTGGAGCTGGGCAGTGGCATTTAGAAACGGTATATAAATAGACAGACGTCCTGAATAAACAGAAAAAAAAATGTAAAAAAAGGGGTATTTGAGAGGCTATCATGGAATAAGAGGGGGAGAGTAGGTTTAAGTGTAGCAGTGATTTAAGGGAAACTAGAAGAAAGAAATGAGCAAAGATGTTCATAGGTTAGTACTAGACTAAATGCCCTTGCAGGCCATTTTAAGCCTAGCCAATCATCACATTTGAGAATCAGATCCTGCACCTTGAGGTAGATACCTTAACTATTATACCAACCTTCAACCCTTTATTTGAAAAGGCTAAGAAAGGAAAGTAGGGAAGTGCTGGGAAGGGTAAAAAATCAGTAAAAACTTCACTAACTGTTGTTTTTTAAGAAGGCATGTAAAGATTGTAGTGGAGATGGGAGAAGCTAGGGGAAAATGAGTGGGTGAATGTGAGTGGAGTAGTTAAGGCTTTCAGGGGACTGAAGCATGGGAAGGCATTTGGGCTGCTCTGCTACCTAGTAGAAACCTCCAAAGTGGAAAAAAGAGAGAGGGAGATTTTAGGCAAAGCCTAACCTTGGTGTAGGTAACGGATTTGGGGAGGAGGACGGGCCGGTCAGTGCCTTTGATGGATAAAGCCAAGGCCCTTCTAATGAAGGAGCAGGAAACACTTGAGACTTTTGACACCCATTCATCTCCATAACTCATTCCCTCCAGTACAGCTCTTTTGAGTGTGTACCTGTAATTCCCAGTGGGTGTGGCTTGAGCCTTTAAAAAAATGAAGTTATCACCTTACAGTTCTAACAAATACTCAGTTGACAGAGGTCATATATCAATATAATTGTGTTTGCCATAATTATTTATTTGACATTTGTTAACTGGGTTGGTCCAACTGAGCTAGAAGCCCTTTTTCAGTGGAGACCAGAAGAAAAAAGCTCCAGGGAATTGCATACTGTATTCATAGAAAAATATATTTAAGTTGTACATACAGTATAGTAAAAATAAAAAGTAAAACATGGAATATGCACAAAAAGTTAAGCAACCTACAGTTACAATAAACAAGCAAGAGATCAATTTAACAGCATCTGGCAATTACAAATGTGCACAATATGCATTTACAAATGAGGCATGGAATGTACAAAATAAAGGCAGATTGGAGTCAGTTGACAATAAGAGTGTCAGTAACTACAAAAGTAGATTAACTACATACATAATTATATTGTTGTTAGTTGTATAGAAACATAACCTTATGGCTGCCTTTGTTTGAGTTTGCCTCTCTCTCAATTTTGTTAGAGAGGAAGAGAAGTGAGTTAAAGAAAGAGAGAAAAAGTTGGAGAGATGTGAGGGTTCATGTAGGCTTCTAACAATGGCAGATCCATGAGCTTAAAAGAAGTTTTAGTTTCTTTTTGAATTGATTTGCATTTGGGATGTTTCTAGAGTTAGGAAGGTTGCTCCAGGCTGAAGGCACATTGTAATTGTAAAATCGCTTACCGATATTTTTGTTGGGTTTATGTATGTCAAGGAGTTGTTGGTCAGAGCTTCTGAGAGATCTAGTGGGGTGTAGAAGGAAACAAGGGAGGGGCAGGTGGTAGGTTTGTGTAGGATGGAGTGTGCGATTTGTAGCTGTGAGATAAGTTGATGGGGGAATTCTCGCCATTTCAGTTTTTTAATACAATGCAGTGTTGTGATTTATAAGGTTGGTTTGTTGCAAATCTATGTTTGTTCATGTTGGGAGATTAATGTGGATTTTAAGTTTGTGTGGATGGGAGCGGCATGGCGAAGGCGTGGCAGGAGGAAAGCCCTAGCTAGGGATAGTTTGGCATCTGGTATAAGGAATTTTTTGTTCCGATACAGTAAACCTAGTATGTTAAGTTGTCAATCTCGCCTTCATTCTTGCTGGATGGGTTCGGAGCCGATCCTCGGCTCCAACTCGGCCACTTACTAAAGCTCGAGAGCTAATTTTACCAGCTCGAGGCAACCCTATATCCCATGATGCAAGGCGATGACTACCCAGATCTCGTTTGCCGCTTTCGCTTGCGAGGTGCTTTTTTTACTGGCTCCTGGTAAGTTCTTCAAATTCAGACTTTTAGTCTCATCCCTTTAGTTTTAGTCACCTTTGTTGTTGTGTAAACTTTTAACGATTAATTTAACCCTATTCCCGTTAGTGTTCCCTATTTTTCTAGTTATTTATCCCTTCCCCTAAGTTAGGCCTTAAGCCTCCCCCTTTCCTAATTTTTTTCTGTCAGGGATTCTGTGTGGTGTTTGAGTGTGTTTGTATCCCTGTTTAAATTTTTTATTATTGGATTGGGTGTTTATTGTGTGTGTGTCTGTGTTTTTTGTTACTTAGTATTTCCTCGACACAGCTATGTCGAAGGACACAAAGGTCTCAGGCTTCAAGAAGTGTGACTCGTGCTGTCAGAACATGTCTCTGACAGACGGTCACACTTCTTGTGTTTACTGCCTGGGACCTCTGCACCTGCAGGACTCTTGTGCTATCTGTCATGCCTTCAGCCCAAGAGTCCTGCAGGAGCGCAGAAATAAATTAATACTGAGGGGCTTATTAAAGCCTGAGAGCTCCCCGACTTAAGTCTGCTCCGGGGAAGCCCTCGAAACCAGTTAAGCCTTCGGCTTCAAGTCCTAAGCCATCAGCTACTGGTTCTCCTTCAGTGTCGAGATCGGCTCCAGCCGGAGCCGATCCTTCTATATTACAAGTTACAGTATCGGCTCCATCTGGCGCCGATGCTGCTAAATCTGGGCACTCAGTGTCGGCTCCGGCTGCAGCCGACGTATCCTCGGCTCCTTCGGCTCCACCTATCTCAAAAAAGAGATCACGATCCCCTTCGTTGGAGTCGATACGTTCGGCTCCGAGATCACCCCTGCTCTTGGAGCAGAGCCATCGGAGCCGTTCTTCTCAGTCGTCCAGGCTGTCCGATCACGACCATGAGAGAGTGGTGAGTAGACTATTAAAGTCTCAGGCATTGGCCCAAATGCTCCATAGCCCGTCTCAACAGACGGTAGCTATCACACATCCACCTAACATTCCTCCTTCGACTCTCTTACATTGCTCGGAGCTGGAGCTCCTCGGAGCCGTGACTGTTGTGACTTCGGAGCCGATACCACCCCCCCCCTTCGGCTCCGTTGTCCTCTGCTCCAATTTCCTCCTTGAGGCCTTCATTGGAGGGATCCGGGCGTCTGGTCTCTCTCATCGGCTCCGAGGGAGCGAGTGGCATCGGACCCTTGTCCGACCCCGTTCTCCCTCTCGGAGCTTCGGCGCTGGTGAGCTCAGCCCCGACATCGGCCTCGGAGCCGTCCCTGTCGGTGCGGCCTGGAGTTCCTATCTCTTCGGAGCGGGAGCCTTCTGGCCTCTCTGACGGGGGAGCCTTCGAGGTGATGAGGAGTGTACTAGCCCCAGGGCGTAGTCAACGGGTCAGTTCCATCAGCTCCTCCCACTACAGTGCCTGCTGACGTCTCTTCCCACTGTCTTGCTCCCGGACCCAGAGATCCAATGCCTCAGGTTTCCCCATTGGGAATATCTTCCTCTTCCGAGGCTTCTCCTGACCCGTCAGGTGAACCTCCGCGTAAGAGGACATGTAAGAGGAAACATCTAGACTCCCCCGAGTCTATTACATCCGATACTGACTTGGATGAGTCGGAGGGATCCCCAAGGTCCCCCTCTGAGGATGCCTCTTTCTCAGACATCCTTGAACTCCTTAAGCAGAGGGGGAACTGGCCTTCCCTTAATCCTTCCGAGGACGAATCAGTATACCTGGAGGCGTTCGGGTCTCGACCCTCCACCTCCTGGGTGTCTCCGCCTTTCGACCCTCTTATGGACGTGGTGGCTCGGAAGGCGTGGATGGCCCCGGATTCGGTGGAACCCATTCCTCGGAGGTCTTCTAAATTCATTACGGCCCCACCTGATAGGCAATATTTGACAAAAGGTGTCCCGGTTGCTGCCATGGTGGTGGCTGCAGCCACCAAGAAGGAACTAGCTGATCCTTCAGTACCTGTCCATTCTCCTAACAAGGATTCTAGGACTATGGATAGGTACGACAAGCGGATTTTTTCTTCAGCGACCTTTGCCATGCGATCGGTGAACTACTTGTGTCACTTCACCCGCCTTCAAAGAGATGTTCTTAAAGAGTTGGGAGAAGTTTTACAGGATCAGTCAGCTGCTGGGTCCCAGGATAAAATTAACTCACAGCTAGGAATCCTAAACTCCATTGTTAACTCCTCCATGCGGCTCATTTCATATGCAGCCGATGGAGTGAGTAGGGCCGCAGGCACAGGAGTGGCTTTAAGGCGTCAATCCTGGATGCGGCTTTGTAATTTTGCAGATCCCTTCAAGGCGTCCTTCACAAACTCTCCCTTTGATGGCTCGACTTTGTTCAGACCTCAAGTGAAAGACACCTTGACTAGATGCGAACAAGATGGCAAGACTCTTTCTGCCGTAGGAGTCCGTTTCTCCACCCCTTCAAGACCTTACCCAAAAGGTCAGAAGGTAGGGAAAATGCGGTTCCGCAAATCTCAAATAGTCACGCCTGACGCACGAGGTCAGTTTACCCCCAGAGGCAGAGGGGGTAACAACAACAGACGCCGCCCTAGGGGCAGAGGGGGTCCGCAGAATCAGGGTAGCAGGGAGCCTCTCTCTGACAAACCCTTCCAACATCCCTGAGATGTTGCCCGATTGTCCACCTTTGGAGGCAGTCGGGGGAAGATTATCGCTGTACCCAAAAGCCTGGCTTTCCCTTTCTCAAGACAAATGGGTACAGTCGATCATATCCGAGGGTTACAAAATTCCCTTTATTCAAACCCCAGTTCAGCAAAGGAACCCTTCCAGGCGTTCCACCGGTCTAAGGGAACTAGCAGTACCAGAGATTTCAAAACTGCTAGCAAAAAGAGCCATCCAGCCAGTCCCAGCAGACCAAATAGGATCCGGTATCTACTTAAGGTTCTTTTTAGTACCAAAAAAGACAGGGGACTGGAGACCAATATTAGATCTCGGCAAACTAAACAAGTTTGTAAAGAAAACAAGATTCCAGATGGTCACGCTTCAGTCCATTCTACCCTTTCTGGGCAAGGACAATTGGATGTGTTCGGTAGACCTTCAGGATGCGTACTATCACATAAAAATTCACAGGCGCTCCAGAAGGTTTCTCCGCTTTCGGCTGGGGACCAGTCACTTCCAATTCAGAGCCCTGCCATTTGGACTCACTACAGCCCCCAGAGTGTTCACCAAATGTATGGCAGCGGTTACGGCTCACCTGAGACGTCAAGGATTCCAGGTGTTTCCATATCTAGACGACTGGCTCCTCACTGCCACCACCAGGCATCAACTTCTCCAAACCAGAGATTACACCATTCACATTTGCAGAGGGCTAGGGATTTCTATAAATTTCGAAAAATCTGCCTTGTCGCCTTGTCAATCTATTACTTTTATAGGCGCCAAATTGGACACCGTACAACTTTCAGCAAAGTTAACAGACCAAAGGATCTTGGACATTCAAAATCACGTCCATGTGATTCTTCTCAGCAACAAAATTCAGGCCAGATTTGCTCTGAAAGTATTGGGTCTTATGGCGGCTGCCATAACACTTCTTCCCCTTGCCCGCTTTTACAGGCGTCTTCTACAATGGATGCTGTTCGCCCAATGGTCCTTTCAACAACTTCCCATGCGTCACAGGATCATAACTCCAATTTGCAAAAGGCGTCTGACCTGGTGGATATCGTCCCCTCAAGTCCATCAGGGCAGACCCTTTGTTCCTCCTGCCCCGGTCGCCACGGTTACATCGGACGCCTCCCTGATCGGGTGGGGGGGCATTATCAGGGCAGGATGGTCCATGGCACTTGGCAACCTTTCGAATGCCACCTGCACATAAATGTCCTGGAGATGAGAGCAGTGTTTTTAACGTTACAAGCCCTCAACGACTCTCTTCCCCTGGGAACTATTGCAGTCCAAACGGACAATATGTCCGTAGTGTGGTATATCAACAAGCAGGGCGGAACCAAGTCCTATCCACTGTGTCGAGAGGCTCTCAGACTTTGGCAGTGGGCAATCTCTTCTCAACGGTTTCTGATAGCAACGCATATCCCCGGGAAATCCAACATCATAGTGGACAGGTTGAGCAGAGCTATTCTCATGCCTCACGAGTGGTCTCTCAAACAATCTGTGACGGAAGAGATTTTTCAGAAGTGGGGCCTTCCTTGCTGCGACCTTTTTGCTACACCTCAAAACAGCAAATGCCCCGACGTCTTCTCTCTCTTCCCCCTTCCAGGCCATCCCCCCCAGAGACGCTCTAACACAAGATTGGCCCCGGGGACTTCTTTATGCCTTTCCTCCTTTTCCTCTGATACCACAAGTAATTCAGAAAGCAACCACCTTGAGAGCCAAGTTGATTCTCATTGCCCCTTATTGGCCTCGACAGATATGGTTTCCGTTCCTACATCGTTATCTTTTGGTACAGCCATGGCATCTGGACCCGGTTCCAGATCTTCTGACCCACCAGTCGGGGCAGCTGCACCAATCCATACCTTCTCTCAACCTCACTGCTTGGTTGCTCCGCTTCCATCCAAGTCAGGCTGCCTATGATTTCTAATCCCGACCGGGATATCATAGTAGCTTCCCTTAAATCTTCCACCAGAAGGATTTACACTAGTAAATGGCAACGTTTCTCCTTCTGGGCAAAAGCTAGGAATATAGACCCCTATACTGCTCCAATTCATTCGGTCTTGGACTTCCTAGCCGAGATTTTTCATTCAGGATCTTCTTCCTCCACAGTAAAACTTCAGCTGGCAGCCATTTCAAATTTTCATATAGGCTTGTTGGACCACAACATTATGTCACATAAACTTTGCAAGGCATTCCTTAGAGGTATTTTTTTTACTTAAACCTCCGATTAGAGACCCCCCACCACAGTGGGATCTAAATTTAATTTTAACATCCTTGATTCTTCCCCCTTTCGAACCTGCGGCTGCCTGTTCATTGAAATTTCTTTCTTGGAAGACGCTCTTTCTAGTCGCCATTACTTCTGCCATGAGAGTATCTGAGCTTCATGCCCTCTGCATTCGTCCTCCCTACTTAATCTTCCACAAAGACAGAGTTTCTCTAAGGACTAATCCGTCTTTCTTACCCAAAGTGGCATCGCAGACCAACTTAAATCAATCCATTGATCTTCCAGTTTTTTTCCCAAATTATTCTAATAGAGCGGAACAAAAACTACATTATCTTGATGTTCACCGCCAACTCGGATATTATCTGGACAGAACCAAACATTTTAGGAAATCTGATCAACTGTTTTTTATCCTATGCAGAGAACAGGAAAGGCCTTCCAGTATCCAAGGTAACTCTCTCTAGATGGCTGTCTTCTGTGATTACTTGCATTTATCAGCTCAGAGGTAAAGAGTTGATTTCCAGGCCAAAAGCCCATTCTACCAGAGCTCTAGCTACATCTACAGCTTTTCAGGCTAGACTTCCAATAGACACTATTTGTGCAGCAGCCACATCGGCCTCTCCTCATACCTTTGTTTCACATTACAAATTAGACTTGGCCTCCAGAGACAGAGCGAATTTTGGTTCCACCGTTCTCAAGAGTCTGTTCCATTGAGCCACCCAGGATAGAGGTGCTAGGACGGTCCCATCCAGCAAGAATGAAGGCGAGATTGACAACTTAACATTAAGAAGTTATGTACCTACCATAACGTTCCATGTTAGTTGTCTTCTCTCTTCTTTCTTAAGGGCCCCACCATCCCCCTAGCCTGGTCAGACCGAGAAGATTGTGCCTCTTCCCTTAAGAGTCTTAATCCAATTTTTCCAACTAATCAGCTTTCTAGTGTCACTAGATTAGGTTGATCTTTTCGGGATTATTATAGCAATAACCCGCAGGTGTGTAATGCGGATTTAACCACGGTTGGCGTGGGTTGGTCCCGAGGACCAAACAAAGACAACCGTGGTTAAATCCACATTACCACACCCAGAAGTGGTTATTGCTATTATATTAATGACATTATTTAAGAAAAGAAATAATTACTTTTCTTAAATAATGGCATTGTATAATGCCTCTTGCTGCCCTTCCGCAGCTGTCTGGTATTCAGCGGTAGTTCTGATGTACTGCATGCCTACGCAGTACATCAGAGCTGTGGGCAAAAGCAACGGAGAACGCAAGATCTCCGTTGCTTTTTACTGTTTTGCTATGTTAAATGGGTTTAACATAGCGAGACAGCTTTAAAATAAGCAACGGAGATCTCCGTTACTTATTTTAAAGCTGTCTCGCTATGTTAAACCCATTTAATATAGCGAGACAGGTTTAAAAAAAAAAGCAACGGAGATCACAAGATCTCCGTTGCTTTTTACACACTGTGTCGCTATGTTAAAGGAGTTTAACATAGCGAGACAGCTTTAAAAAAAGCAACGGAGATCTGCGTTGCTTTTTTAAAACCTGTATCGCTATGTTAAACTCTTTTAACATAGCGAGACAGTGTTTTATACTAACGGAAAAAGTCCGGGCGACTGGACCTTTTTCCGTTAGTATATTGAGGGATTTACAACGGGCACGCTGGTTTGGCTGGCCAATCAGCGTGCACGTTTTAGAGGAAGAATTGTATAATATTATTATCATTATTACTATTATTACCTCTTCCTCCTCCTCTCCAGTTGGAGGAATGTATTGCATAATTTCCTTAGCTACCAAACGAGATCTGGGTAGTCATCGCCTTGCATCATGGGATATAGGGTTGCCTCGAGCTGGTAAAATTAGCTCTCGAGCTTTAGTAAGTGGCCGAGTTGGAGCCGAGGATCGGCTCCGAACCCATCCAGCAAGAAAGAAGGCGAGAGAAGACAACTAACATGGAACGTTATGGTAGGTACATAACTTCTTATTTTGATGCGTCTTTTTGATACACTGATGAATATGCTGATCATATTTTAGTTGGTCATTTTATTATGGTGCTCAGGAATTTAGTATGTGGATCAACTTTGATAATTGTGTTGTTTAGAGAAGAGATGGAAAAGGTGGATATGAAGTTGTTCAATCTCGCCGTTCATTCTTTACTAATGGGTTCAGAACCGAACCATTGGCTCCGATACGCCCGTTTGCAAAGCTCAAGGTTTACCAGTAGCTCGAGACCAAGCCCCTTATCCCATGATGCACTGCTGGAATTACCCCAGATCTAGTTTGTCACGGCATGGATCAGAGGTTCCTGTTTTGCTCGAGCCAGTATTTCATCAAAAAGCACGTTTTTCGCAAGGTATTTAAAAAATTCTTGCTATTGTTCCATAGAATAGTTATTAGAGTAGTTTGTGTAGCTTCTTACAAGCTCCAGTTTTCCCTCGTGTGTTATTAACTTAGTTTAGTACAGTTTGTAGTGGCCTTATGTTTTGGCCTAGCTGATTATCTGCATTGTTGCTTATATAAATATATAGATATATACATTGAGCTAGTGTTGGCCCTTTTTTCTTTTGGGCCATTGTTTATAGTGTGTGTGTGTGTGTGTGTGTGTGTGTGTGTGTGTGTGTGTGTGTGTGTGTGTGTGTGTGTGTGTGTGTGTGTGTGTTTGTGTGTTTTATTACAGTCATATTTGTTAATTTGGCTGTTCTCTTGGCTTTGTGTGCTTTGAGCCTAGGTGTGGTTTTTGATATATTATATGCCGAGTCTTCCTTTATTAGGCTTTTTGTGGGCTTTGTTTTGGTGTTAAGCCTAAGGCATTTGTTGTTTGGATATGTCTGAGGGCAAGGACAAGCACCCAAAGTCTGGATTTAAAAAATGCCCAGATTGCGGGCAAAAGATGTCTATAACTGAAGGCCACGTTCAGTGCGTCTACTGCTTAGGGACTGTACATTTGCAGGAGTCTTGCAGTATTTGCCACTCTTTTTTTCTTCTAGGGTCTTATTGGAGAGGAAAAGAAAATTAGTTGACAGAGGCTTGCTGAAGCATCCGTTTCAAGAAGCATTGAGTGACCAGGATGGGGCCAGCAAGTCCTCCAAGTCTTTAGGGGACTCTGAGGAATCTAAGCTGTCCCAAGAAGTCCCAGAAATTGGAAGATCCTGTGACATCGGCTCCACAGATCCCAGAGCCGACTGTCTTTTTGTTTCGGAGCCGCCCACAGCTCTGGAGCGGTATCTGAGAGACCTGCATCTCCACTTCTCCAATCAGCACAGTTGGTGCACTCTTCTAAGTCTTCTGTCAGCCTCTTGGATTTGGATATGGACCGATTGGTGCAGAAGCTCTTACGGGCACTTGGCCTTGTTAAATTGTCTGCTCTGACCCTAGCATCGGAACCGAAGACGACTACCCCGGATTTGACTGCTCCTCTTCCGAGCCGTACCGGACCTTCGGAGCTGGAGGGGACCGACCGGTTGATCGTGGAGCCTTTGGAGCCGAGACCTGCTCCAGTGTCCTCGGTTCCATCTACTCTGACGTCCTTGGCGCCGACTGGGGACTCAACACTCTCCTGTTGGGTCCGGAGAGGATAGTTGCACCGACTTGTCGGTGCCAACTCTTCCTCTCGAGGCTTCAACTTGGATGAGCTTGGCTCCTACCTCCGGCTCAGAGCCCAGTGCGGGAGGGGCTGGCGGTTCCTTCGGGTCCGTCGACTCCTCATCGGAGCAGTGATGCCTTCGAAGCCATGAGGAGAGCCTTGCCCCCAAAGACATCCTAGACACAAGGTCTGGCTTCCTCTTACCCCAAAGCGCTTGTGTCCGCTTCTGCTTCCATTGTCCAGACTAGGCGTAGAGACCCTGAGCCTCAGGTAGCCCCACAGGGCACCCCCTGCTCTTCTGAGACCTCCCCAGAGGCTCCCACTGAGGAGGTCCCCAGAAAGAGATTGCGCAAGAGGAGACACTTGGACTTTCCACAGGAGTCTTTGACATCTGACACCGACTTGGATGAGTCAGAAGGGTCCCCATGATCCCCCTCTGAGGATATCTCCTTTGCGGAGATGCTCGAGATCCTTAAGTAGAGGGGTGATTGGCAGTCCAAAAGCCCTACTGAGGATGAGTCAGTTCTCCTGAAGGCTTTCCGGGTCTCAACCTTCCACCTCTTGGGTGTCTCCGCCCTTCGATGAGCTCATGCAGCTGGTCTCTCGGAGGGCGTGGGAGTCACCGGAGTCCATGGAGCCTGTCCCTCGGAGGCCTAACAAAGTTTATTTCTGCTCCCATAGATAAATCCTTTTTGTCCAAAGGAGTCCCTGTTGATGCCATGGTGGTGGCGGTGGCCACCAAAAGGGAAATGTCTGAGCCTTCCTCGTCTATCCATCCTCCTAATAGAGAGTCCAGGATCCTGGATAGATATGGAAAACACATGTTTAGTTCAGCGACTTTTACACTCCGATCCCTGAACTATTTGACCCATTTCACTAGGTTGCAAAAAGATCTCCTTAAGGAGTTGGGAGATGCTCTTCAGGGGCCTCTGACAAAGTTGCCGCCCAGCTTGCTACCCTAAATTCCATTGTGATGTCCATGCATCTCATATCATATGCAGCTGATGGGACGAGTAGGGCAGTGGGTACAGGAATTGCTCTCAGAAGACATTCCTGGATGCGCTTGTGTTCCTTCGCGGAGCCCTTTTAAGTCTTCATTCGTGAACACCCCTTTTGATAACTCCTCTCTCTTTGGGCCTAAAGTGAAGGAAACCTTCACCAGGTGTGAACTGAGGGAAAGACTCTGTCTGCTGTCAGAGTCCGTTTTTCCACCCCCTACTCTGCCTTACCCCAGAGGCCAAAGGGGAGGAAAGATGTGGTTCTGAAAAGCCCAAGGAGCCTTTCAGGACACACGCAGGAACCCTCCTCTAGGAGCAGAGGAGGGGGTAATAATGGAAGATGCCACCCTCATAGAAGAGGGGGTCCGCAACACCAGGGTGACAGAGATCACTTCTCTGGTCAGCCCTATCAGCGCTCCTGAAAGGAGGCCTGACTGTCCTGCTCTGGAGGCAGTCGGGGGTCGCTTATCATTGTACCCAGATTCCTAGCAAGATATAACAAAAGACAGCTGGGTTTGTTTGTGTCTTTCGGCTTTTCCCGGTTAGGGGTCACCACAGCGGAACTCCGGTCTGCTAATGATTGACGGTAGATTTTTACATGCCGAGTTGCCGGCCCTGATGCACAATCTTCAACGAAGGTACGCCCATTCACGCATGTCTCCACACAGAAGACGCTCTGAGAATCGAATAGGTTTCAGAGGATATTTCCTACCGTTTTCCACTCCACCCCCACCCGCAAGGAGAATCCCGGACGTTCCACCCAGTTACAGGGAACAAGCAACTATAGAGGTCCACAAATTGCTAGAAAAAAAGTCATCCAGCCAGTCCCAGCAGACCAAACAGGATCTGGAACTTACTCAAGATTCTTTTTGGTTCCAAAGAAAACAGGGGACTGGAGAACTATTTTGGACCTCAGCAGACTCAACCAATTTGTGAAGAAAGAGAAGTTCCGGATGGTCATGCTACAGTCTGTACTTCCCTTTTTAGGGAAAGACATTTGGATGTGCTCGATAGATCTCAAGGATGCATACTACCATATAAAAATGGCCAGGCCATCCAGAGATCACCTGTGTTTCCGGCTGGGAGCCAATCATTATCAATTTCGAGCCCTGCCTTTTGGTCTCACTACAGCCCCCAGATTGTTCACCAAATGCATGGCAGTGGTCACGGCTCACCTGAGGCGTCTAGGATTCCGTTTCCGTACCTAGATGATTGGCTCCTTACCTCCACCACCAGGCATCAACTGATTCAGACAAGGGAATACACTCTTGACACTCTGCAGACACTCTGCAATCACTTAGGCATTACAGTCAACTCAGAAAAGTCTGCCTTGTCGCCATCGCAGCATATTGTTTTTATAGGGGCAGATTTAGACACTTCACCACTCTACGACTACCAATCGAGAGAGTCTTTCTTCTTTGCCAGCATGTTGGGTCCATTGGTATCGAAAAAGAGCACCAGCCGCAGAAGTTCTAAAAGTTTTGGGTTTGATGGCTGCAGCGATCTTGGCCATACCATTAGCAAGGATGCATATGCGGATTCTTCAATGACTGCTGTTCACTCAATGGTCTTATCAGGAACTTCCAATGAATCACACGATTTTAATTACAGACTCTTGCAATTGAGATCTCCAGTAGTGGTTGACGTCTTCATGTGACCATAGGATGCCCCTTTGTACTACTCCCTACACAGCCACTGTGACCACGGACGCTTCCCTGATGGGGTGTGGGGATTTTCAGGAAAGTCTGCCCAAGGCACATGGACGGAACAAGAGTCACATCTGCATAGAGCAGTACTTTTGGCATTGCAGTACTTCCAGGACTCTCTTCCTCTAGGAACGATTCCAATTCAGACAGACAATATGTCACTAGTCTGGTACTTGAACAAGCAAGGCGGAACCAAGTCCTACTCCCTTTGCCGAGAAGCCCTCAGGGTTTGGCAGTGGGCTGTCTCCTCCCAGTGCTTTCTGTTGGCAATGCACATCCCGGCAGATCCAACGTGATAGACTAACTGAGTAGGGCAATCTTGTTGCTGCACGAGTGGTCCCTCAAAGAGATTATGGACAGGATTTTCCACAAATGGGGCCAGCCTTGCTGCAATCTTTTGCCAGTCACATCAACACGAAATGCAGAAGCTACTTTTGCCCTGATTTCCCCTGCGGGAGAAGCCCCGAGAGATGCACTCATACATTGGCCCCTCAGGTCTCATCTATGCATTTCCTTCTATCCTGTTGATAACCAGATTTCTACAGAAAGCAAAAATCTCTGAAGGGCCATCATTCTTATAGCCTCTCACTGGCCTCGCAGATTTGGTTCCCATTTCTTCATCATCATCTCTTGGAGGATCCATGGATTTTGTACCCAGTTCCGGACCTTCTGACACATCTGTCGGGGACTCCATCCTTCCTTGCAGTCACTGAAGCTGACAGCTTGGCTGCTCCAGTTCCCTCATAGCCAGGCTTCATAACTTTTCCAATGAGACAAAGCAGATACTTTTGTCTTTCCATAAGCCGTCCACCAGAAGATTATATCTTCGTAAGTGGAAGAGATTTTCCATATGGGCTTCTAAGCAGAACATTGATCCTTGTCAAGCCCCCTTGACATCTATATTAGAATTCTTGACTATGATCTTTAATAAAGCGGCAGCCGCAACAGTTCGGGTCCAGTTGGCTGGTATATCTAACTTTCACCACGGAGCTGACGGGCTAAACATAATGTCCCACAAATTGTCCAAGGCCTTTCTCAAAGGAACCTTTCACATGAGGCCACCAGTGAAAACTCCTTATTCTCCTTGGAATCTAAACTTTATGCTGTCTCTTATAATTCTTCCCCGCCTGAACCAGCATCATCTTGTGATCTCAAATTTTATCATAGAAAACCATATTTCTGGTAGCTATTACTTCTGCCCGCAGAGTGTCAGAACTTCAAGCTTTATCTGTCAGCCCTCCTTATTTGATTTTTCATGCTGATAGATCTCTTAGGACAAGCCCCTCCTTTTTGCCCAAGGTTTGTTCAGAATCCAATATCAACCAAGTCATTGAGTTACCCGTCTTCTTCCCTAACCATTCCAGTAAATTGGAGTATATGCTGCACAAACTTGATGTTCACAGACAGCTTGGGTTTTATTTGGACAGAACAAAGGATATTAGGAAATTAGACCAGCTCTTTGTGTCATTTTCTGAAGCCAGAAAAGGTAGACCAGTGGCTAAAACAACACGTTCTAAATGGCTATCTGATTACTGCTAATATGACCTTACTACACAAGATTAAAGCTCACTCAACCAGAGCAGATGTTCTTTGTGTTTCACTGCTGCAGTCATTACATTTGGGTAATCTGCTGGCAGGTTGCCCTCAGTCGGCCTGAATAACAAAGTCTTGGGTCCTGCGTCTGTTGCTGTCTCTTCTTCCATGACGTTTAAAACATGCAGCCGATGTTTCTTTTGCCGGGTTCCCCGTCCAGAGGCAGAGGGCGGGAAATTTTTCAGGGAGACGCCGTCCCAGAGGCGCAGAGGGCCCCGCAATTCTGGAGACCGCGAGTCCTTTCGTGGCTCTTCAGCCTCCCACACGCCATGAGGGATTGCCCGGCTGTGCTGCTCGAGCCAGTCGGGTGTCGTTGCCAAGCACCTAAAAGCCTGGGAGTCAATCACTCAGGACAGATGGGTGCTTCGGATCATTGCCGGAGGTTACACCATCCCATTCAAATACTCACCCCACCGTCCAAGAGAATCCCGGACCCACCACCCAGTCAAAGGGAAATAGCAGCCGCAGAAGCTTTAAAGCTGCTAGAAAAGGAGTCATCCAACCGTCCCCACAGACCAGATCGGATCAGGAAATTACTCCAGGTTCTTTTAGTGCCAAAAGACAGGGGACCTGAGACCAATATTGGATCTCAGCAGACTGAACCAATCCGTCCACGAAATCCAAATTCGAATGGTCACGCTACAATCCATTCTCCCGTTGTTGGAGAAGGATGTTTGGATGTGCTCCATAGACCTCAAGGACGCCTATTATCACATACCGATACATCAGGCGTCCAGAAGGTATCTGCGCTTCAGCCTGGGAGTCAGTCATTACCAATTTTGTGCTCTGCCCTTTGGTCTCACCACAGCCCCCAGGGTGTTCACCAAGTGTTTGGCAGTAGTGACGGCTCACCTGAGAAGTCTTGGATTCCAAGTGTTTCCCTATCTCGACGACTGGCTCCTGACTGCCACCACCAGGCATCTACTAATGGACAACCGCAAAGCCACCATCTGCGTGGGTGTTTCCCTGGGGATTACATTCAATTGGTCAAAGTCTGTCTTGCTGCCCTCTCAACGCATAAAGTTTATAGGAGCAGAGATAGACTCAAGATTGATGCGTCTTTCTTCCTGCCGAAAGGATCCGAACTTTACAGGGCCAAGTTCAAGCTCTGATCTCGAGAACCAAAGCCCCAGCCAGGATGGTCCTACAGGTTTTAGGCTCAATGTCTGCCACGGTTCTTTAGTTCCTCTAGCAAGATTACACATGAGGATTCTTCAGTGGCTCTTGTCAACTCAATGGTCCTTTCAGGATCTTCCCTCAATCATCACATCATGATTACGGAAATATGCAAAAGGCACCTCTGCTGGTGGCTTCAGACATCCAACTTGGATCAGGGAAAACCCTTTGTTCTCCCTCCAGTGGTTACCCTGACGACAGATGCCTCCCAGATAGGGTGGGGGCATTGTCTGGGCAGGCTAGTTCAGGGCTCCTGGCTTCCGGACAAGCTCTTCTCCACATCAACGTGTTGGAGATGAGGGCTGTACTTCTATCCCTACAGGCCTTACACAAGTTTCTTCCTCAGGGCATCATCGCCATCCACACAGACAACATGTCGGTGGTTTGGTATCTGAACAAACAAGGAGGGACCAGATCGTATCCCCTTTGCAGAGAGGCCATGAGAGTGTGGGAATGGGCTGTAGCTACCAACCGCTTCTTGGTAGCGACCCACATCCCGGAAAGTCAAATGTATTGGCGGACAAATTAAGCAGGACAATTCTCTCTCCTCACGAATGGTCTCTAAACCGCACAGTAGCAGCCCAGGTTTTCAAGAGATGGGGACGCTGCTGCGATCTATTTGCAACTCCACAAAACACCAAGTGCCAAAGGTTCTTCTCCTTGATTCCACATCAGGAAGTACCAGCCATGGATGCTCTAGCACAACCTTGGCCAACAGGGCTACTTTTATGCCTTTCCTCCAATTCCACTCCTTCCCAAAGTTATTCAAAAGCTTCTCAACTGGGGTCTTCAATGATTCTGATTGCCCCATACTGGCCTCGTCAGATATGGTTTCACCTGAAAAGCATGCAGTGGACGATCCGTGGACCTTAGACCTGATCCCGGATTTGTTAATCCATCAGTCGGGACATTGGCATCAGTCCCTTCAATCTTTGAAATTGACAGCTTGGCTCCTCCACTTCCAACCTTAGTTAGAAGGCACACACTAGACCCGGAAGTTGTTCACATTTTATCTTCGCCCACAAACCCACCACTAACAAATTGTACCTCAGTAAGTGGAAGAGGTTTGCTATCTGGGCTCAACTCAAGGGCTTAGACCCTATCACTGCTCCTGTCCCAGAGGTTTTGAAATTCTTAACATCCCTGTTTAATCAGGGATCTTCTGTCTCAACTATTAAAGTCCAACTAGCGGCTATCTCTAAATTCCATGAATCCACGGATCCTCCTTTGATGAGCAGCAGACTATGCAAAACGTTCATTAAAGGTGCGAGTCTGTTAAGACCACCAGTTTTTCATCCTGCACCTCCGTGGGATCTTGATTTGGTGCAGCATTAACATCTCCCCTTTGAACCGGCTGCTACATGCAATTAAAATATCTGTCTTGGAAAACGGCATTCTTAGTGGCTATTACTTCTGCAAGAAGAGTCTCAGAGCTTCAAGCCCTGTCTATTAAACCACCGTATTTGATTTTCCACAAGGATAGAGTATCACTTAGGCCTAATCCATCCTTTGTCCCAAAGGTCTGTTCTAGTTTCTGTCTTCAACAATCTCTAGAGCTACCAGTTTTCTTTCCAAAATTCTCTAATGAAGCAGAATACACTCTCCATAAATTGGATGTTCACAGGCAATTACGCTTCTATTTAGACAGGACTCAGCAACTTCGTAAGTCAGACCAGTTGTTTGTGTCCTTCTCAGATAATAAATTGGGCCAAACCATCACAAAGCTACAATCTCAAAATGGATCAGAGATTGCATAACTCAGGCCTATTCTTCTTCGAATAAACAACTTACATCATCTATCAAAGCTCATTCTACCAGAGCTATGGCTACTTCTATAGCCTTTCATTCCAAGCTCGCTATATCGAAATTTGTGCTGCGGCTACTTGGTCCAACCCGCACACTTTCATTTCCCACTACAAATTGGATGTGGCATCTAAAGGACGAGCATCATTTGGTTCCACGGTACTCAGGAGTGTTTTCCAGTGAGCCACCCAGGATTCAGGTGCTAGGACGCTGTCCCATCATTCAGAATGTAGGCGAGATAGATCACATAACATCTTTTAGTTATGTACTCACCATAACTTCAGATGTTTGGGATCCATCTCGGCTACATTCCTGATACCCACCCTCCTTCCCCCTGCCTTGCAGATCAGAAGAGATTGAACGGTTTTGAGTTCAACTGTTTTATCTTGTTTCATCTGACGATGTTATATAAGCAGGGTATGCGTGTGTGCATGTATGCGGACAAACTAGATCTGGGGGACTGGTAGTGGTGCATCCTGGGATATAGTAAGCTCAGCCAATAAGAGACTTCGCTCTTTGGCATAAGCGTGCCGAGTCGGAGCCGAGGGATCGGCTCCGAACCCATCATTCAGAATGTAGGCGAGATGGATCCCAAACATCTGAAGTTATGGTGAGTACATAACTAAAAGTTTAGTTCAGCGACTTTTACACTCCGATCCCTGAACTATTTGACCCATTTCACTAGGTTGCAAAAAGATCTCCTTAAGGAGTTGGGAGATGCTCTTCAGGGGCCTCTGACAAAGTTGCCGCCCAGCTTGCTACCCTAAATTCCATTGTGATGTCCATGCATCTCATATCATATGCAGCTGATGGGACGAGTAGGGCAGTGGGTACAGGAATTGCTCTCAGAAGACATTCCTGGATGCGCTTGTGTTCCTTCGCGGAGCCCTTTTAAGTCTTCATTCGTGAACACCCCTTTTGATAACTCCTCTCTCTTTGGGCCTAAAGTGAAGGAAACCTTCACCAGGTGTGAACCGGAGGGAAAGACTCTGTCTGCTGTCAGAGTCCGTTTTTCCACCCCCTATTCTGCCTTACCCCAGAGGCCAAAGGGGAGGAAAGATGTGGTTCTGAAAAGCCCAAGGAGCCTTTCAGGACACACGTGGTGAACCCTCCTCTAGGAGCAGAGGAGGGGGTAATAATGGAAGATGCCACCCTCATAGAAGAGGGGGTCCGCAACACCAGGGTGACAGAGATCACTTCTCTGGTCAGCCCTATCAGCGCTCCTGAAAGGAGGCCTGACTGTCCTGCTCTGGAGGCAGTCGGGGGTCGCTTATCATTGTACCCAGATTCCTAGCAAGATATAACAAAAGACAGCTGGGTTTGTTTGTGTCTTTTGGCTTTTCCCGGTTAGGGGTCACCACAGCGGAACTCCGGTCTGCTAATGATTGACGGTAGATTTTTACATGCCGAGTTGCCGGCCCTGATGCACAACCTTCAACGAAGGTACGCCCATTCACGCATGTCTCCACACAGAAGACGCTCTGAGAATCGAATAGGTTTCAGAGGATATTTCCTACCGTTTTCCACTCCACCCCCACCCGCAAGGAGAATCCCGGACGTTCCACCCAGTTACAGGGAACAAGCAACTATAGAGGTCCACAAATTGCTAGAAAAAAAGTCATCCAGCCAGTCCCAGCAGACCAAACAGGATCTGGAACTTACTCAAGATTCTTTTTGGTTCCAAAGAAAACAGGGGACTGGAGAACTATTTTGGACCTCAGCAGACTCAACCAATTTGTGAAGAAAGAGAAGTTCCGGATGGTCATGCTACAGTCTGTACTTCCCTTTTTAGGGAAAGACATTTGGATGTGCTCGATAGATCTCAAGGATGCATACTACCATATAAAAATGGCCAGGCCATCCAGAGATCACCTGTGTTTCCGGCTGGGAGCCAATCATTATCAATTTCGAGCCCTGCCTTTTGGTCTCACTACAGCCCCCAGAGTGTTCACCAAATGCATGGCAGTGGTCACGGCTCACCTGAGGCGTCTAGGATTCCGTTTCCGTACCTAGATGATTGGCTCCTTACCTACACCACCAGGCATCAACTGATTCAGACAAGGGAATACACTCTGACACTCTGCAGACACTCTGCAATCACTTAGGCATTACAGTCAACTCAGAAAAGTCTGCCTTGTCGCCATCGCAGCATATTGTTTTTATAGGGGCAGATTTAGACACTTCACCACTCTACGACTACCAATCGAGGGAGTCTTTCTTCTTTGCCAGCATGTTGGGTCCATTGGTATCGAAAAAGAGCACCAGCCGCAGAAGTTCTAAAAGTTTTGGGGTTGATGGCTGCAGCGATCTTGGCCGTACCATTAGCAAGGATGCATATGCGGATTCTTCAATGACTGCTGTTCACTCAATGGTCTTATCAGGAACTTCCAATGAATCACACGATTTTAATTACAGACTCTTGCAAGAGAGATCTCCAGTAGTGGTTGACGTCTTCATGTGACCATAGGATGCCCCTTTGTACTACTCCCTACAATAGCCACTGTGACCACGGACGTTTCCCTGATGGGGTGTGGGGGGGGGGGATTTTCAGGGAAAGTCTGCCCAAGGCACATGGACGGAACAAGAGTCACATCTGCATAGAGCAGTACTTTTGGCATTGCAGTACTTCCAGGACTCTCTTCCTCTAGGAACGATTCCAATTCAGACAGACAATATGTCACTAGTCTGGTACTTGAACAAGCAAGGCGGAACCAAGTCCTACTCCCTTTGCCGAGAAGCCCTCAGGGTTTGGTAGTGGGCTGTCTCCTCCCAGTGCTTTCTGTTGGCAATGCACATCCCGGGCAGATCCAACGTGATAGACTAACTGAGTAGGGCAATCTTGTTGCTGCACGAGTGGTCCCTCAAAGAGATTGCGGACAGGATTTTCCACAAATGGGGCCAGCCTTGCTGCAATCTTTTTGCCAGTCACATCAACACGAAATGCAGAAGCTACTTTTGCCCTGATTTCCCCTGCGGGAGAAGCCCCGAGAGATGCACTCATACACGATTGGCCCCCAGGTCTCCTCTATGCATTTCCTTCTATCCTGTTGATAACCAGATTTCTACAGAAAGCAAAATCTCTGAAGGGCCATCATTCTTATAGCCTCTCACTGGCCTCGGCAGATTTGGTTCCCATTTCTTCATCATCATCTCTTGGAGGATCCATGGATTTTGTACCCAGTTCCGGACCTTCTGACACATCTGTCGGGGGACCTCCATCCTTCCTTGCAGTCACTGAAGCTGACAGCTTGGCTGCTCCAGTTCCCCTCATAGCCAGGCTTCATAACTTTTCCAATGAGACAAAGCAGATACTTTTGTCTTTCCATAAGCCGTCCACCAGAAGATTATATCTTCGTAAGTGGAAGAGATTTTCCATATGGGCTTCTAAGCAGAACATTGATCCTTGTCAAGCCCCCTTGACATCTATATTAGAATTCTTGACTATGATCTTTAATAAAGGCGTGGCAGCCGCAACAGTTCGGGTCCAGTTGGCTGGTATATCTAACTTTCACCACGGAGCTGACGGGCTAAACATAATGTCCCACAAATTGTCCAAGGCCTTTCTCAAAGGAACTTTTCACATGAGGCCACCAGTGAAAACTCCTTATTCTCCTTGGAATCTAAACTTTATGCTGTCTCTTATAATTCTTCCCCCGTCTGAACCAGCATCATCTTGTGATCTCAAATTTTTATCATAGAAAACCATATTTCTGGTAGCTATTACTTCTGCCTGCAGAGTGTCAGAACTTCAAGCTTTATCTGTCAGCCCTCCTTATTTGATTTTTCATGCTGATAGATCTCTTAGGACAAGCCCCTCCTTTTTGCCCAAGGTTTGTTCAGAATCCAATATCAACCAAGTCATTGAGTTACCCGTCTTCTTCCCTAACCATTCCAGTAAATTGGAGTATATGCTGCACAAACTTGATGTTCACAGACAGCTTGGGTTTTATTTGGACAGAACAAAGGATATTAGGAAATTAGACCAGCTCTTTGTGTCATTTTCTGAAGCCAGAAAAGGTAGACCAGTGGCTAAAACAACGCGTTCTAAATGGCTATCTGATTACTGCTAATATGCCCTTACTACACAAGATTAAAGCTCACTCAACCAGAGCAGATGTTCTTTGTGTTTCACTGTTGCAGTCATTACATTTGGGTAATCTGCTGGCAGGTTGCCCTCAGTCGGCCTGAATAACAAAGTCTTGGGTCCTGCGTCTGTTGCTGTCTCTTCTTCCATGACGTTTAAAACATGCAGCCGATGCCATTTTAATCCGTCTTTCTTGCCGTGTGGTGCCCAAAGCAGAAGCAGTTCGCAAGTGCCAGTCGGCCAACTCCTGAAATTTTCGTTTTAGAGTTTCAGAACCGAAGTCTTCAAACTAAAGCTAAGTTCCCCGTTGAGGAAACTTTTTCTTGCTCCTTACCGATGTCAGTAAAAGTTAATAATTGCATTACTTGTGGGAAGCAAATACCTCATAAGGATTTTCATTTGTACTGTATTCCTTGCCTAGGCCCTGACCACAACGTGCCTTGCTGTCGGTTTTGTGCTAAATTTAACCAACGCACTATTAAGCATCAGTATATTTTTGCTTCTAAATATTTTGGTTCAAGATTTAACTACCCTGAAATGTCATCTGTTAGCAATCAGACTACAGGAGTTCACAAAAAACGCAAGGAAAAAGACAGAGACAGACCGTCGAGGTCCAAAACAGACGACCAAGCTTCTCCTAAGCCAGTCGCCGGTTCGCCGGTACTCAGTGAGGCGCTTTCGCAGCCCCTGCTACCTGCTACTTTTGAGTCGCAGGCCTCTACCGAGACCCATTCGGAGTCTGGTATGCCGCGAGACTCTCAAAGTATGGAACCCGCGGCTGTCTCTTCCTTGGATGTGTCCGGAGCCACTGAGCATGCACCGGCTTCTGAGGGTGTTTTCAGGCCTCAACATTTTTATATTAAACCAACGCCATCAACAAAAACAAGGTAAAAAACAACAACTTTGTCTAAAAAAATCGACGCATGAGCCACGTGCTCAGGCCCCTATGCCTAAAAAAACAAATGATCAAAATGGCTGAGGATTTAATTACCTTGATCAGGCCCCCCCGCTAACAGGCCTAGGCAAGGCACTGATTATGAATCTTCAGATCAGGTTTCCATTTCTTCTGATCAGGAATTTTCTATTCCACCTTATGAGGATTCTGATGCAGAGGAATCCATCCCATCTGCATCTCCTCCTGAGGATTACTCTTTTGGAGAGACTTTGCATACTTTAAGGGAACATTTTCACTGGGAGAGCCAGGACTTTTCTGAATCAAAAAAGAGGCTTAAAGATTTCCTTCTACCTCAGCATAGGCCTTTGGCAATACCTCCTGTATTAGACATTGTGGATGATGTGTTCTCGGAATCAAGCATGGCTCCCCGATTCCTTGCCTCCGGCTCCTAGTAAGCCAGACAGATATTACAGGGTTCCTGACACCCACAAATTTCTTTTCAAAAATCCTGCTGCTGATCCTGAGACTATTTCTCAGGGTCCCAAGGGTGTTAAGGCTTCTACAGCCAGAAACCCTACCCCTTCTGATAGAGATTCCAGGGCGCTGGATATATTGGGTAAGAAGGTTTATATGTCTGTAACCTTGGCAATCAGGGCTTTAAACTGCCAGTTTCATATGCTTAAATATCAACAGCATGTTATGGGCTTACTGAAACAGAAAATGATGTTGATTTCTGATTGTGTAAATAAAGAGTTACAGGATTTATTGCATGCAGCAGAACAGGTTGGAAAGCATACTTTGCAATGTGGTTTTGATTCCTTGGAGGCCTCTTGTAGGGCTGCAGTTACTAGATCTGTGATAAGAAGGCATGCCTGGCTCAAGGAGCAAAATCTGCCTGATCGTGTTAAAGCTAAATTGTTGGATGCCCCTTTACAGCATGATACTCTGTTTGGTAATAAGGCAGAAGAGGTTTTAAAGAAAATGGAAGACAAAGCCAAATCTATGCAAACAGTAAAAGATTTTTTTGCAAGTGCAGCCACCCAGGTTCAGTAGGCACTGGCCTACTAAAAATTGGTCCTTTCCTACAGAGCCACTCAGGGCAAACCCAGGCGCTCAAAAGGCTCCAGATATCAATTAAAGGGATCTTACAGGTCAAAGCAATGGGGTGACTCCACCGCCAAATTTGGAGGTAACAAAGCACAACCCTACAGTAAGCAGTCTCAATGACTTTCCTCTACCATCTTCAAGCACTTATCTTTTGGCAGCCCCCTTGGGGGGAAAACTAGCACTTCATGCTCAAAATTGGCAGTTAATTACCCAGAACAAGTGGGTATTAAACATAGTATCCCAGGGGTACAGATTTAATTTCCATACTTTGCCAATTCCAAACAGATGGCCGGGTCTGCCACAAAACCAGTGGGCAGAGGCCCAGAAACAAGTCATGTCCCTCATGGATATGGGGGCTATTCAACCGGTGCCAGTAAAGGAAAAAGGACAAGGATTTTATTCAAGACTTTTCCTGGTACCTAGAAAAGACAATTCATGGTGTCCAATACTGGACTTATCGATTCTGAACACATTCCTGGACATTCCAAAATTGAAAATGCTGACTTTACAACAGCTACTGCCTATGCTAGGCAAGAAAAGAGGCATACCTGCATATCCCAATAAGGGAATCTTGTAGAAGATTCCTCCGCTTCAAAGCAGGCTTTTTACATTACCAATTCTCTGCACTGCCATTTGGCTTATCTACTGCGCCCAGGGTCTTTACAAAGTGCCTGGCACCAGTAATTGCATTCTGCTGACAAAGAAACATTAAAAAGTTATCCTTATCTGGACGATTGCCTCATTCAGGCAGAGGATAAGGACACTCTTCTTCAACATCTGGTATTTGTAAAAAGACTCCTAGCATGCCTAGGGTACACCATAAACGAAAAGAAATCACAACTGGTACCCTCTCAAATAATTACATTCCTGGGTGCAAGCTTGAATACAACTGCCCAGATGGCTTACCTCATGCCAGACAAACAACTGCAATTGACAACATACTTGAAACAAAATTTCAACCAAAACCCAGTTATCTGCAAGACAAATTCTGCGGGCTTTGAGGTTCATGGTGTCCTGCATTCTACTAATTCCATATGCAAGACTGCATATGAGGAAACTTCAATGGTACCTAAAAAGTTTATGGAGTCAACATTGTCACAGCCTGGAAACAATGATCCCTCTCATTCCCTGCCTACAACAGGAGTTTCTTTGGTGGGCAGAGACATGTCACCAAAACAAGGGACTGTCACTCACTCCACCCCCTGCCACCCAAACCCTAACTACAGACTCATCAGACTATGCTTGGGGGGCCACCTGGCAGGGAGATGCATTCAGGGCAAATGGAGCCCAAACCAAATGCATCTGCATATCAACCAGAAAGAAATGCTAGCTGTTCAGAATGTTCTGACAGCCTTCAAGGACTTACTTCATCCAGGACAACTACTGATAAAGACTGATAACACCACAGTTATGTGGTACATAAACAAGCAGGGGGGTACCCATTCCTACCCCCACTGCAGACTAGCCATGGCCTTGTGGAACACAGCCTTGACTTGCCAAATACATCTTCAAGCTCAGTTCCTGCCAGGAAAGCAAAATACTCTGGCAGACGACCTAAGCAGAAATCTTATGGACCCGCATGAATGAAAACTGGATCCATAAATCTTCAACATGTTAACACAGTTTTGGGGAGAGGCAAATTAGATCTATGTCTGGGCTTCCCCATTTCTATCAGTTGGACAAATTCTGCATGAGAACTCATCACAAAAAAGCATGGAAAATGGATGCTCTATCCTTCAGCTGGAAAAACCTATCAATCTATGCCTTTCCCCCTCTGCCTCTACTTTCGACAGGAAAAAACAAAAATGATTTTAATTACCAGTGTTGGCGAGGCCAGTCCGGAGCATCTGCTTCTAAGGAATATGTCACACCTTCCTCCGTGGTACTTGCCTCAGACACATCACCTACTGTCTCGGCAGAATTATCAAATTCTGCACACTCTGCTCCAAACTCTGAATCTTGCAGTATGGCTAATCAACTAATTATTCAAACCACATCTCTCAGTAAACCTGTGATGGATGTCATTTTGGAAGCCAGAGGCCTAGTACTAGAAAATCTTATGCTGATAAATGGAAGAGATTCTGTGCTTGGAACCAAGCACAGGGAATAGATGCAGCAAAGCCCAATATTCCTCAGATTTTACAATACTTAACTGAGATGCTTGACAAGGGCCTATCTTTCACTTCAATAAAAATCCATGCCTCTGCCATCTCGGCTCATTACAACACAGAGCCTCCTCTCTTTTTTCATCCACTGCTAAAGCAGTATCTCAGAGGGGCCAAAAATTTAAGGCCTCCCATGAGAGCGCCATCTCCCACATGGGACCTCAATTTTGTGCTGGAAAAACTCACCCTACCTCCTTTTAAACCAGCAGCTACTGCGGATATAAAATTTCTTTCTTGGAAGACAGCTTTTCTTTTGGCAGTCACTTCAGCTAGAAGGTTTTCAGAACTACAGGCTGTCATGGCAGTGGAGCCTTTCATTATATTTTACCCGTACAGAGTGGTCCTCAGGACCAATCCTTCCATTATGCCTAAGGTGGTATCCAGTGTGGCTCTTAACCAAACCATTCACCTGCCAACTTTTTTCCCAAATCCGCAGAACAAGGGGGAGCGGATTCTGCATTCATTGGATGTACACAAGACAACTAAAATTCTACTTGAACAGGACAAAATCTCTAAGAAAGTCTGAGCAACTACTGGTAGCATTTGCTGCAGGATCAGAGGGGAAGGCTATATCAAAGCAGTCCATTTCTAAATGGATAATCCACTGCATTTGTTTCTGCTATTTGCACCATTTAAACCTGTGCCAAAGGGGATCAGGTCCCATTCCACCAGGGCTGCCTCTACTTCAGCAGCGTTTCTTAGAGGGGTCCCTACCAAAGACATTCTAGAAGCTGCTACTTGGAGCTCTGTTCATACGTTCACAAAGCGTTACCATTTATCTCTCTTCTCGAAATCCAGGGCAGGCTTTGCCACTTCAGTCTTGCAGGGCCTTATAGCTGCTCTTAATGCTGTTTAGCTCCATCCTTCCATCCATAGCTTTGGGATTCTGCCCAAATGTAATGACTGCAACAGTGAAACATGAAGAACATAGTACAGTTGTGTACACTTACCATAAATGTAGATGTTCGGGTGTATTCAGTGTTGCAGTCCGGGTTACCCACCCGCCATCCCCCATTCTTTGTGGTGTATTTGCTTTTAGTTGAAGGTAAATTTTGTGTTTCTAAGGTGCATTTATATATAAATATATATATATATATATATATATATATATATATATATATATATATATTTTTGCTCCCCATTTGGGGGGGCACCTGACATCTGGTGCAAGAAAAAACTGATTAAAATGGCATCTGCTGCATGTTTTAAAGCCCTGACAACCTGACTTCATGGAAGAGGAGACAGCAACCGACACATGAACCAAGACTTTTGTTATTCAGGCCGACTGAGGGCAACCTGCCAGCAGATTACCCAAATGTAATGACTGCAATAGTGAATACACTCTAACGTCTACATTTGTTAAGTGTACACAAATGTACTTTTCTACATCTTCTGCATTCCAAGCCAAACTGCCCCTTGATAATATTTGTGCTGCAGCCACTTGGTCTAAACTTCATACCTTTATCATTCATTACAAAGTTGATAAGACCTCCAGGGACCAGGCTTCTTTTGGGTCTACAGTCCTGAAGAATGTACTCCCGTGAGCCACCCGAGATTGAAGGTGGTAGGGACGCTACCCATTAGTAAAGAATGAATGGCGAGATTGAACAACTTCACATTAAGAAGTTATGTACTCACCATAACGTTCCATGTGAGTTGTTCATTTCGCCGTCATTCTTACGTCCCTCCCTCCTTCCCCCACCTGGCTGATAGTTGACCTAGAGGTTGGTCTTATCCTGGTTGTTCAATTCTTCTTCCTGTCCATGGGAGGGGGGTAGTCCACTTATATGGCTATATTACACGCAGCAATCAAGATCTGAGGTAATTCCAGCAGTGCATCATGGGATAAGGGGCTTGGTCTCGAGCTACTGGTAAACCTCGAGCTTTGCAAACGGCTGTATCGGAGCCGATGGATCGGCTCCGAACCCATTAGTAAAGAATGACGGCGAGATGAACAACTCACATGGAAGGTTATGGTGCGTACATAACTTCTTAATTTGTGGTGTGAGAGTGATCTTGGTAAGAAGAGTAACAGTTTAGTTTTTGTAGAGTTTAGGATAAGCTGGTTTTCATTAAGCCCTTTTACTATGACAATAGATGTGTTTTGCATAATGAATGGAGATGTGACATGTCAGAGGTGGTGAGGAGTGTTGAGTTGTCCGTATATTGGATAAGAGTCGAGTGGCCCTAGGCAGAGTGGAGGTGGTTGGTAAAGATATTGAATATAAGGGGGCCTAGGCTAGAACCCTGGGGGACCCCTATTTTTAAGGCAAGAAGGGGGGAGTAGGAAGCGAGACATCAGACAGATTGTAGTCTATTAGTAAGGGTGCTGGAGAACCACTGCAAAGTGGGAGGAGAGAAGTTAAGGTTAGTTTTGTTAGTAGTTTAGAGTGAGACATCATATCAAATGCTTTGGATAGGTCAAGGAAGAGACAGGAAACTTGATTATTATCTCTGGCCTCAGCAACTGTATGAGTAAAAGAGAGGGCAATTGCAGTACTGTGGTGTGGCTGAAAGCCGTGTTGGGTAGGGGATAAGAGGTGTTCATAGATTAGGTATTTAAGCAGTTGAGAGTGGATGGACTTTTCAAGGATGTTTAGAAAGTAGTAATAAGATGGCAGTTGGTCTAAAGTTAGAGGAGTCTGTGTAGTTACCTTTCTTGTGCAGTGGTATAGTGTAGAAAGATTTCCAGATGTTTGGAACTGTGCCTTCTTGAATAGATAGATCTATGTATTAGTATAGAGATAGGGAGGGCTATGGATTCAGCAGCAAGCTTCAGAAAGGGGGGGGTAGTTTATCAGCAGATAGTGAGCAGGGTTCAAGTTTCTGAAGAAGAGACGATATAGGAGGTGAGGACAGGTTTGAGAGAGAGAGGGTTTTTATGAGTAGGAGAAGCGGAAGAGTTTGGGGATTGGAGTTATGGTCTGAGTGAGTTAATTTGCGGATAGTGTTTATGAAGTAGTTATTCAGCAGGGTAGCAGTCTCCAGTGGTGAGTTATTAGGGAACAGATTTGGGTTTGAGAGGTTATTAGGATGAAGGAAATTATGGATAGTGGACCCTACTTTTTTTGGGTTGGAGAGGTGATTAGTTTGTGCAGTGTTGTAAAACTTTTTTTTGTCCTGGTAAATGCGTTTTGTAAGGTTTCTGATTTCCTTGTAATTTTGTAGTAGAGTAGGAGATTTGGTTTTCTGCCAGGTTTTCCAGATACTATCCCTTTTGCGCACGAGGAAGTGGTTTCTTTTGATAGCCAAGGTGCATAGGTAGATTTTATCCTAATTTTTCTTTCGGGAACAAGTGAGTCTAAGATGTTGAGGAAAATCTGGTTAAAATTTTTAACAGCTTCATTAAGGGGAAGGTAGTAAAGGAAGGACCAGTTAATGGATGCCAGTTTAGAATGAAATGATTCAGTATCAAAGGAGAATGATTTCCGGCAGTCTCTGTATATGTGGGTTCTCAGTATCTGGATAGAGTATCTTTGGATGTGAATAGGTAGGTGGTCACTAACCAAGTTGGGTAGGGTGTGGGGATTGTGGAAAAGATTAGGGTTTGTAGTAAGTATCCAAACAAGGATAGATGTGGAACCAGAGTTTGTATTAATGAGTTGGGGATGTGATGAGTTGTTTGAAGCCATGCAGATTAATACTGATGTTTGGAGAGCCTGTCATAAGTTTCGACCAGTCTATGTTTACATCCCCCAAAATGGTAGTTTTATAGGCTGTGTTCTCAGACAGCCAAGAAAGTATATTTTCTAGGATTGGAATGTAGTTTCCTGGTGGGATATAAATTGAGGCTACAGCAAACCTTTTGTGGAAATTCAGGTGATAGTGGAGTACAATTAGTAAAGCAGAGTGAACACTTAGTAATGGTGATTGCAGGGGGGCTAGATTAAGAAGATCAGAGTAGAGAACTCCAATACCACCACCCTTTTTTTCATCTCTAACTGAAATATGTTGTAACCAGGGGCAGAATTTCATTATTAGCTATGTGACATTTTAACCAAGTTTCAGTTATGGTTAAAATATGAGGAGAATGTTGGGTTATCCAGGAGTGTAGTTGTGTGGTTTGAGAAGGCTTTGTAAGTTAATTGAGAACAGGTCTAGGTTTTTAGGGGTGGAGCAATAAGGAGGTAGCAGTGATGTATTAGGTGGATGTAAGGGTGTGGATGGGTGCATGCTGGGGTTGAGTGAAGGGGAGGAGGGACCAGGGTTGGTGTGTATGTCACCAGGTAGAAGTGTCATTAAGTAATGTAGGATGTGGACAAAGTGGGTGAGGCTATAGAAAAGTACTTTGTTACTGGGGGAGATGTGCGTGAGAGTTTTGACCTTGTACAGATGGAAATGGGAGATGATAAAGAGTGATGGAGAAATGTATGAGTAGGTAGTATTACAGTGGTTAAGGGAATAGGAAAGAGTAGGGTATTTGTTTTAATAGTGTAGTCTGTTGTGGAATGAGGCAAGTTGAGCAAGTAAGATGAAAATTGGGAAACTTGGGTAAAAGTGAGACATGATGTTGGAAGTGTGAGGGGAGGGGAAAATGATTACAAGCTTGCTGGAGAGCAAGTAGAAGTTAGTGAAAAAGAGGTGGGTCTTGTATGCAATTATGTGGTGTAATTTAAATTGGAAGTTGGAAGTAAAAGGGGTAGAAAGTAGTAAATGAGGATATAGTATAAATCAAATGAGTTTGGGAGTGGGTGGGAATGGGGAAGGGTAGGGGAGAGGAATGAGCCCGAGTGGAGCAGGTAGGACTGAGTCAAACATAGTCCACAGAGAACAATCAGTAAGCAACAAAGATTCTGTTTTTTGCAGTTTCATTTTTGGAGTTCTTTTAATGAAACAAGTTAACTGTCTGGTAAAAGTTGAAAAGTATACAGGTGAAGGAATTGGGAAAACTACAGAGGTTTCAGGGTCTGGGGGGCAAACCAAAAAGCAATACAATTGGGGAAGAATAAGTTAGAGAGGCCACTTTAAGTATAGCACATGTCCCCTAGAAAGATGAGGAGAGAAAAAACTGTGAAAAAAAGATTAAAAATTAAATGGGGGGGGGGGTGGTGGTGGTGAGGAAGGCTTGCTGTACCTGATGATGTGCTATGACAGATTATGTAGGCAGTACAGATAGTCACAATAGTATTATGTCACTGATTAAAAACCTACTTGTGTTTTTTTTTTTTGTTTGGAAAAAAAATCAATATTGGCTTTTATGTTTATTTCTCCTGTGCCGGGTCTGCTTGTGCAAGATGCTGTGTCTTTGGTTTGGTAGTTAACTAGTTGGTAGAGTAGCTGAGTAGGACAGTGGATTTATCACCTAAAAAGAAAAGGAAGAGCAAGTATGAGAGATGGTACAAGTATCGTTAATAAATGTACAGGTTGGTAATAACTAGTGTAGGAGTCCTTCAAGATGAAATATTCTGATACCTTATATGTAGCATGGTTTTAAAAGTATTAATGCAAACATGAACAAGCAATATTTGATGCCTAGAGGAGAAGTAGGAGGTAACTGCAGAAATGCCTGGAGGCGAACTCTGCTTTAGTGAGTTAATAAATGTTGATTCCATGATAATGGCAGCAGTGGCAGAGAAAATCTTACCAAAGCACACATAGACTTCAGGTGGAATTTGTACAAGGAAGGAAGCTGGAGGTAGCTGATGGCATTCATGGGTGGTTGTGAGGGACAGAAAGCAAAGAGTGCCAGAGTTGTGCTGTGTTGAAGAAGACATTTGAGTCAGTTGAATCGGGCTTCCTAATAAAAATATTACCTTTCTAAACTATCTGAAGGCTGTATACAAAGACCCTGCAGCAACATTAGTGGTAAATGGCCAGCTCACAGGAGAGAGAGAGAGAGGGAGAGATGGAAGAGATGTCCATTGTATCCAGTGCTATTGCTACTTGTGGTGGAAAATACTAGGTAGGAGGATGAGGAAATACCTGGAAATGGCAGGGGGACCTCTGGGAAATGGAGAAAATCTGCAGGGGTTGCCAGATTAAGAAAGCAGTCAAAAACACATCCCTCAAACTCTTTGTGCAAGAATCCTGGACAGAGTCAAAAATTATAGCGGATTTTAATTAATGCTCTAAGGTACTTAACATTACTAGAATAAGAGATCTGCATTCAAATGTATTTTATGTAGGATAAGAAGCCTGCAACTCAAATGTCTTGTCATTATTTAGTGACTTCAGTCCACTGTCATTTGCCAGAAAAAAAATCACACATGTTATGAGGAATAGACTAAAAGTAAAAGTCAAAAATCTGGACATTTTGCAAAGCTCTGAACATTTGAGAGGTCTGGAATGTTTGATTATGGGGATGAGGTGGATTCTAGAGGAAAGTTGTAGAAATCACTGGTGCAGAGCATCTCAGACTGGAAGTGTGGTAACTCTTGAAAAGTCAGTAACAGAAGATAACAGCAAACTAGAAAAAGGAGATGAGAGGTTCTGAACACTTGGGAAGCACAGCTGTAGGCATAATCAGTATAGTTAAAATTATATGTTCAAAAACTGGATACATGCTGTTGGAAACTCCTGGTGTCGGGGCTGGTGTGTGATTCTCGAACAATCTGGAAATATATCGCTGATTGATAAGTATATTTTCTTGGCATTTCAACCTTTCAGAGTTCTGCATTGTCTTAATTTTGCCTGACTGAATTGTTTTATATATTTTCTGGCATTGTTTTCTGTTTCTCATCTGTCCTGAAACTGCACCCCCACCCTATTCTTGTGATGGTGTTATAGTTGGTGGCTTTGCAGTTGCCCGCCCCTACTGTAGATTTGATCTGGGACACCCCTTCCAGTCTGGTGTTCACTCTACTTAATACAGAGAGAACATTTGAGAAGGCCAACCCACTTAGGATCTTAACCTTGAATCTTTCTGAATTTCTTCTGCTCCTTCTTCCTCTCTCCTTGCACTTGACTTGCAAATAAATTGCACTTTATTTTGCTTTTGCATCTTCTTAAAAGTACTCAATTATATTTATTCTGCTCCATTGATTACTGCTTGGTAGTAGCCTGATTACATTGTAACTGTTGTTCTAAGCCTTTTGGTTTAAGCACTTGGGCTCCAGACCAGTTGTTTTACATTAAGAAGGTTTGTGGTCAGCACTGTTGTGGCAGGACAGGTAGCTTACTAAACTGGCAGGGTAGACGAAAAGCGCTTCATTTTTGTTTGGAATAAAGCTTTGTGGATTATTTATTTGTGCACCGGAGCCGTTATTTTATTTAAGTTGGGAATTGATGATTGAAGGCTCGGTGTCTGTTACTCTAAAGGTGTATTAGTTCTGGTTAAAGCATTTAGGCGTCAGGCCAGTTATATTTCATTAAGAAGGTTTGTGGTCTGCACTCATGTGGAGGAGAGGCTAGATTCTGCCCTTCTGAGCTGGGAATTTCTGGTTAAAGGCTTATTGTACCTGCTTATTTGAACTGTTTCTTTCTGAAATTGGTGCACCTTGTTTGCTGTAGCATAGACTAGATTCAGACATCCTGAATCTAACTTTGTATAACTTTAGCACTAATCCAGGCCATCTTTTTTGGAGAAGGTTCACCTGCACCCTAATGGCAGGAGTGTGCAGTTAGAACTTGTCTGATTGAAGACTGCTAGAACAGGGCTCAGTTTTGAGCTTTTTTACTGGTTAATTGGGTAATTTGTTTAAATCGGTTTGCTTGTTTTCTATTGTTATACAAAAAAATTGCACTTTATTCATCTGCTTTTACTGTATTTGTGTTTCTTCCTACTTTATTACTTTATTTTGTTTTTGCTGCTTGTTCTTAAAAGTACTTAATTGCATTTATTCTGCTGCATTTATTACTGCTTGTTAGTAGCCTGATTAAATTGTAGCTGTTATTCTAAGCCTTTGGTTGAAGCACTTGGGCTTCAGACCAGTTGTTTTACATTAAGAAGGTTTGTGGTCTGCACTGTTGTGGCAAGACAGGTAGCTTACATCCTTCTTAGTTGTGAGTTGTTGATTGAAGGCTTAGTGTCTGTTATTCTAAAAGTGCATTAGTTCTAGTTTAAGCACGTGGGCTTTGGGCCAGTTATTTTACATTAAGAAGGTGTGGTCTGCACTCTTGTGGGAGGAGAGGGTAGATTCTGCCCTTCTGAGCTGGGAGTTTCTGGTTAAAGGCTTATTGTGCCTGCTTATTTGAACTGTTTCTTTCTGAAATTGGTACACCTTGTTTGCTGTAGCATAGACTAAATTCAGACCTGCTGAATCTAGCTTTGGTTGTATAACTTCAGCACTAATCCAGACCATCTTTTTTTGGAGAAGGCTCCCTTGCACCCTAGTGGCAGGAGTGTGCAGTTAGAACTTGTCTGATTGAAGACTGCTGGAACAGGGCTCAGTTTTGAGCTTTTTATTGGTTAATTTGTTTAAATCAGTTTGCTCATTTGCTACTGATATATATATATATATATATATATATATATATATATATATATATATATATATATATATATATATATATATAAAAATACACTTTATGCATCGCCACTTAGCTAGGGTTAAACTATTCCCAGCGCCATAAAGTCTGCTCTTTAAATTTTCCCTTAAAACTAGCCAATTTTTGAGTTTTAGCACTCAAATCTGTTTCTTTGAGCTCAGCACTTGTTCAGAACTCGTAAGCACTAAATAAGCTACAAATTACTACAGCACTAAACTTTCCTCACTTGTCTAGAGGAAAGCGGTTTTTAGTACTTAATAAATAAGCACTTATCCAGGCATGTCTAAGGGTCAGCTCCCGGTGTTTTCTCCTGTCTACCTGATGAATCTGGGCATCTTGGGGCAATGCAGCAATTGCCTCATGTACAAAAACAACCCTCTCCTCCTACCACCCAATACTACAACCTGTGAGAGATGCACTTATATAGCCAAAGTGGAAGCAAAGCTCTCTTAACCCAAGACTGGACTAGATGGTCAAGAGGAGAAGGTAAACACTTGCACCACACCACACTCATCACATAGTCCCTCAAAACCTACACCATCAAAACAGACACATGGAAACACAAAACACGCACCTACATTCCCGGAGGCTCTTAATAAAAATCTGCTGAAGCAACAGAGACCTCCAAAGCCGAAACGCAAGCAACCTCCACCCCCAACACAACCCAAATGATACATAACCCACAAACTCAGTATGCCACTCAACCACAGCCCATAAGGCGTACCAATGTACCCAACACTCTAGTCATAGGTGACTCTGTAGTCAGGCACACTGATGTTCCAGTCACCAGGCTAAACGAGGAGAAAGTTACTATCAGTGCGTGTCGGGTGCCAGGATCTGCCACATAACGCATGCACTCAGGTCACTCCACAATAAGTACAAATATGACTGTCATTGTCCATGTTGGTGTGAATGACCTGAGACATACCTTCCTGCACTACATGAAAAGAGACCTGGAGGAGCTCTCCAATCTTGTAGCCCAGGCAGGTATGACCCTAGCCCTGAGTAGCATCCTGCCATACCAAGAATGATACCACAGTGCAAGGACAAAATGATTGACTTCAACAATTAGCTAAGCTTCTGGTGTCATTCTAAGGGGATCTAGAATCTGTCTGCCTGGGATGACATGATTAGCAGACCACGGTGCTTTGCCAGAGATGGTCTGCACTTGTCACCCTTGGGATTCCAGATACTAGCTAAAGCTCTTGCCACCCCTATAGTGCCTTTTTTAGGCAAGGTTCAAATGACAAATGCAGCACCGTAACGGGTGCAAGCAAGCAACATCTGAGGGTAATGCTACTCAGTGCTAGAAGTCTAAACCTCAAAATGCATTCACTCGAGGCAATTCTTAAAATGGAGAACATTGACATCTGTGCAGTGACAGAGACCTGGTTCAAGGCTCCAGAGAGCACCCCTGCATTACCAGGCTGTAATTCATACCACACCTTTCGGCCACCTAACCTGGACTGAAACACTAAAGGCGGAAGCTTGTCCATATTAATTAAGGATATCCACACCTCCAGGTTAGTTGCTCAGCATAATACATCCGAGATTATCCAAGTGCAACTAACTCTGGGCAAGACCACAGTCCAAATTATAACTTGCTACAGATCCCCCACCATGCTCCAGGATTCCCACTCCTCATTTTTTGATACACTGGAAAATATTAGGGTACAACCCAACACCCTCATAATGGGCACTTTCAACTACCCCATTAACTGGGAAAACTACTCGTGTACCTACTGTTTTGCTCAACGTTTTCTGGAATATAATTCCAATGCCTTGGATCAACTTATGCACATCCCCACCAGGGGCAGCAATATCCTAGACCTGGTCATTGCCAGTATGAGCAACTGGTGTTCCACACCAGAGGTCAATTCCTCGTTGGTCAGATCCGACCACAAGCTAATCACCCTAGACATCCACATCCTGCCCCAACCCCCCATTAGGGAAACCACCGTAAAAAATTTCTCCAAAGCCAACTTCACGCTTCTTAAGACAGAAGTGGCAAACTTCACAACACCCATGCAGACGGACAGTAGAGGTACGACTGCTGAATCCTACACAAATGCACTTTGTAAGCACTTACACGAGTACATGGATCATGCTATCCCTAACAGAACCAAGATGCTATCCTCCAAAAAATGGAAGCCAGTTTGGTGGTACCCTGCCATAAACAAACTCTTCAAAAAAAGAAAGAAACTGTTGCAAAAAGGAGTAAAATCCCATGATTGGAGGAACTCCCTCGTCAGCCTCAGTAAGAAGCTGAGATTCCTCATAAAATCCTCTAAAGCTAGTTACGAAAATGAAATAAATCGCCACTGATTCTAAAGACAGCCACAAAGCATTCTATAGCTATGTCAAGAATCTCAATGGCAACACTCAGATCTGCTCTGAGTTACAGCACAATGGCACTGAATATACAGAACCAACTGATATTGCCAACATCTTGGTAGATAGCTTCAGTGCTAATTTCACCCCTCTCTCACCCCCTAAAGGGCCCATCTCTATACCGGAAGAATGCAAAGTTCCTGTAATCACGGCTGCACAGGTAAAAAACACACTCTCCAAAGCCAAGAACGCAACATCCATGGGGCTTGACAGCATCCCAGGCTGCATTCTACATGAACTACAGAATGAAGTGGCACCCCAACTAAGCACTATGTTAAATCATAGCCTCCCCTCAGGCTTTGTGCCCACTGAATGGTGCACAGCGACTGTTATCCCACTCCATAAAGGGGGAGCCATCACTGACCCTGGGAACTACCGCCCCATTAGCCTAACGAGCCTGGTCTGCAAGGCCATGTAACGTATCATCATGGAACTTATAAACAAAGGCATTGGTAATCTCCAAACTCTGGACCCCACCCAGTTTGGGTTTGTAAAAGGCAGATCATGTCTCCTAAACCTGATAGACTTCTTTGAAGCAGTCACCAAAGCCGTAGACGAGGGTAAGGTGGTTCACACAGCCTATCTAGATCTCGCCAAGGCTTTTGACACCATCCCCACTCTGGAATTATAGATAAACTCCCTAAACTAGGTTTAAATCCCTATGTCACAAGATCGGTTGCCAACTGGCTCACTGACAGAACCCACAGTGTGAAAGTAGTAGACTCCAAATCTGACCAGACCAGTGACAAGTGGAGTACCACAGGGTCAGTCCTGGGTCCTCTCCTGTTTGGTATCTACTTTTCTGAAGTACAGGCTAATGCAGAAGGTCTTTGGCTAATGAAGTTCGCAGATGACTGCAAACTTAGAGCCATAATCAAAACTTCTAACGATGTGGAAATCCTATAAAAGGGCCTCACTGAGACAGATGCCTGGTGTCAAAGCCATGACCTCAAGCTCAATGCCAAAAAGTGCATTGTCATCCCTTTTGGTAAAAATTCTGTACCCATGAACTACCACGTAGGCGGTAGTCGACCTAACACCGAAAGCGTGATAAGAGACCTTGGGACACAGGTGGACAGTAGTCTCTCCTTTGATAATCACATCGCCACAGTAGTCAGGAAATCCTATGTGGCACACCTCATCACAAAAGGTTTCTCATCCAGGAAAAAAGAGGTCATTGTTCCCCTCTACTCGTCACTCATTAGACCCATTATAGAGTACAATGCCCCTTTTGGTATGTACCTCACAAGACATCTACAACAACTGGAAAGGCCGCAGAAATACCTCACTAGGAGGATTACCAGCCTCAAACAGATGCCATACACAAACTGTCTCAAAAAAGTCCAGCTTTACTCTGTCGCATATCGCCTACTCCGAGGTGATCTCTGCCTAACATGCAAAGCTATGTCAAACCCAGAGCTGTTGGACATGCTCCACTTAAAGAAATCCCAATCCCTCTGAGCTACAAGCTCTAGGGACCTAAACATGGTCACCACAATAAACAGAACATGCTGGAGGGATAGATTCCTGTCCCAGATACTTCCCATACTCTGGAGCAAACTACCTATCTGTATCAAACAAAGCTCCTCATTAGCACTCTTCAAGAAAAATCTTGATGATTGGATGGGAAATAGGAATTTCACCCCGGGGATCACCTCTGGGGCTCTGCTCGACAGGGGTACAGGAAAATAATTTTCTTGGGTGGCGAAAGCCAGGGTACCTTTTTGGCTAGGCTTATATAGGCCTTAGGGCCAATAGCCTAGTACTTACCTATGAACATACTGAGGCATATTCTGGTGGCAGTTCATGAAACGTGCAAAAAAAAATGAAATTCACATTGAAGGTAAGACTGACGAGAACAGCACTTGAGCAAAGGGAAGAAGAGGTTATAAAATGGACGGAGGGAAGTCTGGGAGAAGGGGGCAAGACTATTGTGGTGGCTGAGAGACTGAGAAGAATAAAGAAATTAAGAACCATTAAAACTAGCTTGGAGAAGGAGCAGAAAGTAGGGTAAAGATAAATTGCCAATAAAAAAATGGAAGACTGGAAGAAGAGAGAGGAGGGCTTATTGATAAGGATGTAATGGAGTGGAAGGGAGGGAAATGGTGAGGCTAAAGGAAAGCTGGGGAAAAAAGGGGGGGGGTGGCATGAGGTAGAGTGGAACAGGGAGAAGAGAGAAAAAAATGACTATTTAAAACTTCTGTAGCCAGCATGGGATCAGCAGATTAGGATCATCTTCTCTTCTGGTTGCAGGTCACCCAAAAAGAATAAGATAAAGAAGGCAAAAACGGATGCTGGAGCTACCAACAGAGGAAGTGAACATAGTACACATTATGTGGGAAGGATCTGTAGCAGATTGTAGAGTTCTAGGGAAGAGATGTGACAGCAAGTGCCTACTGGACCTTAGGCAGTCATTGAAGAAATGTAGAAGAGTATTTAGAAAACAGATGATTTCAGATTGGGAGCTCCATCGGGATTTAGACCGGCCTCCAAAACTTCCAGAAGCTGCCAAAGTTTTTCCGCCTTACCAGCAGTGATATGCAAATTAGGCCCTTTCATTGGATCCCTTTTGCTGTTAGTTAGTCACACCTCTGTATGGCCCCAAGCTAGTGTTTGACATTTCCCAATAGTTAACGTCTATGTGAGTCTTTTGTCAGTTTGTGTCCTTTTTCAATTTGTCGATCTTGACTCTGTTCTTTTCTGGTTGCAGGTCAGTACTTGTCTGAACCAGCCCAGCAATTTTTCTCCACCTTCTTGGACACATGCCATTCTTCTCATTTCTGTTTAAAATGTATATCTAGCTGCATATATTTAGCTGCAGTATGCCTCATCGGACCTCAGAATTTTTTTTTTTCAGTGGCTCTTGAGTTGTTTTGGTCAAGTGTTTTGCTGTTTGACCAGTGTCTCAATTACTGGAAGTTGGAAGTTGCTTTTTTCTCTTGCTTTTTAGCAATGGCAAGAAAGAGCATTGAGATAATAGAAAGTGCAAATGTGGGTACAAAATTCCATCACAAAATAAGTATTCTTGTGTTTTTGTGCATTTGTTTCAGGTATTTGGTGGAAGCCCATTTCCAAGAAGGGTGTGGCATCTTTGCTGGATTCAAGCCTCATATAATTGAGGACAGGCACGACAGGCTAGAATTTGAAAAGTGTTTTCTTCCAGGGCTTTCCTCCAGTAATTCTGAAAAGGTTTCTGCTTCCATTATAAGGAAATGAAAAAAGATTCCTTACCTGTTTAACCTTGCAAGAAGTCCAAGGTTATACAGTCTGCAGCTTCTGGAGTAGGTTGGATGGCTGTGGTACTGTGTTGATAGTAGTCGACATTGCAGTACTGATTTTTGAGACTTCCTTCTATGCAGAAGCCCACTGCTTGCCTGAATACCAGACTCTTTCACTATCACTCTAGCCAGCAGGCATCTGCTGTGGACCAATGTTTGGGTGTAAAGAAGGTGCCATCCGTTGCCATCTTCAGTTCTTTCTTGACATGTAGTTAGATTATTCCACCGTGCATTTCTTAGCATTGTCAGTCTGTCAATGGGCTTGAAACTACCAGTGCATTAAGAAGCCTCAGGTGATACCCCGTTGGGGACATTTTTTTTCTCTCTACTTTTTGTGAATGTTCCTTGTTGACATTCATGAACGTTAACTGTTATATTTCTTTTGGGAAACGGATTCCCCACAAAGATTTTCACTTCTACCTTTTTTAAATAGGCCCACAGCTCAGTGTTTTGAACTGTCTGTTCTGTGTTAGGTTTAAATGGAAGTGCAAGGATAAATGTCCGAAGTAGAAGGATGTCTGGAACACCAAGGACATTTGTGCCCAGGCCCTTGACAAAAGTTGATGTCCTCATTACAGGTGAGGCTCCTTTGCATCCCCCTGGTCTGCCTGTTGGGCCTGAGTCCTCTGGCAAGATCCCTGCTGAAGCTGTCATGACTCAGACCCGCACATCACAGTCCAACACCAGACCATCAGTGGGATCCAACGTCACTGAGCAGGCCGCTGTTTATACCTGACTACTAGTGACAGAGGGTGCGGGCAGTACCCCCTTGGTTATTGTAAGGGAGTATATCCCTGGGAACTGGATGGAGGTTGTTGCCACCTGCTTGCAACCTGAGGCCTTTACTTTACCCAACACCCGGCCACCCAAATCCAAGAGGTGCTGAGGTTTGCCCAAGCCCTCTGTCTGATTCCACTGCCTCAAAATCCCAGGTCTCTTCACAGGAATTGATCAGGCTGGCCGAGGATTTTATGGACTTAAAGGCCAGACAAGAGACCCTACAAAAGGATCCTGTGCTAAGAATGTCCTCAGGGAAAAGAAAAAGGGACGTTTCCCCAGGGAGATTCTGATTCCTCAGAAACAGAGGATGAGGAGGAATTAGTTTATATGAAACACCTCCCCTCTCAGACTTACAAACACTTTGATTTAGATGACACTCTATCCTCAGCTTCACCTCCTGAGAATCAGTCTTTTGGAGACATTCTTCCTAAAATGAAGGAAGTCTTCAACTGGGAATCTAGGCTCAAAAAGCGTATAAACCTTTCTACCCATTGACCTTTGGCAGTCCCTCCAGTGCACATTTTCTTGGATATTGTGCATCTTTGGTTCTTTGTAGTCATGCTGTCCCATTTTATGCTGTTGCAGTGCAAAGAGTATCCTTTGTAGTACGTGCCCAGGCAATCTTGGAATTAGTATGTTTAGGTGTTGACCATAAGTAGATGTGAAAATGCCCTGTCTCAGTTTATAATAATCACTGAGGAATATAACAGGTGGTGTGTTTCAGCACTATATTTTTGAATAATGACACAGTAACATCTTGCAAAATTTTTTTTTTTTTTGGATTTGTAATGAATGGCAATACTCCATTCAAGTATTATGTTTCCAAATGTCTTTTGGAGTTTGAGCATCGTGACAGTAGCAGAAAGAGTATCTGGTTAGCATTTGATTGTATTAGATGTATAGTCCAGACCAGAATAAGAATAGCTGCAGTCTGTGAAAGTCAAGCTTGACTTAAACATTTAAGTTTCTTTTAATACAAATAGGTGGCAGTTGGTACTAAATTTCTAGCAACGTGTGCAATATATAGATAGTCAAGTCATCTTCACATGTGGTAAGACAAGGTCTTGTCCTCCCACTTTTACATTAATAGTAACTGGCGCATGTGTTTAATACTAAGCGTCGCTGTAGCGTTGCAGGTTATTCTTGTGAAGGTATGAGTCACAGTTGTGACGGTCACATCTTCTGCTAGAAAGAAATAAATGCTTAAATTACAGTATTCATTTATTTAACCTGTGACTTTGATATAATCTTCTGTAGTTTTCTCCACTAGTTTATGATTCTTATTTTATTTCTTATTCAAGAGAAATGTGAAATCTGTCCTGGAGCTGTTCACTGCACAGTAACGTTAGATTCATAAAGCAGGAGGTATGTATGAGAGTAGTGCTTTCTCATTCTTCTTTATAATCCTCACAGTACTGTGATAATTCTGATCGAGACCTATGTGGAAGACACTGAAAAAAGGAATTTATAAGTGAAAAAGGGTCACTTGAAGCATTCAGTTTGAAGGGTTTCTGTTGTAATTTCAGGGGTGTAAGTTTAGTCGTGAAAACAATAAGGTGCTCTAAGAGGGACTACTGGGAGATACATACCAAGTCTGAGATGATGGTGCCTCAGATTGTTTTTCCCTGCTGTGAAATACAGCAAACTCAAAGCAGCAGAGTTGTGGGTTTGCACAACCCTCCCTTTAGGGGCTACAGGGGCTGTGTAATAATGTTTTAATGACATTACATTGAGTTTTGAGATTTGCTGTATTGTTACACACATTAAGGAAATTGCAGTTACAGGTCTTGCACTTCTTTAAGGACCCAGACTGAGCAGGCAGGCAGTCTAGTTACAAGAGGAGATGCATCAGTGTTTAATCTTGATATAGGTTCATAGGTATGTACTAGGCTATCGGCCCTAGGGACTATATAAGCCTAGCCAAATGAGGTTCCCTGGCTTTCACCACCCAAGAAAATTATTTTCCTGTGCCCCTGTCGAGCAGCGCCACGCCACGGCAGTGATCCCCGGAGTGAATTTCCGGTTTACCATCGAATTCTCAATATTTCTCTTAAAGAGGGTTAATGAGGAGCTCTGCTTGGCATGAATGGGTAGCCTGTTCCAGAGCATGGGAAATCTCTGGAACAGGAATCTATCCCTTCAGCATGATGATGTCCTTCAAGGATGCATCTGCAGTCCTTACAAATGGGTTGTCCTGTCGTCAGGCAGCCCTTCGGTCGGCCGGATTCTAAAGTCTGGGTCTGGCCTCGGCTGGTGTCGCACTTCACCCGACGTCATAGCTGCAGTTCTTCGGGTATAAAGGCATCAGCCGACGCCATTTTCCTCAGTCTTTCTTGCCGCGTGGCGCCCGAAGCAGAAGCTGTTCGCAAGTGCCGGTCGGTCAGATCCAGAGATTACTACTACCGAATACTACTTCGAAGACTTCTAAAAAGCTAAGTACCCCGTTGGGGACTCTTTCTTGCCTCAGCCGATGTCAGAAAAAGTGAATAACTGTTTAACTTGTGGGAAACAAATACCTCATAAAGATTTCCACTCTTACTGCTTACCTTGTTTAGGCCCAGACCACGACGTAGCAGCTTGTCTAGCCTGTGCTTCTTTTAACAGATGGACGCTTAGACGTCGGTCGGAATTTGCTGAGCAGTTTTTCGGCTCTGATTTTGCTTATATTATGCCGTCGGATCCTCCGACTTCACAAATATCCAAAAAATGCAAGGAAAAGGACCGACACTCGCGGTCCGCGGTTTTGGCCGAAACCGCGGTTAAGCCAACCACGAGTGTCTCGGTTTCGGCTGAAACCGAGCAAGCGGTTCTTCCTTCAGCCGAAAACATGTCTTCTACCGAGGCCTCTTCTAACCTGGTAGAATCGGCTTCTGAAATCCAACCTACAGTTGCGGTTTCTCAGGAATTATCTGACAGTATTCCCTTGGATATTTCAACTCCTGCACGTGGAGCTGCTAGGCCTCCTGCAGCCATGTCCATTAAGGCCTTTGCCAGGGCCAAAGCAGCTAAAGCTACAAAAACTGTGCCTGTTAAGACCCCCTCTCACAGGCCCAGCTCCAGTTCCCAAATGCTTTCTCTGGCAGAGGATCTCATTTCTTTAATCCGGGGATCCCAGCCTCTTCCAGACAGGGCCTCTCATCCACCTCCAGAGAAGAGGCCTAGAGCAGAGCCCCCTGAGCCAGTGTCCACAGATGATTCCTCTGATGATTCAGTTAATACAGACCCTCCAGAGGCTCCTTTTTCCCCTTACGAAGACTCTGATGCTGAAGAGTCCATCCCTTCTGCCTCTCCACCTGAGGAATTTTCCTTTGGGGAAACCTTGCATGCTATGAGGGAACAATTTCAGTGGCAGGGCCAAGATTTTTCAGACTCCAGGAAAAGGCTTAGAACCTTTTTGCATTTACCACAACATAGGCCTTTAGCTATTCCTCCAGTTCTTTCTGTTGTAGATGATGCATTTAATGATGCTTGTACTGCTCCTGATTCCTTACCTCCGGCCCCTGCTAAGCCCGATAGGTTCTACAGGGTCCCGGACACACATCACCATCTATACAAGGCTCCTTTTGCCCCCAGGGGCCTAAAGCTGTAGCAACTACCTCTGCTAAAAACCCCCTCCCCTCTGAAAGGGAATCCAGGTCCTTAGAGAGATGGGGTAAAAAAGTTTACACTTCTGCTACTCTGTCAGCTAGGGCCTTGAACTGTCAATTTCATATGATCCAATATCAAGAATTTATGCTAGACCAGTTAACTAAAAAACTGTCCTCTGATGAACCTTTTGATAAGAAGTATGTTCAGGAAATGGTACATAACATTCAGCAAGTTAGTAACCATTCTTTAAAATGCGGCTATGATGCACTGGAGGCTTCCTTTAGATCAGCCATGACTGGCACAGTTATCAGAAGGCATGCATGGTTGAAAGAGCAGGCCTTACCGGACCATGTCAAATTAAATTTATTAGATGCTCCCATGGACAAGGCCAATTTATTTGGCTCTCCTGCACAACAGGTACTGAAGAAGATGGAAGAGAAGGCAAAATCTGTACAAACAGTGAAAGATTTCTTACAGGTCCAACCTCCAAGGTTTAGCAGGAATTGGCCCTCCAAAAATTGGTCCTTTCCAGACTCCTCTAAAGCTCAGAGAGGCAGGAACAGGCGTTCAAGAGGCAGAAACCAATCCAGGGGTGCCTACAGGGGATGCCAGTGGCAGGGTAACAACCAGCGAGGCACAGACGCAGCCTCCACCACTGCTACAGGACAATCACAGTGACTTGGCTCTGGCACCGCCTACCAGGGAACAACTAGAAGCACCCTTAGGCGGAAAGCTAGCTTTATTTTCAAAAAAACTGGCATTACATCACAAGGGACAAGTGGATTTTGCAGACTATAGACCAAGGTTACAGGTTTCATTTCCATACTCTACCAGGGAAGAGAGGAATGCCAAACCTACCACCAACTCAAAAGGCAGAAGCTCTAAAACAAATCACTCAACTATTAAGGATGAGAGCTGTGGAAAAGGTACCATCTATGGAACAAGGAAAGGGATTTTACTCCAGACTCTTCCTGGTACCAAGAAAATAGAGCAAATGGAGGCCTATTCTCGACCTGTCCGCTTTAAACACATTCCTCATTGTTCCAAAATTCAAAATGCTGACTCTACAGCAGCTTCTTCCCATGCTGGGCAAGGAGTCTTGGCTGGTAACTCTAGATCTCAAGGAGGCATACCTGCACGTCCCCATACGACCAAATTGCAGAAGATACCTCAGATTTCTTGCAGGATCAGAGCATTATCAATTCTCAGCATTGCCCTTTGGCTTATCTACTGCGCCCAGAGTGTTCACGAAATGCCTGGCATCAGTAATTGCTCATTGCAGGCTTCAGGAATCCAAATTTACCCCTACCTGGACGACTGCCTGATACAAGCGGACAACAAAAACAAGCTCACAGAAGACTTACAAAGAGTCATTTACCTGCTACAAGCCCTGGGATATACAGTCAATATAAAAAAGTCAAGACTGATACCATCCCAAAGAATAACCTTTTTGGGTGCAGAGCTGGACACATCAAAGCAAATGGCATTCCTAACTGTAGAAAAGCAAGAGCAACTACCTCTCTACTTCTTGGCATTAACAAAGCAGAACCATCTAACAGCAAGAAAAGTACTACAAGCCCTGGGCTTCATGGCATCCTGCATAATACTGGTCCCTCATGCCAGACTGCATATGAGAAAGCCACAGTGGTACCTAAAGAATTTATGGTCTCAACACAAGCACAGCCTAGAAACCAAAATTCCAATAATACCATGCCTGAAGCAAGAGTTCCTATGGTGGGCTCAGGCCTGTCAATCAAACACAGGATTGCCCTTCTACAGCATTCAACCAAGCCAAACCATCACGACGGACGCCTCAGACCTCGGTTGGGGGGCCCACATGCTGGACAAGTGCATACAAGGCTTATGGACTCAAGACCAGCTGCACCTGCACATAAATCTAAAGGAAATGCTGGCACTAAAATTGGCAATCCAGACATTCAGACCATTTCTTCGAGAAGGTCAATTGATGATAAGGACAGACAACACCACAGTTATGTGGTACATCAACAAACAGGGAGGCACACATTCATACCCTCTATGCCGGATGGCACTGGACCTATGGAATGTGGCTCTGAGCTACAACATTCAGTTACAAGCAATTTTTGTACCGGGAAAAGAAAACATTCTAGCAGACATATTAAGCAGGATTACCACGGATGCCCACGAATGGATGCTGCATCCGGACATCTTCAAAGCCATAACAAGAAAATGGGGACTCCCAGAAATAGACTTATTTGCATCCCCACACAATCACCAGCTAAAGAAATTCTGCACAAGGACGTACCACCCACTTGCTTGGAAGGTGGACTCCCTATCTTTCAGTTGGAAAAACCTGACAACATATGCATTCCCACCATTTTCTTTGATGCACAAGGTGCTATTGAAGATCAAAGAGGACCGTCCAAGGATCATTCTGATAGCTCCAGACTGGCCAAGGCAACATTGGTACCCATTACTAAGGAGCATGTCACGGGAACAAATATGGGCACTACCCCTGGTCCCATTGCTGTTAACACAGAACAACTACAACATCCTGCATCCAAACCTGAAAACTTTGCAGCTGACTGCCTGGAACATTACATAAGATCAATTAACCCAAATTTATCACAAAGGGTTAAAGACATTATCCTTGAGGCTCGCAGACCCTCAACAAGAAAAAATTATGCAGCAAAATGGAAAAGATACCTCATTTGGAGTACTGCAAAGGGAGAAGATGTGTCACTGGCGAACATAGCCAACATCCTGGAATACTTGGCAGAGCTCTTCCACACAGGCCTGTCCTATTCTTCCATCAAGATACATGCATCAGCTATTTCAGCAGAATACAGCATGGATCCTCCTGTCTTCTCACATCCTCTGCTCAGGCAGTTTCTGAGAGGAATTAAAAATGTAAAACCTCCTAGGAAACCACCATTGCCAGCATGGGACTTGAACTTTGTGCTAGAAAAGTTGACACTTCCTCCTTTCGAACCAGCAGCAACAGCAGAATTACAATACCTATCATGGAAGACTGCTTTCCTGCTGGCAATCACTTCAGCAAGAAGGGTATCTGAACTACAGGCATTAATGGCAGTGCAACCCTTCCTGATCTTCCATCAAGATAGAGTGTCCATGAGAACAAATCCTACATTTATGCCTAAGGTGGTATGCAGAGTGTCTTTAAATCAAGCTATCCACTTACCTACATTCTTCCCCAACCCACAGAACAGGGGAGAAAGACTGTTGCATACCTTGGATGTACATAGACAGTTGCGATACTACCTGGACAGGACCAAGGGCAATAGAAAAACTGACCAGCTACTGGTAGCGTATGCAACAGGAAGGGAAGGAAAAGCAGTTTCAAAACAGACAATCTCCAAGTGGATAGGAAATTGCATTAGATTTTGTTACTCCTATCATGGAAAGAAAACTCCAGAGAACATCAGGCCTCACTCTACAAGGGCTACAGCCACTACCACAGCTTTCTTACGAGGAGTGGCTACCAAGGACATTATAGAGGCTGCTACTTGGACCTCCGTGCATACATTTGCCAAGCATTATAATCTACCTTTATACTCTAGATCCCAAGCAGGTTTTGCCACTGCTGTTTTGCAAGGGATCCTAACTACACCATAATCTCTCTTTTTTCCTCCTCCCCTACTTTGGCTATGGTATTCTACCCATTTGTAAGGACTGCAGATGCATCCTTGAAGGACATAGTACAGTTTTGTACCTACCATAAATGTAGATGTCCGATAGGAATGCATCTGCAGTCAGGATTACCCACCCGCCTTCCCCTCTGTGGTACTCCTAGGGTATTTACCCATCTTATAGCTAGATGGGGGGGGATCTTTTATGGTGTATTTGTTTGTATATATGTACATACATGCTTATTTTTTGTGTTTGCTCTCTACTATTTGGAAACATTGGCATTTATCCAAATTTAGCCTTCCAAGAGGGCACCTGGCATCTGGGGCAAGAAACACTGAGGAAAATGGCGTCGGCTGATGCCTTTATACCCGAAGAACTGCAGCTATGATGTCGGGTGAAGTGCGACACCAGCCGAGGCCAGACCCAGACTTTGGAATCCGGCCGACCGAAGGGCTGCCTGACGACAGGACAACCCATTTGTAAGGACTGCAGATGCATTCCTATCGGACATCTACATTTATGGTAGGTAAAAAACTGTACTTTTTTCATGTTTCACTGTTGCAGTCATAACTGTAGGGTGCTTCTGCCGGCAGGCAGCCCGAGGTCGGCCAGAATCCCAAAGTCTGGGTCCGGCGTCGGCTGTACAAGCTAGTACCCTGACGTCAGTACGCTTTGGTACATAGCCCTCAGCCGACGCCATCTTCTCCAGTCTTTCTTGCCCTGCAGTGGAAAGCAGCTCGCAAGTCGTTGGTTGGCGATTTTCGAACAGCGTATTTTGTTGTTGTCGGTCCGAAGTTCTTACTTCTCTTCTCAAAGCTAAGTACCCGTTAGAATCTTTTCTTGTTCCTCCGATGTCAGAAAAAGTTAATAATTGTATAGCGTGTGGGAAACAAATACCTCATAAAGATTTCCACTCTTACTGTCTACCTTGCTTAGGCCCTGACCACGACGTTTCTTGTTGTCGGTTCTGTGCCAGGTTCAACTCTCGTACTATCAAGCACAGGTATGATTGGGCTTTAAATTATTTTGGCAGACGCTTCAGTTATAGAATGTCGTCGGACACTACCGGAGTTCAAAAGAAGCGCAAAGACAGGCCTCCGAGGTCCAAACGGGACTCGTTGCAGCTGGAGCCAGCGTCCGGTTCGGCTGTTGTCAGTGAGGCGCTTTTGCAGCCCCTGTCGTCCGCCACTTCTGAACCGATGGCCGATACAGACTCCCATGGGGAGCCATCAAGGCCCACTATTTTAACTGCTGCAGGACCTTCGGACGTCGCTCCTTCAGATGGGTCCGGAACCGCTGTGCAGGTACCGGCTTCTGAGGGGGTTTTCAGGCCTACTCACATCACTATTGCAAAGGCAAAGACAAAGACTCCTGTTAAGTCTAAAGTTCCTGCTCAAGCTGCTTCTGAATCCACTCCCAAGACACAAAAGCAATTATTAAAGATGGCTGAAGATTTGCTTACAATGATTAGGGTTCTCACCCCCCTCCTGAGAAAAGGCCTCGACAGGATGTTACTCTGGATTCCTCTGACCAGGCTTCTGTATCTTCTGTTTCTTCCTCAGATCAGGACTATTCCTTTCCTCCTTATGAGGATTCGGATGCTGAGGACTCTTTACCCTCGGCCTCTCCGCCTGGGGTTTTCTCTTTGGGGGAAACCTTGCATGAGATGAGGGAAAATTTCCATTGGGAGGGACAGAAGTTTTCTGCTTCCAAGAAGAGGCTTAGGAATTTCTTCTTCTTCCTCAGCATAGGCCTTTAGCTATCCCTCCTGTTTTGGACATTGTAGATGATGCTTTTTCTGAGGCTAATTTGAATCCTGATTCCATGCCTCCTGCTCCTTCTAAGCCTGATAGATTTTATAGGGTTCCTGACTCTCATTTATTTTATTTAAAACCCTTCATGGATCCTGAAACTATTTCTCAGGGTTCTAAGGCTGCTAAGGTTGCTACTTCTAAAAATCCTATTCCCTCTGAGAAGGATTCTCGTGCTTTAGACAGGTGGGGAAAAAGGTATATACTTCTGCTACCCTGTCTGTAAGGGCTTTAAATTGCCAGTTTCATATGTTTAAGTATCAGCAATTTCTTTTGTCTGTTTTAAAGCAAAAGCTTGCTTCCCTTCCTGCTTGTGCAGAGGATAAGGAACTTCAGGATGTCTTGCATGCTACTGAACAAGTGAACAAGCATAGTTTACATTGTGGTTTTGATGCTTTGGATGCTTCTTGCAGGGTTGCAGCCTCTGGTACTGTTATCAGGAGACATGCCTGGCTTCGTGAACAGTTTACCTGAACAGGTTAAGGCTAAGTTATTAGATGCCCCTGTTCAACATGATGTTCTTTTTGGATCCAAGGCTGAGGAAGTTATTAAAAAGATGGAAGAAAAGGCAAAGTCTATGCAGACTGTAAAAGATTTCTTGCAAGTTCAGCCTCCTAGATTTTCCAGGAATTGGCCCTCTAAAAATTGGTCCTTTCCCACGTCTGACAGGCCTCAAAGGGGAAGATATAGGCGCTCCAGAGGTCGTGGTCAAGGTCAGGCCTCTTACAGATCTAGACAATGGACTGCTTCTTCACCTAGAAGGGGAGAAGACAGATCCCAATCTCAAAGAAAGCAAGCTCAATGACTCTCTCGGTTGGGCTACAGGACCCTTCACCTGGATGCCTCTCGGAGGAAAACTGTCTCTTTTTACAGAAATTGGACCTTTCCCCAAAATTA